>NC_048597.1:110055578-110414328 GCF_003668045.3 Cricetulus griseus | reverse complement strand
TCTTTATGACTGAGCCATTTCCCCAGTCTCTGGACATTGTTTTAAATGCTTTTCCTGTAGAGCCAAAGCCAGCTTCCATTTTGAATGCTGATGAAACCGAGTCAAGCCACTACTTTAGATGTTTTTATTTTGTGAGTCACAAAGGTTGCTCTGATCTACCATATTCCTCTCAGCTTGGGTTTTCCTCCAGTTTCTGACTTCTTTCTGTTTGTCTTCCCTCACTGTAGTTAAATGACTTTTCAACAGCTCAAAAGCGACAGACTACAGATTCCAACTCAGGCTTCAATACAAAATTTCTGGTCTGCCCTCCTTGTTTCCTAACCTCTGGGTCTTGGTATTATGATGTGACTTAGTTCTCTCTTCTAAGAAACTCAGAGGAAGTATCTGGCACAACCCTCCATTTCAGAAGTTTATTTCTTCTAACCAGTTATCCCCACTGGGGCCCTGCCCAACCATTTTCCCACAATACTACAACGTCTCTGGGTGTGAGAGACAGGGTGCATTGTGTGTGTGCACACGTGGAGGCTAGAGATCAATGTGGAGTGACTTCTTCAAGTACGATGCATCCCATTTTCTGAGATCATGTTTTTTCAAGGAACCTGAGGCTTACAGATTAGGCTGGGCATGCTGGCCAGTGAGCACCCCTCAGCCACCTGGGTTGTACCTGTCTCCATTCCCAGTGTTGGGTTTACAGGCCTGCACTATTTGCCTTGCTTTTTACATGGGTTCTGGGGATCTGAATTCAAGTCCTTATTCTTACGCAGCAAACACTTTAACCCCCCCACCCAGCCTTCTCCACAACCTCCCAATCTCAAAGTAGGTTTGATCATATGGAATTCACAACCCAGGCTAGCACTTGGGGGAATGATGACCTTTTTATGCAAGTGCATTCAGATGAGATGGTAAAACAGCATTTTAAGGAGTTTTTGTAGACACTCGGCTAAAATTCTTTTCATCAGAGTCTGTTGGCCATCACTTGTGACAGCATATTTTGTCACCATGCTTCCTGCCTGCTGTTAGATTGGATGAAAAGGTTCCCTAAGCATGGAGGAGTAAAGACAGTGAGGCTTATGTATTGGGGCTGAATATCCAGTGGGGACTCCTTTTGAATTTACTTACTGGGGCTAGAGAAATAGCTCAGTGGTTAAGAGCCTTTTAAATTATTTTAATTTTTTTTTTTTTTTGTGTGTGTGTGTGTGTGTGTGTGTGTGTGTGTGTGTGTGTGTGTGCATGTGCAGGTGGCCACAAAGTCCAACGAGGAAGTTGGATGGCATGGAGTGGGAGTCAGTCAGTTGTGAGCCACCCAGTACTGGTTGCTGGGCACTAAACCTATGTCCTCTGCAAGAGTAGTCTAGGCCCTTTCCAGCTCCCCCGTCTTCAACTTCCAGACTCTGAAATGAATAGTCTTAATTCACCAGATCTGCCATTCTGTCTGCTGAGACATGTGGATGTTGCCTATAATTCTCTGACTGTCTAGTGAGGTGGTTCTCAACCTGTGGGTTGTGACTCCTTTGGGGTCGAACAACTTTTTCACAAGGATTGTGTATCAGATATCCTGAAGATATTAACATTAGAACTCACAACAGTAGCAAAATTACAGTTATGAAGTAGAAACAAAATAGTTTGATGGTTGGGCGTCACCACAACATGAGGAACTGTGTTAAAGGATGGAAGCATTTGGAAGGTTGAGAACCCCTGGTTTAGTGCATTCTTTAATCATCTTCAAGGAGGGCACAAAACAACACTTGAGTGTTTAATCTTTGGATTCTATCTGTCTATCTATCTACCAATCCTTCTTCAAGCCACACCCTAAATCTTATTCTTCCCAACAAAAGTAAGTACTGTTGACTGTATGTTTCTGAGGTTCTCTTATGCTGGGTGTATTGGTTACTTCTGTATTGCTGTGCCCTCAGTACCCAACAGAAACCAATGTGAGAAAGGAAAGTTATTTTTGTCAAGGTTTCAGTCCATCATGGCAGGGAAAGCCAGAGAGACTGTGTGTCAGGGCCCATTTCCATTGTGATGGACCAGAAAGTAGAGAGAAAACGGACAGTATGGATGTGTGACTCTGAGCCCCCAACCCCTAAATCTTAACCTCCTATAGTTCAGCTCTGCCTGCCCAAGCTTACCCTGCCTCCTAAAGTAGAACCTGAATTTGTGGACCAAGCATTCACAACTTGAACCTGTGGGGGGTGGACAATTCAGAGTGAAACCCCAGTGCAGGGAGTGTCTGTTTCCAATTACTTGTTAATTTACACCCTCCTCCCATGTGTGTGTGTGTGTGTGTGTGTGTGTGTGTGTGTGTGTGTGTGTGTGTGTGTGTGTGTGCAGGCCTGCATGTGTCACAGAGCATGTGTGGAGGTCAAAGGAAACTTATGGGAACCAGTTCTCCCCTTCCAGGATGTGGGTACCAGGGATTGAACTCAAGTTATCAGACTTGGTGGCAAGCACCTTTACCTACTGAGCCATCCTGCCTGCCTGGGGTACTATTTCTTTTCCTTGTACCAGTCAGTCTCTGGAACACCCATTTCTTGTTGAGATTCTCTGTATTTTCTGCGCTGTTTTTGCACAATGCTGTTCTCGTCATCTGTGGAGACAGCCCCCCTTCTCCCAGCTCTCTCTTTGCAAGCCATACCCTAGAAGTTGCCTACTGGTGCTTCACAGTCCAGATCACATTTTATCTCCTGTGTCAAACTTTCCTGGGTCCTCATCTATCTCTTCCAAACAGAAATTAGCTTCCAGAGCCTCTTGAACAAACCTCTTGCGTGGCATTTATCTTTCGGTGTCGTATTCATGATTTACACATTTCTTTTCTTTTATGGAACTGTAAGATTTTCCAGGAGGAGACAGTAAAGAATAAAAATAAGTTCTGAGGCCAGGGAGATAGCTCAGTGAGCAAAGGACTTTCTGAACAAGGGTGAGGACCTGAGTTCAAATCCCAAGAACCCACATAAAGTTGGACAAGGTGGTGCATCTTTTGTGATCCCAGATCTCCTATCTGAGGTGGGAGATGGAGGCAGGAGAAACCCCCAAAGCCTGTGGTCTAGCTAATCTGCTAAACCATATGACAATGAGCAAGAGATGGCACAGTATTCAGGAACACTTGTTGCTGCTATTGAAGAGGACCTGATCGGTTACCCTCATCCACAGACATCAGTGCACAACCACCTGTAACCCCAACTCCAGGGGATCTAAGATCATCTTCTGTCCTCTGGGGATACCCACATGCCTATACCCCCATACACACATATGCACATAAATAGAAAAATAAGTTTTTTTAAAGAGAGACATTGTTTCAAACAAGGTGGGAGGCAAGGACTGATACCCAGGGTGTTGAGACACTCATGTACACCCAGGTACACACAGGGTTTTGCTGTTGTTGTTAATTCTGTATCTTCGACACCTTGTAGGTTCGTGACAGATGCTTAATTTTTCAAATGTCATGGCAAAGCTAATGTTTGTATATGATGCAGACATGCTTGTCCTTTGGTCTGTTCAAAATGAGGGAACAGGGAGTCAGTCATCTTCCATCTGTGATCAAAATCGAAGCATATCTGCTCTGTGCAGTTTCCTTGTTTTTTTTTTTTTTCTTTTTTCTTTTTCTTTTTTTTTTTTCTTTTTTACATTGACAAAGCCAGTGGAGTGAAAACCATTGGGGTTTAAATAAAGTCACCATCCCTTGGAAGAGGAGATTCTTCCCCAGTGATCTAATATGGCATCTTCAACCAGGCATAACAGGTGCCCTGGAGGGCATTTAGTGTTCCTACAATTAGAGGCCCTTCTTTAAATATTTGACATCCCCAAATGAAATTCTCTGCAGCCCACTGCAGGCACAGGCCAGCAGAAAAGTGTATTCATCAATTCTCCATCACTGTAACAAAATACCCAAGGCAAATTGACTTATAAAGGGAAAAGGTTTATTTTAGTGCAAAAGTATGAGAGCTTTCCATTCTTGATTGATGGGCTTCGTGTGATGGTTTGAATTAGAATTGACTCACAGGCTTGTGTTTTGAATGATGACTCTGCAGTTGTCGAGGTGCTATTTTAGGGGATTCTGGAAACTTCAGGAGATGGTGCCTGTCTGACAGACAGACAGAGGCCACTGGGGATGGCTAAACCATCCTATTCACCTATCTGTGGCTTCTGACTCACCTTACATTTCTTAGTTGGCTTGAAGTAAGCAGCCTTGGCCATGTTGTCTGGTGATCTGCCTATGGGCCTTTGGAAGGTGTTTAAGATCCGCTCTCAGGCCAGGATGAAGCTCAGTTGAGAGTGTGCTTGGTTTACAATCATCAGAACCTGTGTTCCATCCCTGTGTTACAATGGACAACCTATGACTATAGATACTCTACTTATTTTTGTGGGGAGTTTTTGTTGTTGTATTGTTTTTTAGTTATTTGTATCATCTGCTTCCTTATTTGTCTTGTTTTAGTCTATTTAAATAATAATTCTTTTAAAAAAGATGTGTGTGTGTGTGTGTGTGTGTGTGTGTGTGTGTGTGTGTGTGTGTGTGTGTGTAAGTTGGCAATAGGTCCCTGGAACTGAAGTTACAGGTGTTTGTGAGTGACCTGATGTGGGTGCTGGGAACTTGGTTTCTTTGCAAGAGCATCAGGTGCTGCTAACTACTGATCCATGTCTTTGATCTTAATTTTGCTTCTTGAATTTTCATCATTAAGTGAGGCAGTCTTCTCTTCAGCTATTGCTGTAAATTATATTCCATTTGCAGTTTGCCGTACCCTCATTTTCTTTGGGGAGCATGACTTGTGCTATTATTAACCTACTATGTTTCAACTTTGGAATTCTTTGACATCCAGAATCTGCAGATACTCATATTTTTTCTTATATTTGGAATTCTAAACTTAGCTTGTTAAATGTAAAATTTATCTTGGAGTGTGTTCAGAGGGTAGATGCTCATGATTTTATCCAATAGAGACTAGAGTCCCAGCACCATTGACTGATGAATTCTCTCCTTTGATATGTTGTCAGTCCTTGGCATAGACTCTCTGAAGTCTATGTCTCTTGGTTCTGTTTAATCTCTCAGAACCCACAATGTAAATGAGGATGACCCTGGACTCCGATCCTCCTGCCTCTGCCTCCAGAGTACTGACTGTAGGTGTGTACTACCAAGCTTGCTTTAGGTAGTGATCGGGTGTAAATCAGGGCTTGCTGGATGAAGAAAACTAAAACCAAATCAAACAATAAAATAGCAAAACCATTAGAGCAGTCTAGATTGCTCAGAAGCAACAGAGAAGGGGCAGGTTTTCTTTCTCTGAGAAGAGAGAGTATCATGGTATGGCCTTTTGTTTCTGGGAAGAACCCTGCTGGTCAAGTGTACAATTGGTTGGATCTTAAATAAAGCTATTTACTCTTCCCAGATTACATAATTTCTTAATGCCCCTCCAGCCCTCCTGCAGCAGCCAGGCCAACCCCTCTCCTTCAACCAGGCTTCAAAAGGTACCAGGTTAGCTGTCTCCCAGTAATGTTGGGGGCATCACTCTTGTCTTGAGTATGTGGAGGTTTTCTTTGCTCTGACCTAAAACTGTCTGCACCAATTTACTCTTAATTATTTTTACAGATTCTATTCCTGGGCCACTGCTTAATAAAACTCTAGGGGTTTTCTTTTCTTTCTTTTTTGCTTCAGTATAATAAGATCAGTTGTATCAGACCCAGGTGGAATCATCTACTAAACTGAGGGTCTGAAGGGTACCCACTGTGCTCCTACATGTCTGTGTGTGTCCTCCATTCTCTTTCAGACAAAGAATTTAAGTATAAGAGAGTCAACTCTGTTCAGAACCTAGGCTAAAGGTAAATCCACACCCTTTCATTAAAAATAAAGGAAAGGGCAAGGAAGGAAGGAAGGAAAGAAGGAAGAAAGAAAGGAAGGAAGGAAGGAAGGAAGGAACGAAGGAAGGAAGGAAGGAAGGAAGGAAGGAAGAAGCCATTCTTCCCATAGAGGTGTGGACTGTTCTTGCCTGTACCAGGACCTCCCGCTGTATCTTAATATGGCTAAGGAGAGTGGGGCCCCCTTGATTTTTTTTGACTAAAGATGGCTGTCCTTTGAAAAGCAGCTCCTTATGACTCAGAAAAAAAATACTTCCTAAGTAGCCATGGAGCCAGAAAGTGAGCCATCCAAGAATAAAAAGTACCTTGGGGGAATATTCCAGAATAAATGTTTATAGGAACCAGACTGGCAGAGAAGACGTGGGGCTTTATGTGATCTTGACATGGTGTTGCCCACCTACAGAGGTGTTCTTTTGGCTAGGAGGGCCTGGTTAAACCCTTTCCAGCATGCTCCTGAGTCAAACTAACTAAAGGTATAGATTCCCTCCCCAGGATGGTGAGATCAAATGCATACCCCCACAACCTCATGAATTAATTTCTGGAGTTTCTCTGGATTCGCTGGACTCTAAGATAAGCACTTGTATGGTGGAGTGGGCTAAGAAGGGCATCACCAAGATGGGTAGGGCAGACCTTGGGAGCTCTAATGCTAGAGTAGGCAGCTTTTCAGGAGGCCTGGCTAATGAGGTATGTGGCTCGTCTGATAGGAACCATGGAGCTCAAGAGGAAATTAAACCACCCAGCAAAGTATGCATTTCCGCCCCCCCAATAATGAGAGTGCCAAGAGAGGAACAGCATGGATCTGCGTTATTCCACCCCACATCTCATTTTGCAAGGTCTGCTGTTGCTAAAAATGATGCTATTCTCTTAAGATACAGGCAAGGCTTGATGAGGAAGGATAAGCGTAACTGGAGCGCCAGGCTGCAGGATGTCCTTGACCCAGGCAGTGTGGAGCGTTTGAGCCCTGATTAGTAAATCAAGAGAGACAGAAGCATGGTTGTGCCGGAGATGTCTTTTAAGCGTGGAAGAGCTGTCACCCACATCGTAACTGTAGTGGAAAATAAGTGATACCTTTGATGGAGTGAACAGCAGATGGGGTAAATACATGAGGGACAGGGAGAGTTTCTCATGAAGTTCTTGGAAGGCAAAAAGGAAGAAGATTGGTGGTTTCCCTGGGGAGGGAGAGAAGAGGAATGTGTGGTGGAATAGAAAATAGCAAAGGAAAGGCCTTGGGCATTGGGAGGGAGGTTTAGGAACACTGCCAGGAGCCAGGGCTTAAGGGTAGAGGAATAGGTGGAGAATTTTAGGCAGAGGGTAAAGTTTGTATGTGTGGAGGGGCAGCTTTCCTGGACAGGAAGGAGAGATGACGTTGGAGAGAAAAGTTGGAGCTGTGTTTGGTTCCTTCTTTATACTGTCGTCAACATTTAACAGGAAGAATCTAAGGAAAGAAGGATGAATGTTGGCTCCTGGTTTTATCAGTCCGTCAACTAGAGCTGCAGGGTGGATGGAGCCCAGCAGCTCACATCACAGCAGGCAGGAAGCAGAAAGAGCATACAGGAAGGAATGGAGATAAAATATAGCTCCCAGGAACCCCAGTGACTGATGTCCTCCAAGCTTCACTTCTGACCCTTTACCACCTCCCCATAATGGCACAGTATCATGACTCCATTAAGGGACAAAGCCACGTATTAAGTCAGAGCCTTCATTCTAGTTTCATTTCTGTTCCTGTGATAACAAAGAAACCTGGAAAAACAAAAACAAACAAACAAACAAACAAACAAAAAACAAAAGTCTTCAGGCAGAAGTTCATTTTAGTTCCCAATTCCAGGCCACTGCCCATCATGTGGGAAAGCCAAGGCCAGAATTTGAAGCACCTAGTCACATCATATCCACAGTGAAGAACACAGAGAAATGAATTCCTGCATACCTACCACTCAGCTCACTCTCCAGTTTTATACAGTTCAGGACCCACCCTAGGGAATGGTGCCACCCACAGTAGGCTGAGTCTTCTCCACCCAAATAAGGCATTTGAGGCAAACCCGCCCCCCAGACATGTCCATGGGCCAGCCTTATCTGGACAATCCCTCATTTTGACTCCCTTCCCAGGTGCTTCTAGGTTATATCACGTTGACAATTAAAACTATTGGTCATGCTACTAAAACACTCCTGCTGCTATGCCTTCTCCACCTCTAAGCCTGACTGTGAGGGAGGTTTTAGGTAGGTTCCTTCAGCTGGAAACAACCGTCCTGAACGTGAGCTGAGCACCATTGATCATCTCTCTCTACTTTCAGACTGTGGATGCAACTGGCCAGCTGCCTTCTGCTGCTCCTGCCATGCCTTCCCCATTGCGATGGAATATGCCAGCAAAGTGTGATTAAAATAGTCCCCCTTTGCCTGAGGTTGCTCTTGTTAGGTATTTTGGCACAGCAGTGAAAATAGTAACTAAGACACCAGGGAAGGGCTAACAGAGGGAGGGAAAAACCAGAGCAGTCCCAGAACTGGGGGTGTAAGAGAAGGTCTCATAGGAAAAAGGAGAAGAAACTGGTAGGGAAGGAGGATGGTGGTTGGAGCTGGATGTGGCTGAACACAGCGTTTCTGGCATTGCAGAGCAGGCCAGTGAAGGCCAGAGGAGTTTGGAGATAATTTCACTACAGCACCAATATTCCTAATAAGCTAGTTCCTTGAGGTGGGTCAGAGACTCCAAGGAAGGAGGCTCTGACAGGAAAGAGGGGTTACAGTGACAATGTTACATGAGGTAGGACAGGCTGATCGGTTGCAAATATCTTCCAAAATAAAAGCAGTGTGTTAGTTATGGCTCCTCAGAGGAAGGTAAGCAAGTGTGTGTGTGTGTGTGTGTGTGTGTGTGTGTGTGTGTGTGTGTGTGGAGAGAGAGAGAGAGAGAGGAGAGAGAGAGACAGAGTGAGACAGAGAGAGCTCTATCTTTCCTTCTTGCCTGAAAGGACTAGAGGCTGTTAAGATAAGAGAGCAGCACTGGGGAAGTGGCTCAGTTGGTAGAGTACTTGCCTAGCATGCACAAAGTCCCAGGTTCCATTCCCAGCACTACACAAACTGAGTGTGACGGTGCACACCTGTATGTAATCATAGCACTTGAGAGGTAGAGGCAGGAAGATCAAAAATTCAAGGTCAACTTTAACCAAAGATTTAAGTGTTTGGAGTAGCTAGGCATTAGCTAGCTACGTGAACTCTCATCTTCAGTACAGAGAGTAATGGGCTGAGATGCAGCAGCTGCAGACTCCCAGACTGAGCATGCAAGACCAAGTCCTGAGACACCTGCTGGTATATCCTTACTCCTTGGATCACCACCCAGTGAGATGACTTCTGCCAACAGCTCAAGAGCCTATCAATGAATGGCCATTTGCATCCCTTCTGTGTCCCTCATCAGTGAATTTACAGGGCCATAGCAAAAATAAGGCTGTGAGATCCATGAATCCCTGAACCATCTCCTCAGGAGGCAGGGATGTATATTGTAACAAAACTTTATTTTCCTCTGAAAATTGCCAGTGTGATTCATGCAGCCTGCCACAACCCAAGCTGTTCAGCATAAAGAAACAAAGGTCTCCCTCCCTCCCTCCCTCCCTCCCTCCCTCCCTCCCTCCCTCCCTCCCTCCCTCCCTCCCTCCCCAACATGTCCCTCCTACTCCATCCCTTCATCTCCTTTCCTTTGTTCGGATCCTCACGCTTTCTTTTATGCACAGTGCAGTCTCACAGAGGCAGGATGAGTTGGATCTTTGCACACCTTTTGTGCAGGTGTGTGTGTGTGTGTACGTTCACATGTGCAAATAGCGGCCAGAGAACAACAATGTCGGCTATCATTTTGTCTTGTTTTATTTCTCTTATTTAATTTTAACGTTTTATTTTGTGAATAGGTGTTTTGTCTGCATGGAGGTCTGCGCACCATATGCATGCCTGGTGTTCATGAAAGGATGTCAGATTCCCTAGAATGTTATCCTTAGTTCTATGGCAAGTTTGAGGACGGCCTAGAATATCAGAGACCTTATCTTGAAATAAATATAGAAAGATGGAATGCCAAGGGAAAGTGATAATTTCTCCCCTTGGCAAAACCTGGTGAGAAATTGGCTAAAGTCTTCTGTGTTCAGCCACATCTTGTGCGCTTCCTTTTTTATTATTTTTTTAAAGATTTATTTCATATGTATGTGTTTGTGCTCCTGAGGGTACATGCGTATGTGAGCCGCATGAATGCAAAGTGCCCATGGAAGCTGAGCAATGGCATGAGATGAACCGGCATTACGGGCACTTGGGAGCTGCTTCGTGTGGTTGACCTGTGTCCTCAGCAAGAGCAGTGCATTTAACCTCTGAGCCATCTCTCCAGCCTCTTGTGTGCTGTCTTGCTTTCTCTGACAGCCTTCCTGTTCTCCCTTCCCCAGGTGTAAGGAGCTCAAATACTCCAAGGAATTGCCCCAGATATCCATCATCTTCATCTTTGTGAACGAGGCCCTGTCTGTGATCCTGCGGTCAGTCCACAGCGCTGTCAATCACACACCCACACACCTGCTGAAGGAGATCATCCTGGTGGATGACAACAGCGATGAAGGTATGGGGGAGGACAGTCTGCCTGTAGGACTCTGTGCCAGTAAGAAAGAAATGCCGCCTCTGTTCCCAAGGGAACCATGCTAGTGTCCATGTCTCTTGCTCCCTGGAGCATATTGGAGGAAGGGAGAATCTTGGCAGACATTGGTATATGACTGTGTGGGTCCTCTCTGGATCCATGCTGGCTACTTTTAACTGTCTGCTTGATACAACCTTGAATTGCCTGGGAAGAAAGTCTATTCTCTAGATCAGGTTGGTCCATGTGCATCTCTATGGAGGATTGTCTTGATTGTTAGTTAATTAGGAGGGTCCAGCCCATTGTGTGTGGCACCATTCCCTAAGGAAGGGATCCCGAGCTATATGAGCCAGAACAAAGGTCCAATGAGAACTACAAACAAGCAAGGGTCCATCTGCTTCCACTCTTAACTTCGGGTAGTTTAGACTAGCCCTCTACCATTGAATTGTGAGCCAAATTAACTCTTTCCTCTTCTAAACTGCTTTGGGTCAAGGTGTTTTATCATGGTAAGAACAACAAAATGAAACTAGAACAAGCTCTTATAAAATTACTAGGTGGATGTGCACTGGGGAGATATCTTAGTAGGTAGAGTGCCTTTCCCATATGCATGAAGACCTGAATTTAATTTCTCAGAGCCCATGTTTTTAAAAATCCATGTGTGGCATATTGACATGTGCTTATAGCCCCACCACAGGGGAGACAGACATAGGATGATCCCTGGGACCCATTGTCCACCCAGCCTCACCCAATCAGTGTACTACAAGACATTGAGAGACCCTGTCTCAAAACACAAAGTGGACAGTTCCTGAGGAATGATACCCTAGGTTGTCCTACGGCCTCCACATGCATCCACATATATGTGGATGTGTACCTGTGAACACATAAACAAGTATGTGCATACGTGTGTGCACGCACATACACGCACATGCGCGCACGCGCGCGCACACACACACACACACACACACACACACACACACACACACGCAAAATTAAATAAATGGATAAATAAAATTACTGGAGTTAATCATGATGGCCAATACCTCCAATTCTAGCAGTTGGGAGGCTGGGGGAGGAGGATCATGTGTTCAAGGCTAAGCTTGGCTAAATAGCAAGTTTTTTTTCAGCCTGGCCTACAAAGTGAGCCCTTATCTAAAGAACAAAAGAAAACCAACCAAACAAGAGTAAATCCCTCAGCTTGGATCTGTTAATTTCCCTTTTCCCATCACCAAAAGAACACAAAGAGGAAGGTCTGAATTCTTCTGCCACCACCTCCACTACCTTTTCCAAGACATAAATTAAAAAATTTGAAGCATGATTTTGATCCCTAAATTCTGCCTGCATGCCAGGCTTGCTGGTGTGTACCCATAATCCAAGGCTGGGGGTGAGAAGTAGAGAAAGGAGCATCCCTGGAACTTACTGGACGGACAGCGTAGCCCAATCAGTGGGCTTCCTGCTCTGTGAGAGGTGAGGTCTCAAAACGTAAAGGTGGAGATTGAAGATACTCACTGTAAAGAAAATACTCAACATCTACAGCCTGAACACATAGCACACCATAAACACAGACACACACACACACACACACACACACACACACACACACACACACACACACACAGAGTTAGGAACACATTTTTGGCAGGTGAAACTGTGTCAGTTGGTCTTTTGAATTCAGCATACCTGAAGACAATGGGTCTGTTAAAATAGAAAGCAAGCAAGTACTGTGGGATGATTACAAAACTCCTAGGATGTCTGCATACAGCATCAGACAAAAGTACATTGGCCAGGTGTGTAGAGGTAGACACTGATAATCATGCTTTTGTAGCTGCTCACAATGTACAAAATTCACTGTGCTCACCACAGGGAGAAATCCGTCTGAGCTCAGGACAGAAATGACAACCGCAGAGTGAGTGAGTCTGCTGAAGGCACAGGAGGCTAATCTCCCAAATGTTCATAGGATTAGGGGTACCTAAGCCTCTTGTGCTGAGCAGGCTGAGTAGAAGGATTACCCCACAAGTTGCTCTCGGGTTGGAAAGAAGATGAGCTCACTTTGGTCTTTTTTGTAGCCTGATCTCCAGGAGACCAAGTCTGGATTATCCTAGAGGTGGGGGCTTCCCTCAAGGACTCTTCAGAATTGCTGGTTGATCCTCAAATAGAGAATAGTGCTCCTGGGTCCAGTAACCTGTCTTCTCTGGGTCATCAGTCAGTGTATAAGAATTTGTCACTGAAAAGATTTTAGTACTATTATGTTCCTCCCTTTATCCTTTCCTCTCACTCTCCCTCCCTCTCTTTCTTGACAAGGTCTCATGTAGCCTAGGCTTGCCTCAAACTATCTATATAGCCAAGGATGACCTTGAACTCCTGATCCTCCTGCTTCTGCTTCCCAAGTCTTAGGATGACAGGCATATGCAGGTGTAACCAGTTTATCTGTGCTGGGGATGGAACCTGGGGCTTCATTCATGCTTGGTAGGCACTCTGCCAACTGAGCCACATTTAGAATCCCCTGCTCTTCTCCTTTACCATGGACCATTCCATTATATAGACCTTGTAAGCCTGACTTTGTGTTAAGAGGAAGAGTTTCCTTCACTTCCTGGGAATCTCACAACCTACTAGCAAAATCTCTCCCTAGTGTGATTCTTCACTGGAGGTTCCTGTACACTCATTGCAGACCTCATGTTTTAGTATAGTATTGTCCCCTGACAAGGGACCTCTGTTTGCACATCCCCTTTCACCCTCCCCCAACATTTAATGACTAATGGCCCCATTGTCCCCAGTATCCCAATCTGTTACTTCCCTAAAGAAGCCTTTGCTTGACTTCTTGCTGTGTGTGATACAGGCACCTCACTGCCCATGGCAGCAATCATTCGTGTATGATACCACTGTATCTTGTACAGCTGGACCGTGCAGGGTTGGGGTTTACAGGGTGCAGACAGTAGTCATCCCTCAGCGAGTCATGTCAGCTTGACACAAGCTAGAGTCACCTGAGAAAAGAGTCTCAGTGAGGATTGTCTGGATGAGGTTGACCTGTGGGTATGTCTGGGGTATGTGTGTCTTGATGCTTTCATCAGTGTGGGAAGACCCTTGTGCTGTGAGCAGCATCTTTCTGGGGATCTGAGCACCAGAATGTATACAGTCTGCCTGCTCCTGACTGCAATGTGATGCTTCAAGCTCCTGTCTTGGCTTCTCCATGGTGGTGGGCTGTATCCTGAAATAGTGAGCTGAAATAAACACTCTCTCACCCAAGTTGCTTTTGTCAGGCAACAGGCAATGAAACTAGGACACCCTGAGGGGAGGTGGGAGCCTGGTAGAGCTTCGGAAGGGCAGGCAGGTATCCCTTGGAAAGTGGCTCTTGATGACACACAGAACTAGATGACTGTGGGAAGAGATGACTCCCTGGTGGCTCCATGATGGAGTAGCCACAAAGCCCAGCTAGAGGAGATGATTGGAAAGCCAGATGTTCTCAGCTAGAACTCTAGCTCTGCAGAAGATAGCAAAGAGCTCTGGTACACGCCAGGTACTAGGTGGATTCTATAGGTATCTTGACTTGGGTTTCAAAGAAGTAGACCAGAATCAAAGATCTGGTAGTTCATTTGGGTGGTGGACAGAACACAGATGTGGCATGAGATGTGTTCCATGTTCATTATGGGTGCAGTGGTGAAGCTCCCTGACAACAAGGAACAAAGGAGAGGAAGGGTTTATTCAGCTTGCCATTCCAGGTCACAGTCCATCATTGAAGGGATGTCATAGAAGCAGGAGCTCTAGAGACAGCTGGTCACAGCATATCCATAGTCAAGAGCAGAGAGAAATCTATGTGCCCATTGCTACAGCTTGCTCTTCCTATGCTCAGCCAACTTTGTTCACTCTTAAACAGTTCAGGGTCCAGCCCAGGAAATGATGCTGTCTACATCCAGGGTGGGTCTTTCCACCTGTATTAACAATCAAAATAATCCCCCACAGACACGCCCATAGGCCAAGCTGATCTAAGCAATACTTCATTCAGGGATTTCTACCTGGTGAGTCTAGGTTGTATCAAGGTGATATTTAAAACTAACCACCACAGCAAGTATAAGTGGAGAGAGAATGTACCTGTAAATAATGGCTGTTGTGGGCAAAAGGAATGGTAGAGCTCTTGGAGCCCATGTAGAGTCACCCTCAAACTAAGTCTGTACCAGAATTGAGATTATCAAGTGCCGAGATGAACAGCAAAGGGTTTCTTGCAGGAATTGTTGGTTGGGACACGGGGGCAGACAGGAGGGGTTTGTGTACCTTCTTCACATAGGTGTTTTAGCATTAGTACCTTCTGGAGCCCCATGCCTAAGGAAATTCTGCTTTAAGAAGCTCAGCATGGGAATGTGACACTTTATGTCTCATAGTCACAGTGGCAATTCTGCTGAGAGTGTGGGAATCACATTTTAGAATCCCTGGATGAAATAACCACTCCTTGAGCCTGGTTCTGAAGGTGCTGCTTCTGGTGGTGTTTCAAGCCTAGATAAAGATTAGTGGAGGGGCTGGTATAATGGCTCAGTGGTAAAGAGTGCTTGCTGCTCTTTCAGAGGACTTGAGCTCCAGCTCCAGGGGATCTCACACCCTCTTCTGGCCTCTGTGTGCACCTGCACCCATGTGCACATACCCACATGCAGACATACATACATACACATAATTAACAAACAAAATAAATCTTTATATTAACAAATGATAACTAGTAGAGAAGAAAGGAAGGAGAGGAGTGTTTGAGTCCGACCATGAGGTTTAGTCCTGTTTATCATCCTTCATTGGCCTCAGGGACCCAGGGGACCAGAGTTGACTATATAAATACCATTTCTTTCTTATCATTTCTGGTTTCTAGTCTCTTTATTTTCTCCAATCTACAAACACTTGCCCTTTCACAGAATTCACTGCTCTCTCTGTTGTCTTTGTTTCACTGAGACATTCTTCATATTTACTCTTATGTAGATGCCTTCTATTTAATAACCACACACACTATAATGACAGTAGTAAATTCCAGATGAACCCTAATTACATGTATTCTTAGGTAGACTCTGAGCTGAGAATTTGTGAGGTCTCTGAGAGGACGAGATTTTCAAGTCTCCTACAATGACTACTTCTTAGTCAAGGGTTTTGCTTCTTGTCTGTTTTTAGTTGTTGTTGCTGCTGCTGCTGTTGTTTTGTCACTACAGATCTGTACCCATGGGCCTTCAATAGTCACCATAGTTTTCACGATCACAAAATATTCTCAGAATGTTCTCTGTACCCGAAAAGAAGATTTAATTTTCAACCTCAAGTTTAGTTCTTCAAGATTCATGATGTTAATCTCACCTAAATGTCTGTTCAAATTTGATTAAAACATTCTCTGTTTTTTACGGACTAATAATTGTTTTCTGATATTAAAAGTAATGAATATTCTTTGTGGGAAAATGTGGACATATCAAAAAGCAAACATAATTGGAAAAATAGACACTAACCAGAGATGAATTCGTTCATACTTTCTTCCTTTTAAGTGTCGACTTTATGTTGCTAAGATCTGATAGTGCAAACAAGTTAAAATTCTGCTTTTTCACCTCCTCCCTGAGACATCATTATAAGAACTCTGAGTTCTTATAATTGTGAAGTTCCATTATGCCCTGGTCTCAGCTGGTCTTATGCAATAGGTGAATAAGGGTGGGATACATAACCTATGTTAGAATGTTTAATTTTTTTCTTTTCAAATGTATTTGCTTTTTGGCTATAGGTGTTTCCACTGTATATATGTCTGTGCGCCATGTTTGTGTCCAGTGCCTCAGGGGCTGCAAGAGGGCATTGGATCCCCTAGGACTATAGTTACAGATAGTTATGAACCACCATGTGATTCCGGGAATTGAACTCAGGTCCTCTGGAAGAGTGGCCAGTGCTCATTACTGCTGAGCCATCTCTCCAACCCTGATTTAAAATTTTAATTGTATTTTAAGTTTTTAGGGAGGTGGCACGCACACATGATAGGGAATACTTGGAGTCATAGGAAAACCTATGAAAACTGGTTCTCTCCTCCCATCATGCAGCTCCCAGGGATGTAGTTCAGGTGCCTTTACCCAGTGAGCTATCTCTCTCGCCCAGAGTGTTTTATTTTTATGTGAGGTCATTCTTCATTCAGGTTGCACATTGACACTGAGTATTAACCTTCCATGGCTTTGTTTATCTTTTTGAGAAATTGACAGACTATGTTAGCCCATATCTGTGATATGTTAAGTTCAAGTAGTGTGCAATTCTTGTACTTGATACATCACACCAAATCACTCAAGCAAAACTAGTCAATATTTTCTCTTCACTGGATCCAGTTTCTGCTCCCCTGGCGTGACAGCATTGGCAGTGAGGGCAGTTTCCTCCTGAAAATAGTTCTCTCGATACCTCTACACCATTCTGATTCCACATTAAGCATTCATTGGCCAGGTCTAAGGAAGCAGACCTAAGAAGAGGCCTAGGGAAGACTCAAGGAACAAAAGAAGCTGAGGCAAGAGGATCACAAGTTCAAGGCCTGCATATATTACATACTGAGCTGAAGATAAGCCTAGGCAAAATTTTTATAAAGTCTAAAAGATCTTTCAATATAGATAAGCAGTAGAGAAACTGCCTAGAAACTTCCAGTAAGGGGATGGAGTGTGACTCAGTGGTAGAACAACTAACTGCCTAGAATCTCCCAGCGAAGGGTGGGAGTGTGACTCAGTAGTAGACAGAGAGAGTTGGAGGAGACTGCTTGCAGAAGTGACATCTAAGTAAGTCAACTGGAAGTCCCATGTGCTCCATTGCAGAGCTGGTCTCTCTACCACTGTCATTTAGAGCTCCTTCCCCCATCCTTCTGGTAGTTTCCTGCCTCCTCTCCAGTGCTTCACCTCTGTGCCTTTCTTTTTCTTTGTTAATGTACTTATGCAGGTAAAGCACCACATCTAGAAACGTCCAGAGAAAAAGACTTGGAGGCAGAGAAAACCATTTGAGATGAAGTCTAAAGATGACATTCACCCTGTCCTCTATGTGATAGATGGCTCGGTTGAGTTAAATGTCACATTGTTTAAGGATTTTAGTGACTTTGCTCTGGTATTTTCTTTCTGCTCTCTGTGTGTGAATGTGTGTGTATTCGTGTGAGTGTGTGTGTGTGTATGTGAGTGTGTGTGAGTGTATGTGCATGTTTGTGAGTGTATGTGCATGTTTGTGAGTGTGTGTGAGTGTGTGTCTCTGTGTATGTGTTTGTATGTGTGAGTGTGTGTGTGTGTGTGTGTGTGTGTGTGTGTGTGTGTGTGTGTGTGTGTGTATTCAAAGAAGAATCAAAGATATTTTAATCCCTGATCTTTTGCATCCCCCCCCCACTGCTTCCTCTCTGGAAACTTGTAGAATCTCCATTTTCTCCCTAGAGCTTTGAATGTTACAATGAAAAATCTGGCATGGATCAGTTTTCATCCAAGACTGACCCCAGTGTATTTAGGTTGCTTTTTGTTGTCCATTTTCATATGTGCATCCACGCACACACACACAAGTCACTTGGTTTTTGTTACCTTGACATGAACCTAGACATATCTGGGAAGAAAGTAACTTCATTGAAAAAAATGCCTCTGTAAGATTGGCCTGTAAGCAAATCTTTGAGACATTTTCTGAACTAGTGGTGGATGGGGAGGGTCCAGCCCACTGTGGGCAGTGCCACCCCCAGGCAGGAGGTCCTGGATGGTACAAGAAAACAGGTTGAGCAAGCATGAGGAGCAAGCCAGTAAGCAGCACTCCTCCAGGGCCTCTGCTTCAGTTCCTGCCTCCAGAGTCCCTTCATGAGAGTTGGAAGCTTAAATAAAGTCCCCCCTATGTTTCTTTTGATCGAATTGTTTTAACACATTGCTAGAAACTGTAAGACAGCACATATGTATTTTTTGCACGTGTGTGTGTGAGGGGTGAGCTCAAGGCTGTCAGGGATCACCCTCCATTATTCTTTCACCTTATTCATTGAGGCAGGGTTTCTCAGTCAAACCCAAAACTGGTCAATACAACCAGTCTCATTAGCTAGTTTGCTTCAGCAATCATCTGCCTCTGTCTTTCAGGCCTGGAATTGCAGGTGGGCCACCAAAGCCACCATTTTAAGTTTCTGGGAATCCCAACTCTGATCTTCCTTCTTTAACTTTTTAAAAATCAGCCCCTAGACTTTTTTTTTTTTTAAAAAAGATCAGATTTATTTTCATTTGTGTGTATGTGTGTGTGCGTGTATGTGGGTACCCCTGGTAGGCCTGAGAAAGGCTTCAGATGCCCCTGAACTGGAGTTCTGGGCAGTAGTGAACAGCCAATGTGAGTGCTGTGAAATGAGATCCTCCAAAAGAGCAGCAAGTGCTCTTAGCCACTGAATCAGCTCTCCAGCCCCTAGACTTTTTTTTCCAGGCAGGGTTTTATACTGTACTCCAGGAAGTCCTCACACTCATGGTGATCCTCCTGCGTCTCAAGTGCTGGAATTACAGGAATGGTGACTGTATCTGGGTGTATTGTTTTGTTTTTGAGAATTCTTACTATGAAACTCAGTCTGGCCTGGAACACTTGATCTCTTGTCTCTGCCTCCTGAGTGCTGGGACACAGGTGTACATCGGCACACCCAATTGGTTTGTTTGTCTGTCTGCCTTTGTTAATATACATTAACTAAATGCAGAAATGGATTTTGTTGTACCATTTTTATACATGTAAATCATATACTTTGGGGATATTCACTGCTCTATGACTCTTTTCATCTCCCTTTGTCTTCTTTTCCTTCCCAGCACCCCTGGGAGTTCTCATCTACATGTGTCTTCCCCCTGCCTGTCAATTCTATATATGAGCAATTACACCCTACCGTAATTAGCTTTAATTCTCAACTTAGCACAACCGATGATCATTTGTCGGAGAGCCAAAAGGGATAGGTAGCCCAGATCAGACTGGCCTGTGACCACGTCTGTGGAAGATCTGTATTTGACTGTTAATTGATGCACAAGGGCTCAGCCCACTGTGAGAGGCACAGTCCCTAGGCAGGTGGTCCTGGACTGTATAAGAAAAATAGCTATGCACAAGCCTTCAAGTGAGTTAGCACAGTGTTTCTCCATGGTTTTCTTATAGGTTCATTTCTTGAATTCCTTCCCATTATCGTTCAACAGTGAACTATGACCTGGAAGTGTAAGATAAACTCTTTCCTCCTCAGGATTCTTTTGTGTCAGATTTTTTTTTTTTTATCATAGCAACAGATAGCAAACTAGAACACTCTCTCCTTATGTGTTTTTCCTTCTCCCATTCCATGTCTCCTATTGTTCCAGCCTTGGATGTCTTAGCTCAGTGGTTCTCAACCTGAGGGTCATGACTTCTTTAGGGGTCACATAGCAGATATCCTGCATATCAGATATTTGTATTATCAGTCATAACAGTAGTAGAATTACAGTTATGAAGTAGCAATGAAAATAATGTTATGGTTAGAGCGGGTCACCACAACGTGAGGAACTGTATTAAAGGGTCACAGCTTTAAGAAGGTTGAGAACCACTAACTTAGCTCAACCCTCCAATTTCTCCATTTTTCTTATAAGAATCCCTTTCCTCTGCTTTTTTTTTCATTTTTCTCTTCCCCTCTCTTCCATTGTCTTAACCTTTTCCTGCTATCATAACTTTAGTTCCCAGTAGTCTTTTTTTTTTTGTATTCCACTAAAGTTTCCTTTTATAACATATTGTCTTGACTTAATGGAAGCAATATGTTTTCTTATTCCCTGCAGGATAGTAATACTTTGTGTGTGTGTGTGTGTGTGTGTGTGTGTGTGTGTGTGTGTGTGTGTGTGTGTAAGAGAGAGAGAGGGAGAGAGGGAGAGAGAGATTTTGCTTTTAGTTTTTCTTCCTGGACAGTCTGTTTCCACAAGTGGCCTTTCTCTCTATGATCTTTACTTTTTGTCTTCTGAGTTGGCAGCTTCCCCAGATGTCCAAGATGTCTGTTGAGCCTCATTTTCTACTTATAGTGACTTATAGTATATTACACACCCAGGAATTAGGAAAGGGTGGAGAATTACCATTCAATGAGCACCAAAGTTCAGTGAAAGTGAGTGAAGTCCTGGAGATGGTGACGATGGCTATATAGCACTCTATGCTGTTAAGCTCAACACTTCAGAGGATTAAAATCTGATCTCTCATATTCTGTTTTATACTAAATTTATTTTGTCTTCTTTTTGTGGTGCTGAGGATAAAATGTAGGATCTTGTTGCACCATGCCCTCAGCCTCTCACAAGGAAAAGTCTAGACTAGTGCTCTACCACTGAGCCATACCCCAGCCCCTCACTGGGGGATTCTAGGCAGGTACTGCCTAGAATTGATGAGCTGCTTCTCCAGCCTTGGTTGGTTTTGTTATTTTGTTGAGACAGAGTCTTACTGTATAGCCCAGGCTGGCCTTGAACTCATATTCCTCCTGTCTCAGTTTCCCCAGGGCTGGGACTCAAGCGTGTGTACCACCATATCTAGTGATTATCACACATTTTATATAAGGTTGATTAGACAGTATCATGGACTAAAATTTCTAAAACTGTGAACCAAAATAGACCCTTTCTTTTTATATGTATAAAAAAAGATATGTATATTATTGCCAAAAAACTGACTAACACCCTACCTGCTACTAGGCATCGTCTTGTGGGTTTCTGTGATTGGGTTGGTTATATAACTTGTCACTGATACTGTCTTTAGAACAGGCACACCTGGCGGTGGGTGGCCTCTCTTGTTCAGTTGTGTTCAAAAGTTGAAAGTAGTGTGGCTTGGGTTAAAAAACTTTTTTGTGAAAGATTCTACCTTCTGGTCTTCTAGAAAGCATTTTGGAAAAGCATCCACCTGACATTGTTCTCTTTTCTTCTGGGTTTATAATTGCAGAGATAGAAGAAGTTTTGTGTTTAGGTGAGATAACATTTTCCCTGTGTGGGTGAGGCCCTGATTGACAGAGGCAGGAGATGCTGTGTTATCACACAGCTCCATGCTTGGCTAAGCACTCATCCTGTGAACATCACCTACCTTTCCTCCTGTCTGGGAAGAACTTCCCTAATCATAAATGATTTTCTCTCATTGTTGCCTCCAACGAGATCACTGCAGTGTGACAGCACCTGCTTGGTGGCTCAGTCATCACAGCTAGGTGACACATTTGTGTCTCCATGCTTGCACTTTTAGGCTGTGTGATGAAGGAAGTGGTAAGGACCATGTATATACATGTGAGAGAGAAGGAGAAAAGAGAGAGAGAGAGAGAGAGAGAGAGAGAGAGAGAGAGAGAGAGAGGGAACCCCATTCAAAGCCTTCTATGCTACCTGGCTTTAAAAAGGAGAATAAGGGGCTCAAGAGATGACTCAGTGGTTAAAAGCACTTCCTGATCTTGCAGAGGAGCTGAATTTGAGTGGTCCACAACTACCTGGAACTCAGCACCAAGGGAATTGATGCCTTCTTCTGGCTTTCATGGACACCTACATCCAGTCATATGCACCCACAGAGTTACACATATACACACAATTAAAAATAAATCTTAAAAAAAGGAAGCAGCACAGATACAGCAGTAATGAAAACCATTTACTTTGAAGCAAATATACATTTGTAGGAAATGACGAAAAGATGCAGCAAGTCCTTTGCATCTCTACCTCAGGTTCCCTTAATGGTACCACCTTACAGAACTCCACTCTGCCATTGTAGTCAGGACGTCCATTGACTTGAATTCCCTCTGACAATCTTATCCTGACTTCAGCTGTTTTATAGTTGTTATGTTTATATTTAGGTCTATTGTCGTATTTTTTATTATTTATTTATTTTAATTCCTGAAGATGAATCCTAGGGCCTTATCACTGGGAGATTCGGTGTAAGTGCTCTACTGCTGAGTAATGTCCCCAGCATCTCACTGGGGCATTCTTGGTTATGACTCTTCCACTGAGCCATATTCACTTGGGGATTCTAGGCAAGTGCATTACCAGTGGGACATGCACTCAGCCCCTTACAGAAAGCTTCAGCTCTTGTCTGCTGTTCATTTTTGTTGTTGTTGTTGTTGTTGTTGTTGTTGTTGTTTGTTTGTGAGACAAGGTCTTTTGTCAGCACCTTGGTAAGAAGATTGGAGTGGCTGTCCAGTGCACTCTAGGGATCCACCAGTTTCCACCTTTCCACCTACTAGCCTAGGATGGCTAGTAAACATCACTATGTCTAGCAAGTTTTCTAAAAATGTGGATTCTGGGGAAGTGGTTCTGATCCTTGTAGAGCAGTGGTTCTCAACCTCTTTGGGTCATGCCCCCCAAAGACCATCAGACAACACAGATATTTACATTACAATTAATAACAGCAACAAAATTACAGTTATAAAGTAGCAACAAAGATAATTGGGTGTTGACACAACGTGAGGAACTGTATTAAAGAGTCACAGCATTAGGAAGGTTGGGAAACACTATTTGTAGAGCAATTACAATCCTAACAGAGTTATGTCTTTTAGTAATGTCTCTGTTACAAATCTTTATATGTTTCCCTCTGGTAGAAGAGATGTGTCTGTTTCTACAAGTTGTTTGTAGAACATGCGTGCAACACTTCAATACGGGCATTTCCTGAAAAGGCATTGAGCATTTTGTATAGGATTCTCACTATGAGCCCAGACCCCACAATGCCAGAGAAAAGGAACTGGTCACCTGACTTGTTTGAGTTCTTCCATCCCTGACTGCCAACTGCATTTAAAGAAAACTCAAGGAAGTAGCAGCCTGGTGCGGAGACACCTCCCTGTGGTCTTGGGAGCTTTTCCTGACTTCTGGTTTGTTCTGCTTTTGCTCCTTAATGATGGCAACTCCTGCTATTTCAAGGAAAGAGGTTTGCTGGCTTCTGAGCATTCAGAATCAATATCGCAGTAAATAAGAAATATAATGAAAGAAAAACACACTCCAGCCTGTAGACAAATTTTACCGCTTAAATTCACATGTTGTTAGGGTCGGCTGCAGATACCAGATTCTTGACTGCTTGTTTCTCTGCCCCCCTGACACCCCCACCCTGTGTGTGTGTGTGTGTGTGTAGGTCAGAAGACTACCTCAGCTATCATTCCTCAGGTGCTATCTACTTTTTTTTCTTCCCTTCCTCCCTCCCTCCCTTCCTCCCTCCCTCTTTCCTCCCTCCCTCCCTCCCTCCTTCCTTCCTTCCTCTTTTGAGATAGTTTGTCACTCATCTAGAACTTGCCAAATAGGCTAGGCTTGCTGGCTAGTAAACCCTTGGGATCTGCTTGTCTCCTCCTCCCCAGCACTAGGATTACAAGTTTGTACTGAGCATTATTTTTTAAAAAATGAGTTCTAGGGGTTGAATTTGGGTCCTCGTGACTGCATGGCAAGCCCTTTACCCACTGAGCCATCTTCCCAGGCCTTGATTGCTTTTTGTATGGGTAGGATGACAAATGCCATCTTAATTTGGGTTAACCACTTGTAGACACCATGAGACTTCCTTGTCAATTTCTGTAACTTGTACTTATTTACTATTTTTTAGAATAGAAATATGTATTTATTTATTATTTTTGGGCATGAGTGCCAAGGAACATGTGTGGTGATCAGAGGACAATTTTTTTGGGGGGGGTGAGTTCTCTCACATGGGTGCCAGGATGGAACTCAGGTTGTCAAGTTTGGGAGCAAGTGCCTCTACCCCTGAGTTGTCTCACTGGCATTCAAGGGGGGAACTCTGAATGGAAGAAGCAGAAAGCAGGAAATTTTGGATACAATGGAGTTGAAAGCCATAGAGGTTTTCCTTTCCCCACCATCCCTCTTCATGGGTGCACCACTTGGAGCAGTGTATCGAATTCAGCACTTTGGTATTCTGAACCTCATGCCTCTCCTGCTTCTTTTGAGTCTTTGGCTTTCTTGTTTCTTCCCTTTTATCTCACCACGGCATTGCCTGTAAATGCTTTCAGGTACCACAAAAAACATCCCTTTTAAACCTTCTCCAATCTTCTTGAAGCTTCTTGCCCTTGCCTCTATCCCCCACCCCATTCCAGCACTTTTCTTCATAGTCAACAAGTACATTACTTAATCTGGTAAAGCTGGGAAATGCACAGAGAATAAAACATGTAAGATAGCCTTCCTCTGTGCTATTACATTCCACAAATGTGTGTGTGTGTGTGTGTGTGTGTGTGTGTGTGTGTGTGTGTGTGTATAGTATGCATGCATGTACATATGTGTATTCACATGTGTATAGGCACACTTGTGCCTATATACATGTTCATGCATACGTGTGTTATGTGTGCAGGTGCATATGTGTGTTAACATGTGTATAGACACACTTGTGTGTACATGTTCAGGCATACATATGTTGTTATGCATGTGTGTGCATGTGTGTTAGCTGAGAGCTGATATAATGTGTCTTCTTGATTATTCTCCTCTTTATGTACTGAGGCAGGGTCTCTCTCTGAACCCAGAACTCACCAGCTCCAGCTATTCTGGCTAGCTAGCTTGCCTTAGGGCTCCCTTGTGTCTGCCTCCCAAGTGCTGGCAGCCACCACACCTGCCTGGCTCTTACTTGGGTTCTGAGAATCTGGACTCCAGTCCTCTGCTTTGCACACAGCAAGCATTTTATCTGCTAAGCCATCCCTACATCTCAATATCAAGGAGTCATTCCTGCATGTGTCCTTGCCCTGGGTCTACTTTGACACTAGGATCTCAGAGATGGACATGCCCACATCCCAGCAATGGGAGTATCACAAGACTTTCATGACATTGCGACTCATCCAGTTTGGCGGTTGTGATGGTTCATCTTCGTTGCCAACTTTACTGTATTGCCAGTTGTCTGGGAGATGTGCCTCTGGTTGTGCCTGTGAGGGTGTTTCCAGAGAGTAGTAATTTAGGGCTGAAGACCCACCCTGAATGTGGGCAGGGCAATCCTGTAAGCTGTGGTCTCAGAATGAATGAAAGAAAAGTCAGCTGAGCCCCTCTAGTCCCCTTTCTCTGCTTCCTTATCCACTCCAATGTGAACAGGCATCCTCACACTCCTGCTGCCATACATTCTCTACCATGACACAGCTATGAGAAGAGTAGCTGGCACTGTGGTGTTATCTAAAACCCCAGAAGGTTCCCTCGATACCCCACTCTGGTAAGCCGCCCTGGTCAGTCCATCTCCACTACTTCAGGAAACACTGACTGCTGTCAGTGCAGACAGTCTATAGGGTCAATAACCACTTCCAGTCCAGAACATGAGCCTGCACTGCTGGGTCAGCATCTTATGAGTGATGGAGTGATGGAGACCGCTTCCCTTTTCACCATGAGGAATTCCTGTTCCAAATGGAATTTTGTCATGGTTAGCTTTAATTGTCAACTTTTATAACTAGAATCACCCAGGAAGAGTCTGAATGAGGGACTGTCCACATTGACTGGCCTGTGAGCACATCTGTAGGGCATAGTCGTTTCCTTTTCTTTAATTTCTTATATTTATTAAAATTTTATTATAAAGAACTTGCAAATAAAAACCATCACAAAATGAAATTAACCAGACCCAAAGTCTATACATCTCTCAAAAAACTTCTATATAGTTAGAATAGCCGTTCTGAAGCTCTGGGACTTACATTGGATTTTATATTTCCACTATCGAATATATTTTTATGGACTTACCCACCAAGAAAAAAACAAACAAAAAACCCATGACAGAGTTAAAGCTAGAAAAACAATTAGTTTTATATCTTCTTTCATGACTCAATACATGTGTCAATCACATGTACTCAGGCCTTCCTTATCACCCAATATTTACCTGTTCTTTTTTTTATATGTGGAAATAATATTTCAACCATGCAGTAATTATATCCTTTTATACATGTCGTATTGCACATGTTGTCTTTGTTGTTAATTTATTTAGGAAGACCCACCCTACTGTGGGTGGCACCATTCTCTAGGCAGCAGGTTTTAAACTGCATAAGAGTAGAGAAATAAAGCCTAGCTTAAGCAGGCAAACAAGTGAGCAGTCAAACACGCATGCATGCATGGGAGCAATCAAATAACCATGCATGCATGGGAGCAATCAAACACACATGCATACAAGTGAGCAATCAAGCATGCATGCATGCATTTCTCTCTGCTTGTGACTGTGGATATGATGCGACTAGCTGTTTGAATTTCCTGCTGTGACTTCTCTGCAATGATAGACTGTAACCTGGATTGTGAGATGAAATAAATCTTTCTTCCTCTAAGCTTCATGATGCCAGGTGTTTTATCATAGCAACAGAAACGTAACTAGGACAAAGGGCACGTGTTTTTCTGGGTACTTTACACTCAGTCACATTTGTTTTTTACATTTCCCTAGTTAGGGAATAAGATGGGACACACTGGTAATTTTCTGCAAGCAAATTGCTGCAGAGCCTCAAGACAAGTCTATGACGGGTGTCAGAAGGTTCCCATGAACAGACAGACAGGTGTCAGATCTCATAATTTCCAGGAGTATGGTGTGGGCAAACACATCACTTACATATGTCATAAGCTTGAAAGGGTTGCTGACTCTTTCCTGGCCCCTTTGCTCTGTTATGACAAAACACCCGAGATGGGATAATTAATGGCAATGTAGAATTTAGTTCTTAGGGTTCTGAGACCCAGGAAGTCCCAGGCCATGGCACCAGCAGATGAGGTGTCTGGTGAAGGCCTGGTCTATATTTGTGTCTTTATACAGCAAAGGGGACTAGCTAGCTTCCTTGGGTCTTTCATAAGGGTACCAATCTCATCCATGAGCCTCCCTGTTAGACATTCATCTCTCATCAAGAAGGATAGCTTTCCTTGCTATTGTTACAGCACTGGACCTTGGAACAGAGCCTTGTACATGATTGGCAAGAGCACTAACAACTGAGCCACAATGCCAGGCCATCACTGGGGCAATTAGGCAAGTGGTCAACCACTGAGCCACACCTCAACCCCTTCCTGGAGATTCTAGGCAAGAACTTCACTGCTGAACCATGGCCCCAGCCCTTCCTTGGGGGATCCTAGGCATGTGCTCTACTGCTGAGCCACACCCCCATCCCCTCACTGGGGAATTCTAGGCTATCATTCTATTTCTGAACTATATCTACAGTACCTTTTTAAATTTTTCTTTGAGATGTTGTCTCATTATGTAGCCTCATCTGGCCTTGAACTCACAATCCTCCTGGCTCAAGCCACCTAAGTACTGAGATTACAGTTACTTCCCACCATGCATGGACAGGGTTTAGTTTCCATCTTACAAATACTGGGGTGACACAAACTCTCTCTGTACCTCCATTTTCCTATCTATAAACTGATGATCATAACACCCTTTTACTTAAATGGGGTTGCCAAGAAGGCAGGAAGGGTTGGAATAGGTAAAGTCACAGTCGCCCATGGCCCTCAATAAAGACTCAATACACATTAAAGAATTGTGGCTTGTTGAAGTCTTCGAGACATCCTCATTAGACTATGAAAGGGGTCTAATCTCGCTGAATGGTATATTTTGGAGCTTTTCCTGATTAGCTGACATTCTTACTCAGCTTCATTAGCAATTTGGGGATATAAATATTTCATTAGTGATACATCCATGCCGAGTACTTGGGATTTTTTTTAAAAGTGGTTGTCAGGGTAGGACTCTGTCTTGCCGAAGAAGTCCGCCTCACCAGGCTTACAGTTTTGACTCCTCCTTGTTCCGTACAGCCTTCACAGCCACCCAAGGGGACCTAGCTATATGTTTATGCATTTTATAAAGATATTATCTTATTTTTAAATTACATGTATATCTGTGTGGGGCATGTACACATGTGGATGCAGGTGCCTGTGGAGGCCAGAAGGGGGCATCAGATTCCCTAAAGATGGAGTTACAGTACGGGTGACTGTAAGCGTCCCAACATGGAACTATTCATTCATATCTCTCTCTCTTTTTTCTCTCTTTTCTCTCTTTTCTCTCTCTCTCTCTCTCTCTCTGTGTGTGTGTGTGTGTGTGTGTGTGTGTGTGTACATGTGTATAAACATGTATAAGGAAGATACAGGGCAACCTTAGCTGTTTTTCAGGCATTGTTCACCTTGATTTTTCAGTTTGTTTTAGAAACAGTATCTCTCACTGGCCTGAGGCACATAAGCAAGCCCCAAGAATCCACGAGTCTCCGCCTCCCTTTAGATAGAATTATAAGTCATGATACTATGCACCTCTGGCTTTAAAAACATTACCGAAGTCTATTATTTTAATTGTGTGTATACATGTGTGTGTACATGTATGCTCGTGTATGTGTGTGTGCATGTACATGTGTGCTTGTGTATGTATGTCCATGCACATGTTCACATGTGCTCATGATTATACATGTGATTGTGTATATGTGTGTATGCATGTGCACATGTGTGTGTGTATGTGTGTGTGTACACATGAGAATGTGAGCACTCATGAAGTCCAGAGGAAGGTGTTGTGTCTCCTAGAGCTGGGGTTACAGGTAACTGTGAGCTGCTTTATGTGGATTCTGGGGACATCCCTGGGTCCTCTGTAAGAGCAGGACATGCTCTTAATATTGAGCCCTCTCTCCAGCCTCATGCCTGACTTTTAATATGAGTTCTGGGGGGGTCTAAGTCAGTCCTTCAGACTTTCACAGTCAGCACTTTACCCACCAAGCAATCTCCGTTACTCCAAAGCCCTAGCTTTGCAGATAATATTTATAATTTTTGTTATAGGTTTATCATGGAGGGGAAAGCATGGTGGCTGAAGGGGCTTTTAGCTGAGATGCCACACACAGTGGCTGGAGGGAGCTTGTCAACTGATAGAAACACGAGAGGACTCACTCTGATCCAGGTGGAGCAGGAAGCTGCAAAAGCAGACCACCAGCCCTCAGCTAGCTTGCTTTTTTTTTTTTCTTCTTGTTTTAAGCAGCCCATGCCTTGTGTGTGACTTTACCTAGATAGACACAACACTCATATCTACTCATTCCAGAATAAGAATGCATGACAGACTAAATAATAATTCTACCAAAATCTGACTGGTGGACCAATGAGTTTTCCTGGTGTTATTAACAGGCATCTGGATGAGGGGTTACTTACAGGGCAGGGAATGACTCAGACATAGCGGCATCACTAACATGCCCATCTGCTTAGGGATGACCACTCATGAAAGCTGAAGCCTGGAGCTCTCTTACATGACTTGCTGGCAGCTCAATGGGTCTGAAAATCTCCCAGCAGTTCAGCTAGTCTGTCTCCTCTCCCAGTGTTTGACTGCTTTTGTAAGGCTGAGGGGGAGGGGTCTGGTGAATCTTGTCATTTTCAACTTTCCCAGACATTTGAGGTTTCTTTACTTCCTGAGTCAAATGCCACCCCCTGCTTCCTGGAGGAAATTGCTACACAACCATGGTGGGGGTGCCATTGTCATTAAAGATGTCCCCTCACCCCCCAGTGTAGTGGTAGGAGTATGATGTTTTTTACTTTTTTGGCTCTTTTGGAGAGCCCATCATCCAGCTCCCAAATAAATCACACACACACACACACACACACACACACACACACACACACACACACACACACACGTTTATTCTCAGTTTTGAATACTTGATCTCAGCTTGGCTTTTGCTAGCCAGATTTTCTTAACTGAAATTATCCCAACTAGCTTTTGCCTTTGGACTTTGTCCTTTTCTTACTTCTGTGTATCTACTTTCATTCTTACTCTGTGACTGGCTCTGTGGCTGGGTGGCTGGCCTCTGCCATCCTCTCTCCTTGTTCTCTCTTGTTGCTCCTCTCTTCATCAGTTCTCCTTCTATTTATACTCCCTGCCTGCCAGGCCTGCCTATCCTTGCTCCTGCCTCACTACTGGCCATTCAGCTCTTTACTAGACCATCAGGTGTTTTAGGCAGGCAAAGAATCACAGCTTCACTGAGTTAAACAAATGCAGTGTAAAAGAAAACCCTTAAAATAATGTTCTAGCACACCCCAGTCTGTTAATCACCTCTGGAAATTTTCCTACAGACATACCCCAAAGATGTGCCTCAATAATTCTTAACCCAATCAAGGCAACCGTGAAGATTAGCTAGGCATTGGTCTCAGTTCAGCTGCATTTTATATAGTTACTGGGCTGGTTATTTTAGGCATAAAGATCTTTTCATGCACACCTGGGAATCTAGGAATTGTAAATCCATTTTTTTCATAGCTGATTTGCACATACATAAAATATGAAAATATTTCAGGAAAAATAACGCTTGGGAAATGTAAAGTGTCCCAGTGAATGTCTGTGATAAAACTGCATCTTCTGAACTGAATGTCATTGAACCCCGTTGAACTGGGAACCCTCACCACGGGTGCAGCCAAAGCTGCTACTGGGAAGATTATGGATGCTAACAAGATACAAGGACTCAGGGCTCCCGGGAGGCAGGGGGTGCTGCAATCGGCTCCTCCAGCCTGAAGGAATTTTGTTTTGAGGCCAAGTCTCACATAGCTGAGATTGAACCCAAACTTCTGACTCTTCTGCCTCTACCACCAGAGAGCGCCAAGATTACAAGTATGGACCATAATGAACAGTTTCCATTGGAAGGTCCCACTGGGAGGAGGAAACTTATCTAAGTGTTATATCAGATCCTTCTAGATAGGTGGTAGCTTTTGGTGTCCCAGGATAGTATAGAGAACTGACTAGGAGCAAGGATCAACCATGGAGAAATTGATTGGTGGTGTCCTACTTAGCTTTAACTGTCAACTTGACATTGCCTAGAGTCACTTTAATTAAGTGATTGTCTGGGTCAGATTGGTAGTGGGTATGTTGCAGGAAAGAGCATTCTCTTGGTATTTTTATTTATATGGGAGATCCCAGCCCACTGTGGGTGGCACCATTCCCTGGGTAGGTGGTCCTAGGCTGTGTAAGAAAGCTAGATAAACATGAGACTGTTAGAGATCCAGCAAGGAGCATTCCTGGTGGTTCCTATTGTACTTCCTTGACTGTGAGTGAGTTCTTTGGTCAGAGGTGATGCTTCATGGAATTGCAAGCAGTTCTGCTTAAGTTCTGGCCCTGACTTGTCTCAATGATGGTCTATGAACTGGAAACATAAGTCAAATGAACTCTTTTCTCCCCTAAGTTGCTTTTGGTCAGAGTGATTGATTACTGCAACAGAATGAAACTAGCACAAATTGAAACACACACACACATACACACACACACACACACACACACACACACACACACACACACACACACACATACACACACCTTCAAGATAATAAAAAAGTAAAGTGCCCAAGATGGCAAATGGCTAAGGAAGTAAAGGCACTTGTTACACAAGCCTGATGACCTGAGTTCAATCCTGGAACTCACATAAAGGTGGAAGAACAGAACCAGCTCCACAAAGTTGCCCTCTGACCACCACACATTCACCATGGCTCACACAGGTATCTCCCCTTTCACAGCAACGGTAAATAAAATGTTTTTTAAAATATTTTAAGAGTGAGCAAGTCTAGCGGACACAAGAGGCCATGTATTTTGTGACTCTAACTTTACAAACTGTGTAGAATAGGCAAACTCAATAGACACAGAAAATGTTATCAATGGTCACCAGAGGCTGGGAAGGGGGAAATGAAAGCTAGTCTTTAGAGCAGTGGTTCTCAACCTTTCTAATGCTGCCATCCTCTAACACAGTCCCTCATGGTGTGTGACTCCAACCATAAATTATTTTCATTGCTACTTAATAGCTGTAATTTGCTAGTGTTATGAACGACAGCATACATATCTGATTTTTCCAATGTCTTAGGCAACTGCTGTGAAAGGGTGTTTCAATACCCCCAGAGGAGTCTGGACCCACAGGTTGAGAAGCAGAGCTTTAGAGGATTCAGGGTTTAGACTGTTTCTAGGACACTTTGGATTACTTAATACTGCTGATGGGAACATTTTCAGGTGTTTCAAATAGTCCCTTTTGGTTATGTGTGCTTCTGAGACTTCCTGTGTTGGCATAAGACTCCTCCCGGATGCTGGCAAATCCCACTGAGGCTAGCTGTAGTGTGGCAGCTCAAGACGAGCCAGGGAACTTGCATTTTCACAGGCTCCTGGGAGACTTGGACTCTGAGGATGCCTGGCTTTGGAGGCAGGCCCTGTTCTGTTTTCTAATTGGAACACGCCATATGTGCTGTTCACTCATTCCCAGCTGCCACAACCCACACATTCCCAGGGAGCAGCAGGTCCCTTATCTCAGCAGCTGCGGGAAGGGAGTGGTGTCAGTAATCAAAGTGGCAGTGGGGGTTGGATGGGGGGGGGTAACGACTGCGACAGTAATAAAATCCTGGTTTGGGCAGTACACTTATCATCCACCCCTTACCTGAATTTTTGCATTCTACAGTTTTGGTTACCTGCAGTGCAAAGAATCTAAAAATTAAATGGAAAGTTCCAGAAACAAATAGTTTGTAGGTTTTAATGATTTGTTTATTATGTGTCCATACACTCGCATAGATACAGATAAGTGTGCGCGCACACACACACATACACACACCTTCTCAGGCTATATCTCAGACCTACCAGTGGATGCAATGCAAATGAACTTTCTAGAACCCTCTCCAGCTCAGATCAATTCTTCACAGGTTGAGAGTAGAGGCTCTGATTATTCTCAGCCTGCAGTCCTAATGACTGGGAGGGTGGAGGGGTGAGGTGGATCCATGAACTCCACTCAGTTCCTGGCTGAATGGCCACCTACCATATCCATGTGGCCCAGGACTTCTTACATTGATTTTAGAAGTAGGTGGAGCAAGTCTTCTATGTTACCCTTGTTCCTGAACAGGGCTTTAAGACGAGGGAGTATTCTGTAACATCGTGGAGCATGAGGAGTCGGGATAGAATTCTGTAATAACAGCCTCCCCGGTTAGTTCATAGTGTTTGAACCCTTCTCATTTCCAGTTTACACTCTCTAAGCCTGGGTGACAGTTGTTGCTTTTATTGCTAAGGAGTAGATGCGCCTCCCTTGCTAGTCCCATCTGATCATGGGCAGCATTTGCTTCCTACTCCCCCTTCCTAACTCTCCCAAATACTGTCTATCAAAACCCTCAGCCACATAAGGATTCCCAAATGGCACCTGGCCAATTTAGTATTGGATTTCCTTTCGTCCTGGAAGGTAAACATTTATCTCTGCAGAAATAGGTTTTTGTTTTCTTATTTGAGTTTGTCTTGAGGAAAAAAGAAACTTACACAAAGTGTTATTCTTACTTTATTTTTTTAAACCAGTTTTGAGGATTGAAACCAGGCCCTGGATATGCTCTGCAACTGCGTGGTATCCCCAGTCCTTTGTGTGTATGTGTGTGTGTGTGTGTGTGTGTGTGTGTGTGTGTGTGTGTGTGTGTGTGTGTGTGTGTACACTATATACATGCATATGCATACATGTACTCCTGTGTAGGCATGTGTGGAGGTCAGGGGTTGATGCTGGATCTTTTCTCCTTAATCTCTGTCCACCTTAATCCGTTGAAACTGGGTCTCTTTCTAACCCTGGAGCTAGGCTGGTAGTCAAGGGCTCTTCCAGTCTCCACCCTCCCCACTTCGTATCGGGATTGCAGGCTCATGCCACCATGCCTGGTTTTATAATAGGTGAAAAGTTTCTACACCCCGACAAGCCTCTCCACCAATGCAGCAATCCAAGTCAGATCAAATCAAACCGAATTAGAAAAGGCCCACATTTAATGGATACAACACTCCTCAATGGTCTTCCAGCCTCCCCAGAGAGGAGATTGGGGGCACAGTTTAAATACCCCGTGGGAGTGGTATTGAACATCTCTGGGGGAGAGGGGTCATCATTTGGTGAGCTTTCTGAGATGCAGCAGGGTTTGGGGGAGATGGGGGAGGGGGCTTGGGTGGAACCTCCACCATAACATTCCAGACTCTTTGGGTATATGGATGCCAGGGACTGGGGCAAAGCTTCCACCTTAACAATAGATGCCGGGGATCCAGTCTCAAGGCCTCATGCTTGTACAGGGAGTGATTTACCACAAGCCATCTCCCCAAGCCCATTTCTTTCTCAGAAGCTATTTTCAAATGAATAATATTTAATCCATTGCCACTGGCAGGGTTTCCTGTTGGCCACCTTATTAACTGTTTTCTAATAGGCTTATCATTCTTTGCTCAGGTGAAGGAGTTCACTCGCCCTGGGGTGATACATTTTTTTTGTAAATGTGTGGTGAAATAGTGAGTGTGCATCCCCTCACCCCTAACTTTATGCTATCTCCCTTAATTCTCTGGCTCCAAATAGTTTCTTTTTGAGGCTAGCTGAAGCGCTTTCATCTGTGACCCCCCATCCCCCCACCCCCACCTCTGACATGGCTTCCTCAGGCTATCTGCACAGTTCTGAAACCCCTATTCGGATTCCTTAAAACTGTGTGAAGGAAAAGAAGAGAAATAAGAATCACTGTGAGAGGCAGAGAGATGGCTCACAAGTAAGGGAGTTTGCCAGCAAGTTCACTGAGGAGTGAACCCCCTCCTCAGACCCATACACTGGGAAGAGAGAGCCCCCTCCTGCAAGTTGCTCTCTGACTTCTACATACACGCCATGGCCTGTACTGGGGTGAGGAGGGGTTAGCATTTGAACAGGTGAGTTTGGTGTTGGGGTAGGAGGCCTATACACAGACCTTCTCCTCCAACCCTCCTAGTTCTTGACTGACATGAATTTCCATAACTCTCTACCTTTTCTTACTCACCCTGTTCATCAGAACACCCCATTCTCTCATCTTCCAGGCACCACATGGCTGTATCTTTAAGGAACAAAACCCATGACACAGAGAGGCCAGCTCCTACATCTACTGAAAACACATGCCTTTAAATTGGCAAAAGCTTCTGGGTATCCTTAAGGTGTGAAGAATCTGTACAGCTTCTTCTAAAGGAACCTTTAGAACTCTCTATCGCAAAGCCACATAAAAGGGCCATGTACAGTGGTACATGCCTCTAGTCCCAGCACTGAAGGGGCAGAGGCAGCAGGATCCCTGGAGCCCCTTGACCAGCTTGTCTAGCTGAATCAGCAAGATTCAGGTTCTGTGAGCAATTCTGTCTCAAAGAAAGAAAGGAAGGAAGGAAGGAAGGAAGGAAGGAAGGAAGGAAGGAAGGAAGGAAGGAAGGAAGGGAGAAGGAGGGAGGGAGGGAGGAAGGAAGGAAGGAAAGAAGGAAGGAAGGAAGGAAGGAAGGAAGGAAGGAAGGAAGGAACCAGGGTGGTGACACATACCTTTAATCTCCGCACTAGGGAGGCAGAGGCTAGCTTCTTGCCAAAAAGGGTGTTGAGTTCTCTGTGGAACAGCTTTTCTTCCACTTTCTTTCTGCCATGTATTAGTTACTTTCCTCATGGCTATGACAAGATAACCTGGCAAAAGCAACTTAAGATAGGAAGGGTTTATTGTGGCTCACAGTTTGAGGGTTTTCAGTCCATCATGTTGGGGAAGGCATGGCAGAGGGAGAGTGAGGCAGCTGGTCCCATTGCACCTGCAGGCAGGAAGCAGAGAGAGATGGATGCTGGTACTCAGCTTGCCTTCTGGTTTTTTGCTCAGTCCAAGACCCCAGCCCATATGCGGTGTCATCCACATTCAGTATGGGTCTTCCCACCTCATTCAACCTAATCCAGAGGCTGCCTCCCAGATGTGCCCAGATGTGTGTCTTCCCAGATGAGTCTAGATTCTGCCAAATTGGCAGTCAGTGTTAGCTAGTCACATGTGTCATAGCACAGCTGTCTTAGATGAGGGCATGGAGATGTATTCCAACTTCCTAACGGCCATAAAGTTAGAATTCCTCACATGCCAACTTTTTTGCAATCAAAGGAACTTTCTAAAGACATATAGGTATCCTAGTGTATTATGTTTATTTTTACTACTTTTAAGCTATGCATTTTTGTATATTTGTGTGTGGATATGTGTATTGCTTAAGCAAAAGAGTGTATCAGGAACTCTGGAGCTGGAGTTACAGGTGGTTTTGAGCTGCCAGTGTGAATGCTGGGAACTGAACTCTGGTGTTCTCCATGAAGTGTTAGTACTTAAGTACTGAACATTTACCCAGCCCATTGCAGTGTTCGGGATGCAGATAAGGCGATTTCATGCATGTCTTTCATTTTGTCATTTATAGAGGAGCTGAAGGCCCCCTTGGAAGAGTATGTTCACAAACGCTACCCTGGGCTGGTGAAGGTGGTACGCAACCAAAAGAGAGAAGGCCTGATCCGAGCACGCATCGAGGGCTGGAAGGCCGCCACTGGCCAGGTCACTGGCTTTTTTGATGCCCACGTGGAATTCACTGCTGGCTGGTAGGTCATGAGTCGAAACGTATTACTTAGTAAGGGCTGACTCTGGGGGGTGGGACCTTTTGCCTGTTTCTTTTGGAGCCACTGGAAGAATGGAAAAGGGTAGCTTGGTGAAAAGGTCATTGGGATAAAGTTGGGAAACAAGAAAGTAAATCATGGGCTGGCTTTCTAGGCACTGTTATTGTTATCATCAATCTACGAATCACTTTTCTCATCAATGTTACAAGAAGTACCTGGAAAAGCAACTTACAAAAGAAAGAAACCAACTTTAACTCATGGTTTGAGGGTACCGTCCATCCTGATGGGGAAGCCACCACAGCAGGAGGCTGGTCACATAGCACCCACATTCAGGAAGCAGAGAGAGATGGATGCTGGTGCTCAGCTCAGTTTCTCCTTTTTATTCAGTCCAGGACCCCAGTTCATAGAATTGCACCACCTATATTCACGGTGGGTCTTCCCACTTCAATTAACCCAATTTAGAAGCCACTTCACAGTCATGGGCCTTACAGACATCTATTTTTTATTCTAGATCCTGTCAAGGTGACAACATTAACCATCACAATCATTGTGGTGATTAGTAAATTCAAAGACAGCCTGGGCCACATGAGTCCTTGTCTCAAAAATAGTCATTTCTCTAAAACAGTATCAACAGATGGGGACTGAAGAAATGACCTGATAGTTAAGAGTACTGACTTCTCTTGTAAGAAAAACTCAACTGTGTATGGGTACATATGAGGTAGGGAAAGCTGTGTGTGTGTGTGTGTGTGTGTGTGTGTGTGTGTGTGTGTGTGTGTGTACTTGCTGAGGCCAGAAGACAACCTCAGGTATCATTCTTCAGGTGTCATCCACCCTATTTTTCAAAACAGGGTTTCTCACTGACATGGAACTCACCAAGTTGGCTAAATGGCTGACCAGTGAGTCTCAAGGATCCTCTTATCTCTGCCTTCCATGTTCTAAGGTTATAAGTGTGTGCCTCCATGTCTGGGTTTTTTACATGTGTTCTGAGGATTGAACTCAGATCCTCATGCTTCACCAATTAATATATACCCCAACCTTTCTCTCCACTAGATTCTGACCTCTACCTCCTGCCTATCATCTAGTCTCCTTATCGCCATCAGTTTCCCTGGTAACCACTCCTCCCATCTCACACCTACTGTGCTGTGACCACCCCCTCCCTACCCTCAGGAAAACAATGGGTCTCTGAATGCATTCTACTTTGCTGCTTTTGGCTATGTCATCCCCATGTAGTCCTAGCAGTCCTGGAATTCAATACATAGTCTAGGCTAGCCTTGAGTTTACAGTGATCCTCCTGCCTCTCTCTCCTGGGAGCTGGGATTACAGGTGGGCACCACCACACCCAGCTACTTACTGTATCTGTGACACTGGTCTAGGCTGAGGATGTGTCTGGTTCAAATGGGTCCTCCCTCAGAACTTTCCATTGTCACCTTGAAACAGTCCCATCAGTCAACACAATGGGCATCCCAAACTGGCAATATTAGGCATCTTCCCTGAAATGTATCATCTGACTTGGACCAATAGAGCCCAATTCCTCTGTGGTCTAATTCTAACTCTGTGATGTCAGCATTAGCCATGTAGACTTGTTTTCTACACTTGAGCCAAAGTATCCTATGCCCCTCTCTGAATTAAAGTCTTTGTGTGTTTCTTCATTGCAGGGAGACCTGTGTCACACCATTTACTGGGTAAAAAATCACCAGAGTGGCCCAGCACACTACATATTCCTCTATTCTCTCTGTGGCATTTGGACTGGGTGTTTCTGTGGCTTAGCTTGAATGTCTCCTGTGTCCTGGGATCCAGGGAGAACTTCAGCCTGGGGCTGGAGAGAGAGATCTGTCGGTAATGTGTGTGGGCAGCTGGTGGTGCTCACCACACTGGGGAAGCAGAGAGATGAGGCTCCCTGGGGATCTTTGGCCATCTAACCTAGCCTTGTTGATGAGGTCAGTCCAAGGAGAGACTCTGCCCGATGACAGTCGAAGCTGTTTACCTGGTACATATGTGTGTACATACACATACATACAGTGCCAGATGGTTTTTTTTTTTTTTTTTTTTTTTTTTTTTTTTTAATCAGCTTGACACAAACTAGAGGGAAGTTTGGAACTTTGCTAAGGAGTTGCCTCCAACAGATTGGCCTATGGGTATGTCTGTGTATGTCTGTGGGGCCATCCCTGGGCAAGTGGGACTAGGCAGAATAAGAAAGGTAGCTAAGCAAGTCAGGGAAAGCAAGCCAGTAAACAGAAAGCCCAAGATAATTTGCCTCTGGACCTTCAGCGTTTCAGCTCTCCACAATCACCCGCCATGGAGCATGGAATTGGTTCTCTCCTCCCACCATCTGGGTCCCAGAGATTGAACTCAGATAGTTAGGCCTGGTGGCAAGTGTCTTTACTTCCTGGAGCTACCCCACCAGCTTAATCATGGATGCTCTTAACAACTGGTCAAACTTAGAGAGTCTCTGACCCAGGTGGGAACTTCAGTCCACACTTGAGATGGCTATCCAAGTTTCTTCTCATCTGTGATGTTGTTATTTCTGTACACAACCCCTTGGCAAAGCGATTCATATGTGGACTGGATTGGCCAGGTGAGTAGAGGAAACACAGCAGGTCCCATGACCGCAGGACACCCTGGGGTGGAGTTAGGGAGCAGGAAATGAGAGTCATGGAGAGGGAGATCAAGCTCCTGGGCTGTAGAAACATTGTTTAAATGTGATGGGTGGGGGGTGGTTCATCTGATAAAGTGCTTGCTGTGTAAACATGAGGATGTTCATCCAGCCCCCAGCACTGGTGTTATTAAAAAAAAAAAAGCCAGAGGTAACCCCCGTGTGTGCCTATAACCCCAATGCTGTCACAGGTGGAGACAGGAGGCTCGCTGAGGCTCATTGGCTACCAGTCTAGCTCCAGGTTCACTTAGAGACCCTGACATCCTCTTCTAGTCTCCCCTTTCATGCACAGGCAGGCAAATGCATTACACATGTGTACATACACCACACTCAGAAAGAATAAAGTATAATGAAGTGCACGGATGGCAATACCACAATGAAACCTATTACTTTGAAGACTAACTTAAAATATTAGTTTTGTATTTCAATTAAAAAGGCAGAAGAGGGACTGGGGAAATGTTTAACCAGTTGGGTTCTTGTGATGCAAGCATCTGAACCTGAGTTCTGATCCCCAACACCCACATAAAAGGCCAGATACAGTGGTGAACACCTGTAACCCCAACACTGGGGAGGTGGATCTTCGTGGCTCACTGGCCATCCAGTCTAGTGGAATCCATGAGCTCTAAGTTGAGTGAGAAATCCTGTCTCAAAAAAAGAAGGAGGAGGAGGGCTTGATAGTTAAGAGTGCTTGCTGCTCTTCCAGAGGACCTGAGTTCAGCTCCCAGCACAAACATCAGGCAGCTCACAGCCAACTTCCTATAAGGCCGGCTCCAGGGAAATGCAATCCCACACGAAGACATACACACATATACATAAACAAAAATAAATCTTTAAAAACTAATGATGAAAAGGTGTCTAGGCATCGAGGATGACACCTTACACTGACCTCTGGCTTCCGCATATGTGAGCACACCCATGTGCACTCATACACATATGCTCTCACACACATGAATATGTACACACAAAAGTCACTACACACATACAATATCCAAATTTCTAAAAAGTAAAAATGTATTTTAAAAGAGCAGAAAAAGTGAGCCTCCTCACTGGGAAAAAGTAGGCATGGCTTCTCCGGACAGGTGACATAGGAACTAAGCTCCTTATTGACTCTGCTTTCTGCTGGCTGCCAAGGGCACCCCCACTCTCCCCTCCCAGAGAATCTCTCCAGTGAAGGCAAGAGGGAGAAAGCTATAGAAGCTGAGGAGAATAATTTCCCTCTGGCTTCCACCTCCACCATGTGTGTAAAAAGTATCGAAGGCAGTCAACGGCCCAGGGTATATTTTATTGCTCATTTTAAATAGAAAGATGAGCTGAGCCAACAGGTAATTCAATAGCTGCAAATGAAAAGAGATTGTTGCAGGCTGTAAGTTCTCATTATTCTTCCAAAGAGCACAAAGAAATGGGATTTTTCCACTTGACTCTTTTCCAAAGTCTACGCTCTGGTCCAAGCTGCAAGATTAATGTCTCAGCTTCCATGAGCCATCTTTAGCTTCTTGAATGTGGAAAGTGATTCCTTCCTGTGATCTGCCTTACAGACACACAGTGGCTTGACCATCTGCTCTGGGCTAAGCCAGCCAGATAATACCTTGAAACCAGAGCCAGTTCTTGCTGGCTACAGCCTTGAAGGAGGAGGCACAGCTGGGAGTCAAGATTTGTGGGATTTTGGGTTTAATTAGTTGCAAGCCTTCCACTGCAGACCAATCAAATCCTTTTAAGCAATCAATTAGATAATCAATTAAAACAACAAAAATAGTCGAGCCCACACAAAGAAACTAATGAAACTGCTTATTAAAACCAACACAGGAATGACCTATTTGAGGATAGGAGATTTAGTCCCAGCAGAAAGAAAAAGAAAAAGAAAAAAACCCATCAGCGACAAAAAGTGGTAGACGATGCTCTGAGGGGAAACCATATAGAACTGCCAATCATACAGAAATGGGAACAATGTTTATGATTTTTTTAAAGGCTTGTGGCTGGAGAGATGGCACAGCACATACTACTCTTACAGAGGACCTGAGTTTGGTTCCCAGCATCCACACCAGGTGCCTTACAACCACCCGGCACTCCAGCTTCATGGGGATTTGGCGCCCTCTTCTGCCCCCCATGGGCACTGCACTAACAATCACATATCTACACAGACACATACATAAATAAAAATAACTCCTGAAAAAAAAAAGGAGAAATGGGGGAAGGGCTTGAAGGTTTGGCACTTTCTGGGGATAAGACTCCACATTAATTCTCTTGCCAGGCTTCTCCTGTCCACACAGGCATCATTATAGTGATTTTGGTATGAGTGAAGGCACAAGAGGCATACTGCATACTTGAAAACACATGCAGTGTCCATGGATATGAATCCACTGGTAGAGTGCTTTCCTAATATGCACTGAGTCCTAGGTTCCATCCCTAGCACCATATAAATCCAGCATTTATAAGTTAGAGGCTGATGTATGCTTCTAATCTCAACACTTATCAGGCAGAGACAGGAAGATTGGCAGTTCTAGAACAGCCTGGTCTACACAGAAGTTCATGGCCAGCCTGGGAAACTTAGCAGAACAGTCTTAAAATAAAAATACAATTGGGCTAGGGATGGTTGAGTCTGTGCCTGACATGCAGGAGTCCCTGGGTTAGATCCCCAGGCTCACATAAACTGGGTGTGGTGGGGCATGCTTATTATTCCAGCACCAGGGGAGTAGAGGCAGGAGGATCAAGAGTTCAGGCTCCTCCTCTTCTACACAGCCTTTGAGGCCAGGCTGGAATACATGAAAGCCTGTCTCAAAAACAAAATGGAAGCAAAACCATGGAAACCCACATGGCTGTCACGCGCTCAAACTTGGGCAGATCATGTACCTCTGAGTACCTCGGTTTCCTTCTGAGCTCCGGCCTTTGAATTTTCTTCATTTCTGGCAGTTTTAGAAGCCTTCTGGCTGACCCAGGAGAGAGATTTGATTGTGACTTCTTTGCTTTGCAGGGCTGAGCCTGTTCTGTCCCGCATCCAGGAGAACCGGAAGCGGGTCATCCTCCCCTCCATCGACAACATCAAACAGGACAACTTTGAAGTGCAGCGCTATGAGAACTCTGCCCACGGGTACAGCTGGGAGCTTTGGTGCATGTACATCAGCCCTCCGAAAGACTGGTGGGACGCCGGAGACCCCTCTCTCCCCATCAGGTCTGTGACAAGTAAGCTCTGGCGGGTCTGGTAAAAATCTTCTGCAGAGTGAAAGCCCAGGCCCAAGGGTCAACTTGAGCCATGGAGAAGGGCTGGGAATGGCTTGCAAAGGCTAGAGCAGTGGCGCGCAAGCAGCTCCCTGAGGAATGATGGTGCCTTAGGATCATAATTCCTTGCTGAGAGAGAGACAATTGCATTTTATTGCAGCAGCTGCACTTCTTAGGTGCCGCTTTCATATGGCTGCAATGAAAGTTTGAAATTGGTAATAATACAGTTTTTCATCCTTCCTCGGGTGTTACATAGCTTCACATTCTACGGTCTTACCTACCCTTGGTTAACCTGTGTGAAAACACTAAATTATCTTAACCTTTCAGCTCAACGTCTATAATATAATCACATCTGCCAAGATTTTTCCAATAATATCATATTCACAGGCTCTAGAGATTTGGGGTACGACATGGGGGAGGGGCAGCATCGTTCTACCTAGTGTCAAACTGACTTTTTCTTTTAATTTTTATTTAATTTATTATTGTTAGGGGAGGTGTACTGGTACCATGGCACACATGTGGAGGTCAGAGAACATCTTTGTGGAGTCGGTGCTCTCCTTTCATCTGTATGTGGATTCTGGGGGGAGTCAAAGTTGGGGTGTTAGGCTTGCATAGCAACTACCATTATTTGCCTAACCATCTTGTCAGTCGCAAACACAACACTCTCTCTCTCTCTCTCTCTCTCTCTCTCTCTCTCTCTCTCTCCCTCCCTCTCCCTTCTTTCTTCTCTCTCTCTCCCTCCCTCCCTCCTTCTCTCTCTCTCTCTCTCTCTCTCTCTCTCTCTCTCTCTCTCTCTCTCTCTCTCTCTCTCTCACACACACACACACACACACACATCAGAGGGAGTCTGGCATCATTCCTGAGGCACCTTCATCTGAAACAATGACTCTTATTGGCATGGAATGTTGCCACAAATGCCAGGCTAGCTGGCCAGTGACCTTCCAGAGTACACATGTATGTGTCTCCCATCTCATCATTACTGGGATTACAAATACATGCTATGGTGTCTGGCTTGTATGTGGGCTCTTGGTATCAAACTAAGGTCATCACTTTTGTGAGACAAGCACTTTACCAACTGAGCCATCATCCCAGTCCCCAACTCTTAAAATAGGATTAATTCTGTCTTCAGTCATTTGAGGTGGGAAGGGCAGCTTCTCCCAGCCTAGCTTTAGTGAAAGCTTTTTCCACATCAAGCAGGAAAGCAAGGAAGCAAGGAACAGGAGCAAGGACTTTCTATAGATGGGTGTGGGTTCTGTCTTGGATTGCAAATTTGTTTTTTGGGTTTTTGTTTTTGGGGTTTTTTTGTTTTTTGTTTGTTTGTTTGTTTGTTTGTTTTTGAGGCAGGGTTTCTCTGTGGCTTTGGAGCCTGTCCTGGAAGTAGCTCTTGTAGACCAGGCTGGTCTCAAACTCACAGAGATCTGCCTGCTTCTGCCTCCTAAGTGCTGGGATTAAAGGTATGCGCCACCACTGCCCAGCGGATTGCAAATTTATGATAAAATGTTAGTTTTTAAAATTCCTATAACAAGTATCTGAGAAAAGCAACTTAAGGAAAACAAGATGTTTTTTTTTTTTTCATTTGTTTGTTTGAGCCAGGGTTTCTCTGTGTAGCCCTGGCTGTCCTGGAACTTACTATGTAGACCAGGCTGGCCTGGAACTCAGAGATCTACCTGCTTCTGCTGCCCAAATGTTGGGATTAAAGGTGTGCACCACCACACCTGCCTGGAACAAGACTGATTTTAACTCGTCATTTCAGAGGCAAGTCAATCATGGCTGGAACAGCATGGTAGAGAAGAGTGGCTCACATCACAGAGCCAGGAAAATGAACTGCTAGCCCTTCGATGGGGTATTCCAGGCAAATGTTCTGCCTCTCAGCCACGCCCCCAGGCCCTCGATGGAAGATTCTAGGCAGTTGCTTCTGAGTCACGCCCCCCAGCCCCTCAATGGGGAATTCTCAGAAGAGCTCTACTGTTGATCCATACCCCCAGCTATTCGCTGGAGGACTCTAGGCAAGCGTTTTTACACTGAGGCGACTCTTGCCCTTCAATGGACACTTACTCTACCTCTGAGCCACACCTTCATTCCCTCACTGAAGAATCCTAAGCAAGAGCGCTACCACCCTTTGCCAGGTGGACTGGCCAGTAGACACAGGCCAGGATGAGTAGGAAGGCTCTGTGTGAAACAGTAGCTCACGTCTCTCAAGTTACTGTCACTTTACCAGATGATTAAGATGCACTTTAAAGACTCAAGAACATAGAGTTGCGATCCTGAGCCATTAATATTACACGAATCTCTGATGTACAAAATGGAAGCACGCACCAGTGGTCTCCTCTTTGTGCGTCTTTACTTACCAGACACTTAATTTGTTAATGGTTGATAGGGAGATTTAATTGTAGGAAAGGAGTTTTATGGGCCTTCTGATATTATTAAGCTGATATAATGTGCTTTCTTAATCACGAGGACATGGTAATTTCTCCTCCATCCAGTGATGCCAAAATGTTAGTGGTTATGATTATACTCCATTGAAGGGTACAGGGAGCCTGTCATATTCCAAATAGCATAGACTAGATAAAGCCTTGGATAGCAGATTTCCTGGTAGGGGATATAATATAAGAAGTTTCACCCTGGAGGCTGGAGAGATGATGCAGAGGTTAAAAGTGCCTGCTGCTCTAACAGAGGACCCAAACACAGTTCCCAGAATCCATGTTGGGCAGCAAGCAACCACTTGTAACTCCAGCTCCAGGAAATCCGATGCCCTCTTCTTGCCTCCATGGATACTGTACTCATGTGCATAAGCCCACACAGACACACATACATGCATGCAAATAAAAACAACAAAACTCTAAGGAAGTTTTGCTTTAAGGGAACATAGTCCATTTCTTTTGTTCTAGTGTTGAGCATTGAAGCTCAGGCTTCATGAACACTAGGAGGGCTCCACCTCTGATCTGCCTCACAGCCCTTTGTTTTATTTATTTATTTTTTACTTTTTATTTGAGAACAAGCTCTTTCTAAGTTGCATATGCTGGCCTTGAACTTATTCTTTAGGCCAGAGAAGAATCTGTGACCCTCCTGCCTCAGCCTCCAGAACAGCTAAGATGACAGACCTGCCACCACCCCCAGCCTATATTGCCCCCCCCCCACCTAACAAGCTATTTGCTAAGATTTCCTGTCTGTTCTCTGTCCTTAATTGTCTATAGCTGAGATTCAGGTGAGAGTGGGAAGGTGACCTTAAGGAGGACAAAGGCCTCACGTAAAGGTTGCAGTCAAGGATGGTTAGAAAACACATCCTGCACAAGGAGGCACCTGCTCACAGCCCCATGTGATACTTACTATTCAGAGAACCAAAATGGCAGGCTCCCAGCCTTTTAAGACATCTTCCTTTTGTGTGCATGTACATGTATCGTGTGAGTTTATGTCACATGTGTGCAGGTGCCCATGAAATTCAGAAAGGGGCATCAGGTCCCCTAGAGCTGGAGTCACAGTTTGTTGTGAGCTGCCCCATCCAGGTGCTAGTGATGAAATACAGTCCCACTGGGAGAGCAACAAGCTCTCTTAACCACAGAGCCTTTTGAAACAGGATCTAATGGGGACCTGGTCTTGAACTTGCTGTGTAGCTAAGGAGGGCCTAAAATTCTTTCTTTGTGCCTTTACTTCCAGAGTTTTATGTGGTACTGAAGATAGAGCCCAGGGCTTCAGGTACATGGGGCATATGTTATATGAATTGAGTTGTGTTCCTAGATTTTTTAAGAGAAATTGTTACCAGAACCTTTTATGAAATCTTCCGACTTCAAGGACTGCATTGTCTTGTTGGGGTTTCTGTTGCTGTGAAGAGCTGCTTACAGTTCAGAGGTTCAGTCCATTGCTGTCATGGTGGGACACGGTAGCATGCAGACAGACCTGGTGCTGGATGTAGCTGAGATGTCTACATCTTACAGGCAACAGGAAGTAGACTGAGTGTCACACTGAGCAAAGCTTGAGCAAAAAGGACCTCAAAGCCTGCCCCCACAGTGACATGCTTCCTCCAACAAGGCCATGCCTACTTCAACAAGGCCACGCCTACTTCAACAAGGCCACACCTCCTGATAGTGACACTCCCTTTGGGGGGCATTTTCTTTCAAACCACTACATGTGCCATGCATCAAGGTGACATTACAGAACTGGGGAGATGATTCAGTGGAGAAAGCACTTGCTGAGGACCTGGGTTTCATTATCCAGAACCCCCATAAATCCCGATGCAGTAGCATACAAGTCTGTAACCTCAGCACTTTAAAGATTTCTAGATTCATTGATTGTTTTTATGCTTACGTGAGCATGCCCATGTAAGTTTGTGTGCACTATTTGCATGCAGGAGCCTTTGGTGGCCAGAAGAGGGCATCAGATCCCCTGGAGCTAGAGTAACTGACAGCTGTGAGTGCCTGATATGGGTGCTGAGAACTGAACCTGAGTCTTCTGAAAAAGCATTAGCATTCTTAACCTCTGAGCCATCTCTCCAGACCCAGTCCCAGCACTTGTACAGTAAGGTGGAGGCAGAGAAAGGAAGATCCCTGGATCTCATTGTGGTGGCTTGAATGAAAATACCCTGCATAGGCTCACAGGGAGTGACATTGTTTGAAACGATTAAGATGCTTGGCCTTGCTAGAGTAAGTGTGGCCTTACTGGAGGATGTGTGTCACTGTGGGGTGGTTTTTGAGTTTTCAGAAGCTCAAGCCAAGCCTGGGGGCTCACTCTCTCTTCTTGCAGCCTGCTGATCCAGTTGTAGAACTCTCAGCTCCTTCACTAACAACATGTCTGCCTGTATGCTACCAAGCTTTTCCCACCATGATGAGAATGGACTGAACCTCTGAACTGTAAGCCAGCCCCAATTAAATGTTTTCCTTTATATGAGTTGCCATGGTCATGATGGTTTCTTCACAGCAATAGAAACCCTAACAAAGACACTCATGGATCATCTAGTCTTGTGTATGCAGTTGCAAACAACAAAGAGACCTTTGTCTCAAACAAAGCAGAAAGTGAAGGTTGACACCCCGGATTGTCCTCTGACCTACAACATACACACATACATACACACACATGTACACACACACACACACACACACACACACAGAGAGAGAGAGAGAGAGAGAGAGAGAGAGAGAGAGAGAGAGAGAGATTAAAAACAACAGATGGCATTTGGCAGTTGGTCTTTGCTCTGTTCTTGCATAATGGATACTGTCTCCGTGCCAGGATGACTTTGACATGTGCTTCTCAAATGCAAGTTGGGACTTCTGTGATCATTGGTTGTATTGTGGGATTGGGGGACTTGGGAGAAATGACACAGAAAGCTATAGGACAAGCATAGTAAGTCATCTCAAAGGCTCTAGGATCCAATCCCATGCACATGTCCACAGTCTTTTCTTCTGAGATTCCTTGGTAAGAGATTTTGTAATGCCCTGGTGTAGCTTTTTTGTCTGTGTAGGAAAGGCCTCAGAATCTCTGTTTTAGTCCCCCAATCATTTTCAAGAGAGACAGCACTTCCCTCCATGTCAAAACCAGTGAAGAGCCTCTGATAGCTTCATGAAAGCCATAGCCCACTGTCCCCAGAAGCTGTGTAAGTAGCTAGGACCCTTTAGTTTATAAATGCCATGGAGACAGTGTCCTGAGAAGGTCTGAGTCTTCTGAGGTGGACCACCCTTCAGTGTTTCCATCTGGCTTTCCTAGTGGGATAGCCTTTCCTTATCCACACATCAGTGTTGTGTGCATTATAAACCAGACCCATGGCTGACTGTTGTGTAGCTGGTCCTCTGGGGTCCAATGAACGTCTGATGCCAAAAACATTGATGGACACATGGGTAAGTGGCAAATGAGGTTCAGGAGAGAGGTTGGGTCTCATAAATAATTAGAAAAAGAATGGGGGCTGGGAGATGCCTTGGTTAATAAAGTGCCTGCTGTGCGAGCATGAGGACCTGACCTGACTTTCAAAAGAAAATATGGCTTTGTTGGGTTGGGCTTGTCATCCCAATGCTGGCAAGGAGGAAACAGGCAAATTCTCCTGGGGCTCAGTGTCCAGCCAGCCTAGCCTATTGTATGAGCTCCATATTCAGTGAGAGACCCTGTCTCAAAAAATGAGGTGGTATCATGAAGGACGTCTGAGGTTGGCCTCTGGACTCTGCATGCATGAGTACACACATACATATGCACATAGGCACACCATGCGTGCTCGCGCATGCACGCACATACACATACACACACACACACACACACACACACACACACACACACACACCACAAATGTAATCTTTTCAAATGAACTAATTCTATTAGTCTTAATATTATGCTCATGTATGTGGAAAATCAGCCAAGATGGGAGTGGAGGGGAGTGTGCGTCTAGCCTTGAGGGCACTAGGCTGAGTGCACCATGTATTTACAAACACCTGGCTCAGTTCAGCAGCTGAGTCCCAGAGCTCTCAGCTTTACACCTGCTGAGACCCCAAGACTCTCACCGGAAAGAACTGGGGACACAAAGTGTTGTGATGTTTGAAGGGAGAATTCACTGCACCTCGCTTTAGGAGCCTCTTCTGAACACCACACACCAGGCATTTTCTGTGAATTGACAGTGGAACCTCCCCATTCTGTATTAGGTGACCTTGTAATTAGTGACACTGCTCATTAATAACCAATTCAAGATGATGAGTAACAATTAGCAATCCTTAATCCAACATATAATTTGATGATAAATTATAAGGTACCAGAGTGTCAGAGCCTGCGAGAGTCATTTAGTTGAAAGGATTGCCCTGGGTGTGCATAGCTGCTGAGATTTCACATTCTGTGCTGACATACATGTAAGGGGAGAAGGCTACCTTTCCCTCCCTGGGGAAACGTGACAAGCTTACACAAGAGGCAAGCTTTAAGCGACAAAACAGACTTCTTTTTTTAAGGCTTTAAAATAGACATCTTTTTCTATGTATCAGCATATATATTTTAGGCTCTAACTGTGTTCAACTTTATGATAGGTACTTCCACGGGGACAGTCCTGGTTAAATGATAAGACTTTTATCTGGAAAGAATCTGTCGGCTGAGCTGGGGAGATGGCTCAGTGGGGAATGAGCTTGCTGTGCAAGCATGGGGAGCTGGGTCTCATCCTCAGAATCCATGTTAACAGTCCTGGCCTGATGTCATGGGCTTACAGTCCAAGAGTTGGTAGAGACTGGACAGGAGGAACCCTAAGGCTTGCTGGTGGGCCAGCCTACCTATATCAGGGTAGGTCTGTGAGAGACCCAGAACCCAAAGAATGAAATGTGAAGTCCACCTTGGGTTTCATATGGACATGTGTACACATATACCTGTACACAACTGCATACCCACCTCCCCCTTACACACACACACAAACACACACACACACACACACACACACACACACACACACATACATACACACACACATACACACATACATACACACATATACATACACACACACACACACATACACACACACACGCACACACATACACATACATACACACACATATACATACATACATACACAAATATACATACATACACACACACATACATGCACACACACACACACACACACACACACACACACACACACACACACTCACACACACACACACACACACAGCTTGATTGGAGACACAGACCCAAGTTCATGTGAATATCCTGTTTGGGTTAGTGGAGATTCATGGAAAGGAGGGTGGATTTTGTGATGGTCTTAGAGGGACATCTCATATGAACCTTATCTCACACTGGAATTTTCCATGTGCAGTGTTACCACTTATATATCAAATATCTCTAACATCTCATGGGTTGAAGGTTTGGTCCCCGGATGGCAGCATCATTTGAGATGTGGTTTCATTAACATCATAGATGGGTTAGCCTATTGTTGAGTGTATTGATGAATGGGCTCTTAGGAGGCAGAGGTCACTAGGGGTATATTTTGTACCTGGTTCATATTCTTTGTCTATCTGTCTATCTATCTCAAGTGCTGGGATTGCAAGCACCAGCTTTATGCAGTGTGAGGACAGAATCAGGGTTCCTTGCACATTGTTGCAATGTTCTACCCACTGATCCCAGCCCTAGTCCTTGTCCTTGTTTCACAAACAGATCTCAGTTCCTTGCCCATAATCACTCACTGGGTAAGAGGTACAGCAAGGAGGAGAGGGTGGAGCAAGGGAAGAAGGAAGGATTCCTGACTGAATTTGAGTATTACATAGAGCCATACCACACACTGGGAGGGGCTGTTGGAATTCCTGGCATTGTGGCTGGCCAATTGCAGTGTGGTGATGGGTTAGGACAGGAAAGGGGAGTTGGTAAGATGATCTGCCCTAGCTGGGCCTTGGTAGCGCACACCTTTAATCCCAGCACTCGGGAGGCAGAGGCAGGTGGATCTCTGTGAGTTCGAGACCAGCCTGGTCTACAAGAGCTAGTTCCAGGACAGCCTCCAAAACCACAGAGAAACCCTGTCTCGAAAAACCAAAAAAAAACAAAAAACAAAAAACAAAACAAAAAAAAAAATGATCTGTGCTGGACCAAATGAAGCCTGTCATGGTTCTTCAGATACCTGGTTACCTCGTAGCCATTGGCCCACCCTGCACAGCATATTCTGCAACTGCCTGATTTTGTGCTCAGAGTATAGGACTTACCCATTGACAGTGAGTGTCCTCCAAAGGTCTCCAAGTGCCAGCTGCAGGCTGCAGTAGGAAGAACACAGTTTTTAGGTTTTCACTGGGTAGCCTAGGCTGACTTTCAACTCATAATCCTCCTGCCTCAGCTTCCTGATAGCTGGGATTATATGCATAACAAAGGAGAGGTTCGTTTTTCTAACACTTACTTGTGTGTGCATTGAACATGTGTGCATGTGTGAATGCATGAGTGTCATAGCACAAGTGTGGTGGATGTCAGAGGGCCACTTGTACCAAGTGGGTCTTTGGAATAGAACTCATGTCCTCAGGCTTGGCTGCAAGCACCTTTACCACTGAGCCATCTTGCCTGCCCAAAGCAGAGATAGTTTTTAGTGTCAAGGGATTATTTGTGCATGAAACAAAAGGAAAGTCTTTCTCTCGTGCCAGTCTCTCCAGAAATTGTGACAGAATGAAAGCATGTTTGTAGTCATGGTGAACATACTTCTTTGGGGTGAACTTAATTCAATCCCCTGACATTGTCCGGTCCCTTGAACAACAGCCCGGTGAGCTCACTATTGCTTTTTGCACTGAACATTCAGGCTGCAACTACACAGCTTTCTGTTGGAAGCAAAATTCCCAGGCAGTACCCTGAGGCTACAGCAGCATTTGCAAGGTAATCACTCTTCCATTTGACAAGAGGAGAGGGACCTGTCTCTATCAGCCAACATGGACAGTGACAGCTCACGGTAGCAGGTAGATTAATCGGAACCGTGTAGCAGAGATGGCCCTTTACCTCAGCAAAGAGCTCTGATGTGGTGGGTTGCCTCAGAGAAGATGAGCTTTGTTTAAAACTGAATGATTTTTAAAAATGGGAGACACTTTACCCTTGAGTTAAAAGTGAGATTTCTGAGATAAAGCTGGACATAAATTTGGGCGAGCAGAGTACCATTAATTTTATCAAGTTGGTTTGGCAGAAGGGAGAGCAATACGGTTTAGATGCCTCTGTTGCAGCAGATTGGGAAGTGTAGGCTTCAGCCCTTTGGATTGGTTTTTTAGTTTTGGGGTGTGTGTGTGTGTGTGTGTGTGTGTGTGTGTGTGTGTGTGTGTGTAGAGAGAGAGAGAGAGAGAGAGAGAGAGAGAGAGAGAGAGAGAGAACATGTGCATACCTGTGTGATGTATGTACACATGTGTGCAGGTTTGCAGAGGCCAGAAAAGGACATAAAGTAACCCACTCTATCACTCTCTCTACCTTGCTTGCTTGAGACAAGATCTTTTACTGAAACTGGAGCTAGGCTGGTGGTCATCAGGCCCCAGGGATCCTCTTGTCTCTGTCTCCCATGGTGTCAGGATTACAGGCTTGGGTAACAGGCTTGTGTGCAGCTGCCACACCCAACTTTCTATGTCAGTGCTGAGGATTCAAACTCTTACACTCTTAGCCATCTCCTCAGTCCCTACAGCCTTTATTTTGTTAGCTTTTCATTTTTCTGTATAGTATTCAGTATTGGACCCAAGGCCTTGTCCCACTAAACTATTTTGGTCTCCAGCCCTTTGTTTTTGAGATGGGAGGTTCTACTATAAGTTTCCCTGCCTGATATCAAACTCACTGTGAAGTACAAGATGACTTCAAACCCTCAGTCCTCCTGCCTCAGCCTCCCAAGTAGCTGGGATGACAAACCTGCCCCCCCCCATATCTGAGTTTTAATCCTCTTTCCAGATTATTCTAGAATGGGCTGTTCCTGGCCTTCCCACATGCTTTCCTTCTATCTTTTCTTCCCACTCTCAAAGCCCAAAGGGTGTGTTTGGAAGACTCCCAACTTGGGTTCAGAGTAGAGCGTAACTTTGGCTTATTTCTTTCCACTCCCTTTCATGAGAGAGAGCTCCTTGATGGTTTGTTCACAGCTCATGCAAAAGCAGCTTTCTTCCAGAGACCTGCATCACCTGCGCAAGGGAATGCTGTTGCCAGTGGTGGGCTGAACCCTCTTGCATCAATTAACAATCAAGACGCTACCCTGCAGACATGTTCACAGGTCAGTCTGATATGCACAGTTCCTCATCCCAGGACCTCCTCTCAGATGACTCCAAGCTTTGTCAAGTTGATAATTAAATCTAACTTGGATATCAGGTATTTGGCCACAGCAACCTAGAAAGTAGCTAACAATCCTCCCATGGTTCTTACTAAACATTCCAGTTGGAAAACAGATTTTTTAGACACACAGCTGGGTTTGGAGCCAGACCTTACTGACATATCTGTTTAATTTTTTTCTTTCTTTTTTTTCAACTTTTTTATTTGAATTAGAAACAGGATTGATTTACATGACAATTCCAGTTCCCTTCTCCCACCCGTCCTCCCCTACAACCACCCCCCCCCAAACTAAAACCCTATCTATCACATATCCTTTCTGCTCCCCCTGGATGGTAAGGCCTTCTATAGGGTGTCATCAGTGTCTATTGTATCCTTTGGGACAGGGCCTAGGCCCACCCCCATGTGTCATGGCTTGGGGAGTATTCCTCTATATGGAATGGGTTCCCACAGTCCACACCTATGCTAGGGATAAGTACTGAACTTCTACAGGAGGTCCTGTAGATTTCCGAGGTTTCTTATTGAAATATAAGAATTCATGACCATCTCACTTTGATTAGGTTATTGAGAAAGTAAACAGAGCTGGGAAGAGCGGCACACACCTGTCATGCCAGCTTCTTGGAAGGCTGAGGCGGAAGATTGCAAGGGAGAGAACAATGTGGACTACAGAATGACTTCAAGGACAGGCTTCATAACTTAGTGAAAATAGTGAATGTCCCTTTGTAGTAGAGCCCCTGCCTAGAATTCCCCAATAAGGGGCAGAGAGTATGGCTCAATGGCACATAACATGCCTGGAATCCCCCAGTGAGGGGTTGGATGAAGTGTGGCCCAGAAATAGAGTACCTACCTACCACGGCCAAGGCTCATGGTTCAATCATTAGTATTACAAAGGGGGAAAAATTGGAAGAAAGGAAATGGAGTTTTGCTTTAGTACTTAGGAAGGTGGTAAATTCTGATAGGAGATTCCCCCAATGTCTTCTCTAAATAGCACAAGCTATTTTCATCTTATTGTCCCAATTGAGTTTTTAAGGCCCTGGAAGTGTGCAGCCGACTTTCTCAAGCTAAGAAAATGTGGGCTGACACCTCGCAACATCTAGTCAGAATTTTAGGTTATAGTCTTCCTTCTTTTTCTTTTTTTGTTGCCAAAGTGACTCTAAAAATAACTGCTGCTACCAAGCACATGGGCAGTCAGAAGCGATCTTCATTTCCTGTGAGAACCTTGGGCTCCTGTAACATCTAGTAATTCTTCAGGCATGTTTTCAGGCCAGAAAGAGGTGGTGACAAACTTGTTTCACTCTTAAGAACAGCATAACCACCACACATAACTGCTTGTTCAGTGGACCCTTCAAAGGACCTTGAGAACAGGCAACTTGTGAGGCGAGGTGTAACTCATCCTCATGGGAGGCCCTTCATAGATTTGGTTTGGGCGCCCCGGGGCAGCATTTGGAGTCTGACTTCAGTGCAAGAAGTTCAATGAGCTCAGAATGTCTAAGAAGTTTCCCCTTAAAGGAAGAAGCAGAGAAATGTTCCTTCAATGTCTTTTATTAACTGGACTTCCTACCGAAGTGGCTGTGGTGAGAGTATGAGAGCTAGGCTTGCAGGTGAGCTATTCCCAGGTGTGAGCAATGCTGAAATCTCCCTTGTATGAATGAGTTCTGAGAAAGCTCTTTCTCTGAAAGCCAACTTCATCTGCAGTATGATTTCAACGTGCTCCCATTTGTGAGTTTGATTTTTCTTTTCTTTTTTTCTTTCCTATTTTATTTTATTGATTTGTGTGTGTGTGTGTGTGTGTGTGTGTGTGTGTGTGTGTGTGTGTGTGTGTGTTTCATGCCAGGTATTGAACTGCGAGCCTTGCACTGCTAGACAAACACTTTACAACTGAGCTACACCCCCTAGCTCCTCAAAGATGGGATTCTACTGAGTGCTCTACTGTGCCCTCAGCTCCCACATTCCTAGCCCCTCACCCAGAGGATCCTAGGCAAGTGCTCTATCATTGAGCCATGCTCCCAGCTCCATTTGTAAACCTACATACACAATGCCTTAGAAATTCCTAGTCTGACTCAGAGATTCTTGGCCTCTTTGCCTACTGCCTTTCTCAGCTTCCCTAGAAAGCCTCCCTGGAATGTGGGGACCAGTGAGTGTAATATTAGTGACCAAAGCAAAATCTCAGGGCCTTTGTAGCATCCTTCCTTCTCCGGGTCATTGTCCCTAGCCAGGCTGATTACTCCTCATGCTGCAGTGTTCCTGGCAGACATCCACAGTTGGCCTCATATGTGACCTCACTCCAGTTTGATGAGCAGTCCTCTGAGTTCCCTATAGCTGTTCCTGTCTGCAGACCTCTCCTGAGCTTTAGCCCTGGTCCTCCTGCCATTCCAACCTCAGCTGCAACCTCATTTCCCACTCAGGGAAGAGCCATCAGCTGCTCCTGTGGCTTCCAGCTCCACCTCCGCCTTCCCTCCCACAGGAACAGAGCAGAAGGACTAAGCACTTGGCCTCCTGCCGCATGGCTTTGGAGCATCATGTTCCCCTTCATGAGGATGCCCCAGATGGAGGCTTGCAAGGCCATCTGTGGAGCGCACTCCATCCATAGCCCCCAGAGAGAACAGCACAGTAGCCCCCTTCTGCCCTGTGCATGGACGTCACTGGGATGCCCCTGCATTTCTTTGGGTAGAAACATGTCACGGTCTCCTTCTTCCTATCTGCTTCCTTGATTCCTGCAGCATAAATTAGATTGACATAAAAGCTGCTCTTGCTGAGGCATTGACCCCTTGCTCCGTCCCATAAAGGTGACTAAAAGCAGCATGAAAGCCTGGCATCTCCACCTTCATCCTGTGTCTACGTCCTTTCCTTTGACTCAGAGTCCTGATTCTCTGTGGGCATGTTAACACCCAAGGACCGAGTCTTCCCTCACCTGCCTCATCTCCCTTCAAGGCTGAAGGCATGAATAGGTCCATTGTCCTTCTCCTGTAATTACCCTGGATTCCTCACACAGAATCCTCCTGGGCTAGAACACCTCCATCCAGGTGAAGACAGTTGTCCACTGTGGTGACACTGCATCTGAAGCAGGATAGATCATCTCCCAAAGACTGGCTTACCCTCAAGCTACAATAACAAGTTTTTGGAACCAATTTGCATGACCGAAGCTCAGACAATGATGATCATACATCACTTTGACCAGGACTGCTTAATTATGCATACCCTCATCCTCTCCCCCAACCCTTCCTCTATTTTATTTATCTATTATATATTCAGGGTTCTGCCTGTCTGTATGCCTACATGTCAGAAGAGAACACCAGATCTCATTATAGATGGTTGTGACCACCATGTGGGTGCTGGAAATTGAACTCAGGTTCTCTGGAAGAGCACCCAGTGCTCTTAACCTCTTGAACCATCTCTCCAGCCCCATCTTCCTCTATTTTAATGTAAAGCTCTGTCAGTACCCCAAGGATGAACCTAGGCTTTCTGAGCTCCTTTATCTGCTCCTCTTCCTGAGTCTTGATTCAGTCTCCTTCCTCTGCTTCTCACTGTTACTCCTGTGTCTAGTTGACCTACTGGGGATCCGGGGATTCGGCTCAGTTAGTAGAGTATTTGTCTAGCATGCAGGACACCTTGCATTCCAAACTTCACATCATGAAAAGTGGAGCAGGGTGGAGCATTCCTGTAATCCCAATACTTAGGAGACGGATGCAGGAGGATCAGGAGCTCAAGGTCATCCTCAGCTACATAGTGACTTTGAGACAAGCCTGGGCTACATGATACCTTGTCTGAAAAACAAAAACAATAATGGTACATAGGGGGATAGGAGGTGACCCCAAGCCTACCCTCCTGGAGATGCCAGAGTCCTGGCTTTTATCTATCTCACAACTATGGTTAGAAAAGAATGTTAGGTGGCAAACTGTGGGCTTTATCCTTCTCCCCTGAGTCTAAGTTGTGTCGCAGGTGTTGTACCCCTGTCCTCTCTATGTATACAGGGGCCCTAGGCTCTGGCTCCTCTGTCATTCCCATCATCTCTTAAACAAGGTAGCAACGGAGGAGACTGGGGAGATAGCTCAGGCAGTAAAATGCTTTCCATGCAACATGGAGACCTGAGTTCCATCCTCCAAACTCACATAAAAGCTGAGTGATGCTTTTTAATGTTTGCAATCCCCGAGCTGGAGGGAGTGAGGGCTCCATTCCTAGCTAGTAAAGCAGAGCCAGGGACCTCCAGGTTCAGCAAGAGACCTTGTTTCAGAAATAGAGGAAAGCATTGGATGCTGACCTCTGGTCTCTTCCTTCACACGCACACATTTTTCTGCCATCACACACACACATGCACACATACGAACACACACTCACATACATGCACACACACCCTCATAGAGACAGGTAAAAGACTCGAGAAACACATTAATGAGCTGCTGCATCTTAGAGCAGAGGTCACCCCGCCCCAACAGAGAAAGTCACATGAACAGCTTCCCAACTGTGGCCTCATTTCCAGACCAAAGAGCAGGATATCCCTGAAGATGGGAGCTTCCCACAGGCTCCTCTCCAGTTCCAGGGATCAGAGGTAGAAGGGGCATAGCCATGAGGCCTCTTTCATCAACATGTCCTCATTCTTTGCCCTGATTCTCAGAGACCTCCTCTTTCCTGCCCTATTCTCTCATCTGCATCCTGTAGCTCAGCTGGGACCCTGGTTAACCATGGTAGAAGTATCACTGAGCCTGATGTTGTGAGCCGAGAAATTAGTTCATGTAAAACTGGGAGCAGTGGAGTACTGCTTAGTCAGTCAGTGGAGACAGGAGGATCATGAGGTCAAGGTCACTCTCAGGTGCATGGTGAGTTTGAGGCCAGCCTGAGCTGTTTGGTACTTTGTATACAAAATGAAAACAACAGTTGGTATATGTAGATAGGTGATCTTCAAGCCTCGCCTGCTGGGGCAACTGGAGTCCTGGCTTTTGACACACAACTGCTTATAAAAGAACATTAAGAGTGGAAGTTCAGGCAGAGACTAGGGTGAGGGCCCCACCTCAGGACTTCAAAGCCTTTTTTACACCAGTAATTTTTAAAATGTATTTTTTTTATCTTATGTACATGGGTGTCAGGTCCCCTGGAACTGGAGTCACAGATAGCTGGGATCTGCCATGTGGGTGGTGGGAATTGAATCCTGGTCCTCTGGAAGAGCAGTCAATGCTCTTAACTGCTGAGCCATCTCTCCAGCCCCACCCCTGATTTCTTTTTACACTAGCAATTTTGATCCTCAGTGGGTCTTCTGTGCAGCACCCTGTTTTCCTTGCAGCTTGAAGTGCAGCTTCACTTCCTAGCATCAGGCTCTCTGTCAGGTTGCCCTCACTGCATCCCAGATTATTAGAAATTGATGCAGATCCTAAAATCCACATTTCTGAGCCCCGTTTCTTTATTGGTCTGGCTGAGCTTCTTTTAGTCATGCTTGGGTTATTAATAGAAGCTTTAAGGGTTTGGATTTTTTTAAAACAATTGCTTGACAGCTTCATACATTTATATAATGAACTTCTGTCGCTTTCACTCCTTCCCCCGTTTCCTTCTCTCTGTCACTGGAATACTTCTACCCAGAAACCCCATGCTTAAACACACGGGCCTGTGGAAGATATGTCACATTCCAACTGCTACACTAAATACTATTGAAGTTAAATATGGGGTGCCACTTTCATGCCCAAGGCCCACCTCACCCCAGGAGGAAAATGACCTTGCACCCCTGTCAACAAAGAATGCAAAGAAAAGAGACCCTGGGGACCTAGATCTTTCCATTTATTCCCCATATTGTTTACTCCACCTTCCATGATCATCTTTAACTACATTCTGAGAAAAGCGTGGATGCAGCTCCATGGGTAGTATTCACCTGTATACATGAAGATGTGAGTTTAGGCTATGCATAAACAGGGCATGATAGCACACACCTATAGTCCTAGCACTCAGGAGGTGGAGGAAGGAGGAACAGAAATTAAAGATCATCCTTGGCTACCTAGCAAATTTGGAAGCCAGCCTGGGCTACTCAAAACCTTGTCTCAAAAAGACAAATGGATGATACTTGCTCCCTCCCATGTCCTTACTCAAGCATCTTAACCCTGATGCTCAGCACATTTGCTCTCCTGTGTTGGTTATTTGACCTATAGACCTCTTTTTAGTCTATCCCTTAAATTCATTCATTGTGAAGACCAAGTGATGGGAAGTGTGCTTCTGTGTGTATGTTTCTCTTACTGGTTAATGAATAAAACACTGATTGGCCAGACAAGAAGTGATGTAGCTGGGTAGAATCAGGATATAAACAGGGACAAATGGGAATTTGCTCTTTTCTCCGCAGAGACACTTAGCAGTCAGCATGTAGCAGAAGAAGGAGTAAGAGGTCCAGACCCTTTTCCAGTAAGATAAGACCACATGGAAATACTTAGATTAATAGAAGTGGGTTAATAGTTAAGAGATTGCTAGCCAATAAAAAGCCCAAGCCATCGGCCAATAATTTCATAATTAATATAGTCTCTGAGTGCTTATTTGGGGCTGAAGTGGTTGCAGGACCAGGCTGGGTCCAAAGAACCCCACACTACAACCAAGAACTTGCAAAAGGAACTCAGCGTGACAGTAGGGTTGATTATCAAGCTTCATGTGAAGGAGGTTGTCTGTATTCTCATTCATGGAACCCTACAGCTTTTTCTTAAGAGTTACTATGCACAGGAAATCCAATTTACTTACAGTCTGTCATCTCCCAGAGACAGGGATACTTGCTTGAAGAAACTTCAAATGGCAGAGGCTTCAAAACTAAAGAATATGAGGAGGGTGGAGAAGAGGCTGACAGACATGGAATTAGACATCCTTAAATTGTCTGTAGAGATTTGGAAGGGGGAGACTTCCTCCCACCCAAAATGTCATCTTCCAGGCCAGCTAAAAAGAACAAGGGTGGAGACTAGGAGCCCAGAGACTTTTAAAATCATATTGTAAAAACTGCTTGTAATGATGTATTCATTGTAAAATTTATACTGGGTTCATTGTAAATTTAATATTCATTGTAAAAATTAAAAATACAACAGAGGATCAGATCATCAGTCACCACGAAGTCCAGTGATAACCACTGTTAAAATTTTATGAAGATGGCACGTATTTTACATTTTTTACTTCTATAAAAAATTCATGCATGTGTGTCTCAAAAGTCAAGTGAGTATTCTAGGAGGCTGTACCTGCTCTCCAGTGGTATAGCTATGGTTTCTTTAATTTTTGTGTGTGTTTGTATAGGTGTCCCCATGTGTACAGATACACATGTGTGTATGTACAATGTGCATGTGTGTGGGGGGTGGCATTGTCAACCTTGAGAGTCATTTTTTAGGCACTGTCTACCTGGTTTTTTTGAGGCAATGTCTCTTACTGAACTGGAGCTCACCAAGTAGGTCAGGTTGTCTGTCTAGCCAGCCCCAGAGATCCCCATCTCTCCCTCCCTAGTGCTAGCTTTCAAGGCAAATACTTAAATGACCAAGCTATCTCCCCTGTCTTTTTTTTTTTTCCTTCATGAGTTCTGAAACAAGAATTCACTATGTGGCCCAAGCTGGCTTTGAACTCAAAGCAATCATCCTACCGCAGCCACTTGAGTGTGGGGGTTACAGGCATGAGCCACTGGGCCTGGCTTTATATGGTGTGTTTTGTTCACTTCTGTAAGTCTAATATAGCTCTACTGTACACTGTGGTTTTTGAGAGTTAGAAATTGCTTCTGAACTTTCTTCTGTGGTAGATAAGGAATTAACACTGGCTCTCTGATTGTCTGACACTAATTGGGCTCCCTACAATTCTATTCAATTATGACACTAACTACCCAGAGTTCGCTTCACACTCCAAAGGTTTAAAGATTCAGTCTCTAAAGGAATGGCTTCATTTCAACACCCCTGACAAGTGTCAGGTCTCCAGAGATTTACCCATGCTTTGGTGTCCAACTTGTAGGAATTCAGGAGTTCCCACATCCTCCCTTCAGGCTCCAAACATTGCTAGAATACACAGGACTCCAGAAAACACTTCCTGAGCCATCACTAATTATTATAGAATACAAAATGCAAGAAGTCAATGGGAGGAGAGGAGCTGTTGTGTTTTGGATTAGAGAAAGCTCCCCGTAGGCTCACAAGTTTGAACATTCAGTCTCCAGTGGTGACAGATTAAGGTTGTAGAAAGCTTAAGAGGGAGGTAGGGCCTTCCTGGAGGAAGTATGCCTTTGGGAACAGACTTTGAGGATTTGTAGCCTGGCCTTACTTCCTGCTCTTGCCTCCCCCATTTCCTCCTACTACTTCCTGTGTGTGTATGGAATGTAACCTCTACTTCCTGTCAGGTACAGCTCATTCTCCTGTTACCATGCTGAGGACTGTATCCCTCTGAAACTGTGAACTGAAATGAACCCTTTCTACCTTAGATTGTTTTTATCACAGCAAGAGAGAAGCAACTAAGACAGATCTCTAGAGCAAGATATAAGGTACGAAGTAGATGGAACTTCCATGAGTTCTGAACCTTATCTCAGGATAGTTTTAAATAGAAGTCTCATCTAGCATGGTGGGCTCAATCTGTGACTAATAGTAATAGAATTCAATGTTTAGCTCCTTTCCTCTTTCTAGAGGCTGGGGAAGGGATAGAGGATTCCAACTCTGTGATCATGACTTAAGCTTTCTGCCCACCAGATCCCACCCTCATGTTATCTAGGAGCCCCTTAGCCAAGAGTCATCTATACCATCAGCTGCAAAAGACAGTCTCACCACTCATGAGGATCCAAGAAGTACCATGTCAGTGTCTTAGTCAGGATTATTATTGCTGTAATGAAACACCATGACCAAAAGCAACTCGGGGAGGAGAAGGGTTTATTTGGCTTACTCTTCCCATATCACTGTTCATCATGGAAGAAAGTCAGGATAGGAACTCAAATGACGACTACTTGGACACAGGTGGAGGCCGCTCATAGCTTGTTCCTCGTGGCTTGCTCAGCCTGCTTTATTATAGAACCCAGGGCCACCAGCCCAGGGATGACTCTACCCACAGTGTGCTGCACCTTCCCCCATTAATCACTAATTATGAAAATGCCCTACAGGTCTGCCTATAGCCAGATGTCATGGAGGCATCTTCTTAACTGAGGTGCCTTCCTCTCACATGACTGTAGTTCAGGTCAAGTTGACAGAAAACTAGTAAGCTCATTTGGCAATTGGGACAAAGACCAACTACTGACTACTGTGTCTTACCTCATCTCTCATTATGACACCACCGTAATTTTTACATCTTTTTAAAACACTTAACAATTATAGCCCATCCACATGATATACTCTGGTTATTTCCTTTTTATTCACGTACCCCCCACCACCCTGGGCTTGTCATTTTTTGTTTGCTTACATACTTTGTCCTCTATATAATTTTCTTCAGCTCATTATCCCCAGGCCTTTTGCCACACGAATGTGGTTCTTCTCAATTCTCTTAACTACCTTGGGCATTTTGGCTGGTTGATCTCCATAAGAAAATCCCAGGTGTGCTGGCCCCTGGCAGGAGGACTTGCTGCCCTCTTGCAGCAATCTGGATATTTTTAAACATCTCTGCATCTCTCTCTTCTGATGGATTTCCTGCATCCTGTATTCTCTTCATTCTTTCCTCCTTCCCTACCCCGTTTCCTTCCTTTCTTCATCCCCTTCATTCCTCTGTTCTTCCCCTCATTCCTCCCTCCTTTTCTTTTCCTTATCTTTGTTTTCTTTCTATTTTCTCACATCTTTAAGTAATTTAGTCTGTGCATGTCTAAAATTTTTGAGTGACATATTCCAAATCTGAGTGATTTTATCTCAGAATTTGCGACTCTGTTCTACTGTGTTCTAACAGCACTGCCATTGAGAGTTCCAGAGTCACCCTGTTTCTGGGTTATTTGGATGTGATCCACCCCTTCCTCTGTTGAAATCCTTTTATTTTAGGTATTCTGAGCTGCTCAGTTTTCATGATGCTGGGTTCTGGAGTAGTTTGCATTTATCCAATAAAAACATTCCAATGAGAATTTCTACACATTTTTTGCATCTTGCCTGTGTGTATGTTGGTTGACAGAAGTCTGTCCCACCTGGTGGCTACATGGTGTCTCCTCTATGACTCTTACCAGAATTATCCTAGTTTGGTAGCCCCATGTTTACTTCCTGCCTGGCTATGTCTTACCTGTCAATTGGCCTAAACAACTTTATTCATCAACCAATTAAAGAAAATCACAGCATGCAGAAGGACATTCCTATCATATGTTCCTGTGTATAAGTTCCACTTTTAGAACTTACATTTGAGTGTTGAATCTTCTCTATGGATTGATTGTTTATTGGGTTTTGGGGGGTATTTCTTTTTTTTCCCTCTTTTGTCCTTCAGCTGTGATCTGGGGTATATCTTTAGCTTTGTTTTCTAAACATTCTATTTCTGCTTTTGTATTTTGTTTTCAGGAGTCTTTCAGGTCTCTACTAATCTTCAGCTGAGGTTCCCTGTTCTTACTTCATGAATGCAGTATTTCATGAAATTATCTGAGGATATGAATGCCATTTTTCAAAATGAAAACTGTATTACACACACACACACACACACACACACACACACACACACACACACACACACACCATCAAGCATAATATCTAATCAGAGACTCTAGACAGGTACAAGTGAGTATATAACATCATTTGATTCCACTTACATGTTTCCAAACTCATGTGTCTACAACTATTTATAAATCAGTCACACTTCAATAATGTGCTTTTAAAAATAGTAAACTCCAAATATAAGACAAAATAATTAGTAGTGTTGGAAGTTGATAACCAAGAAAATGCCCAGGAGAGTAATTCTGGGAGAGTAATCCTCTTTCCTTTCTTGCTTTGGATAATGGTTTAAATTGGTAAGTTCAGGCTGTGGAAACTGGTGAGTAAAGCATGTGTGATATGTGTCCATTCTCATACATCTGCTCTGCTTCAGTAAAAACGCCATAAAATACTTCCCACTCAAGCACAAGGACCTGAGTTCAGATCCCCAGAACCCACTGTCCCACAGCAAGATGGGAGACAGAAAGGAGAATCCTCAGACCCTTAAGGGCCAGTCAATCTGATGTATGCTGTAGTAACCAACCTGAGATCCTATCTCAAACAAGATAGAAGGTGAGGATAGACACCGAAGGTTGTTCCCTGACCTCCACATGTGTGCTGTGGCACATGTGTGCCCACACAAACACACAGGAGTGAACATACATACATACATACATACATACATACATACATACATACATACATAATACATACATACTCACATATCACACACACACACACACACACACACACACACACACACACACACACACACACATTTTTTTAAAGGAGAACGAAATAAGAACTGGAAAGATGGCTCCATAGATAGGAGCATTTGGTTTGATTCCCAGGACCCATCTGGCAGCTCATAACCACTTCTAACTCCAGTTCTGGAGGATCTAACAGCTCTGGTCTCTGCTGACACTGGCAACATAGAGAGGTACAAAGGTACACAACACATCACATGCTCTAAGAGAAAATAATAATAATATAAAAAATGCCTATTTCCCAAACCCTGTTACACATTCTAATAATTCTTGTTGTTTTTCTTGTTTCTTGTTTTTCTCAGGAAGATAATCCCATTATGTATGAATAAGTGTAATTTTCTCCCTCCATTTCCTATCATTACATTTTAACAGTTTTTGTCTTAACTGCAGCCTGAAGACCAATATTGAGTATTAATGACATCCTTACATCTTCAACTCATTCTTGACTTAATGAGGTACCCTGAGTATGTCACTGTTACCACTCACCCTGGTTGTTTGTTTAAATAGACATCAGGTTAGAGAAATTGTCTTTCTAATTTACTAGGAGATATTCTTGAGAAGAACAGCAAAAAGGAGTGATTTGCGTGCTTGGAGTATTTATTTAAGAGATTACATTTTTCCCTTTATTAAAAGTTTGAATTATATTAGTAGATTATCTAAAATGTAGTGACATCCATTTGGCTGGAGAGACGGCTCCATGGTCAAGAGCACTTGCCGCTGAGCCATGTCTCCAGCCACCTGAGTTCAGTCCCTAAGTTTCTAGCACTAAAGTTGGATAGCCTGTAACTCCATCTCTAGAGGGTCTAATACCCTACCTCCCCTGACATATATTCATATATACACACATATACACCCCTACTCCCACACATACATACACTTACTCACACATATGCACCCCTTCTATACAGACACACACACACACACACACACACACACACACACACGCATGCGCGCATGCACATAAAACACACTCATGCCCACAACCCACCATATATATAAACATTAAATATTAAAATGTTTTCTTAAAAGGAAATATTTCCATTTTCTTTCCTTTCTTACTCACTGACTATGTGTGCAGATATGTGTATGGATGTGTATGTTAGGGACACAGGTGAACATCGGGTGTGTTCTCAGTTGTTCTCTACTGCATTTTTTTTGAGGCAGGGCCTCTCACTGAACCTAGAGCTCAACCTAATCTGGCTGTACACAGAGCCCCAGGGGTCTCCCTGTCTCTGTCTCTCCAGTGCTGGGATTGCAGGTGTACACAACCACATAGGTTTTTTCTTACCTGTGTTCTGGGGATCAAATACAGGGTTTCATGTTTGCAAGGCAAGTGCTTTACCAACTGAGCCATCTCCCTACCCCCTGACCCTCTTTATTTTTAAACCTGTTTTGTTTTTCAAAGGTGCCCGATGACTTTAAATTGTGTAGCGGTTTTCTGTCTTATAAAAATGGACCTATTTTCTTCTTGGTCCCATCTGGGTCCAGATCTGTGTGCACTGGGATGCTTGACAGCCTCCACAGGAGTTTAATGCTTCCCTCTATGCCAGTTTTCTGCTGTTTCAGAATGTTCTCTGTTTTGACATTTCTTCCCTTATTAAAATATTTGACTCCTTATGCATGACCAAAGCCCTTCTCTCGGGGTGTGTGTGTGTGTGTGTGTGTGTGTGTGTGTGTGTGTGTGTATTTTCCCTCTCTCCTTTTATAATGAGATTTAATTTTTAAACCTTTTCAAGGGAGTAACTACGTACCTATTCAGTTTAAGTCCTGTTTTATTTATTTTCCCTTTGTTTTGTTTAATAGCTAAAGCATTTAATGCCTTTGTATTTTCCTTCGAGTGTTGATCTGCCACAGCTCGTAAGTTTCTACATGGAGTGTTAGATTTGTTGCTATTCTCTAAATAGTGTATGACTCCGGGTTTTATTTTTTACTTTGAGCTAAGAGAATTTTGAATGTATTTTTTATAACCAAATGATATGGTTTTAAAATGTAACTCCTTTGTTTTTTAATTCCTTGCTAACCTTGAGTTATGATGATTTTCTTTTCAGTGTTAACATCTTTGTGGGGTGTCTAACATATTTGATTGATTATTATAATATTCTTTGGGGGAAAATAATGTTTGATTTTTATCCATTGGGTAGAAAAAATGGGTTTGCATTTAACAAAGTCATTTGTGTTTACTGCCAAGTTGGTCTCCAAGGAGTGGAGAAGTGAGCCATGTGGGTGGCACCATGCCTTGGCTGGATTACGGGCAATACAAATGGAGAAGGGGGGCGTTAAGAGGCAGCATGCATTCATCACTCTTGGTTTTTTTTTTTTTTTTTTTTTTTTGAGTGTGGGTACAATGTGACCAGCTACTTCAAGCTCCTGCTCCATTAACTTTGCTACCATGATTGACTCTACCCTGGAACTAAGATACTAAGTAAAATATCCTGCCTTGGGTATTATGTTATAGTCATAAAGAACTGATTACAGCATTGGTCCTGGGTTCTTATCAATTTTAATATTTTGCATTGCAATATCCCTCATTTTCTTTGTTCTCATCTAGAGATATGTGAACCCCAGACTGAAAAGTCCAGGAAGATAAGAGACATGCTTGCCTTATTCATGATTATATATCTACAACATGGTCCCATACCTTGGTCATAATAAGTACAGTATTTTGCATTAATTGGAGTGGAGAGAGGATCCCTGGGCTATGGAGAATACAAGCTAGATTTCATTTTGAATGTCATTCCTAATTATATTCCAGCTATTTTCTTTGCTTAGCATAACTGAGTTGAAGGGGAAACTTGATTCCATAATATTCATGATTGACGTTCTTTAAAATGTAACCTTTGTACTTAAGATAGCAAGGCGGAGGCAGATGTGAAGGAGGCTGTGAAGTCACCCATACAGGTAGAATGTTCTTCCCTGCTCCTTTTCTTGGCTGTTTTTTCCCTTTCACCTTCTTCTCCCTTTGCATAGTCCATAGAGAAGATTAAGTACTGACCTAGTTTGATTTCTTTTGCTGTGATAAAATATACCAAACAGAAAACAAGTTAGACAATAAAAGGTTTGTTGTCGGCTCATAATCCTAAGTCATGGTTCACTATTGTAAGTCATAGCAGCAGGAGGTTCAAACAGCTAGTCAGATCATGTCCATAGTCAAGAGCAGAGAAAGAATGAATGCATGAATACTCTGTTGTTTCCACTCCATTTGATTTCTACATTCTTTTATGGATCAGAATGCTATGCCTAGGGAATGGTGCCACCCACAGAAGGCTGGGTCTTCTTACCTTAACCAATAATCAAGACAGTCTCCCAGACATGCCCACACACCAACCTGGTCTAGGAAATGTTTCATTCAGGGATTCCTTCCTGGTGATTCCAGATCACGCCAAGTTGATAATTAAAACTCGCTATAACAACTGCCTCATCAGTTCCTTCTGTTGGTGACTTGAGGCAACCTGGTCAGCTCCTCTCAGTTTTGCACCCCAAGTCTGTCCAACAGAAATACAATTATTGCTCCTAAGGGAATCAGAGAACATTTATTTAAACCAAATAGCCCACAAACAATGTTCTGACTGACATGTTGTGCCATGGAGGAAGTTACCCAGACTTGTATAGTCAGAGAACATAAATTGTGGTGTTTCAAATGAGATGTCGCCCACAGTCTGGGACATTTGAATATCTGATCCCCACTTGGTAGTGCTAGGAGAGGCCTAGAAAGTATGGCCTTGTTTGAAGAAGTATGTATGTCACTGGAGGTGGGCTTTGAGAGTTTGAAGACTTGCATCATTTACAAGCTCTCTCTCCCTTCTCCCTTCCCTCCCTTTCTCCCTCCCTCCCTCTTCTTTTTCTTTCTCTCTTCTAGTTTCATGTCTTTACTCCACCACTCTTATCCATCTGGAACCATAAGTCCAAATGCACTCTTTCTCCTGTAAATGCTCAAATGTACTTTTTGTTCTGTAAATTGTCTTAGTCATCACAGCAGTAGAAAATTGACAATACGGAAGTCCAGACACTTACCAAATACATTGATGAGAACAGCAGGTAGGTGATTTCACAGCCAAGTGTAGAAATCTCTGCTGTAGGTCTCAGACACTGAATGATGACATTCTTAGCTTTGGGGTAATGAAAGTTAGTGGTCTGCTGAGTTGCTATGTCCTAAGAGGTTTTACCTGGTAGTCACAGGGATATTAGATCAGACACAGGAATAGTCAATGAATGGACTAACAGGAGCCCATTGTGATAATGGCTTTGACTCTGCAACATACCAACTCTCCACAGTCACAGAGTTCTAACCAGTCAATCACCCTTGTAGAGTCTTTAGTGCAGATGTGACTTTTTTCTTGATAACTTTAGTTTACAAGTCCCCGGTGACCTGTCCACACTCCCTTGTGACAGACTTCTTTGTGTCTAGGCTCTGCTCTGTGACTGACATGTACCTGTCTATCAAACCCATTCATGGTATAACTTAGAAAGTTCATGTAACAACTTTAATGTGTCCCAGGGTATGAATAATTTTCAGGTGTCAAAAGATAAAATTATAATAATTCCATTTTAGAGATCTTAATTGACTTTACTTGAAATTCTAGATCCAGCCAACACTTCTTCCCAGAGTGTCAGGCTAGCAGAGAGGCTTGGTTTAAATATATAAAAGTGCCAGCAGAGACCATGGGAAGTGAATGAGCTCTTATAAAGTGAAGGGGGTGGGAAGGAATAATAAATTGATTACAATCAGACTACAGCAGGCTATTTTTTCTATGAGAATTAAAGTAAAAGAGATTTTATTAACCTCTCCTTTGATACTGGCTTGTTGAAAGAAATTTGGTATCAACTCACTCTTGATTTCTCAGGAGGTCAGGCAGCAACTTAGTTCCATTTTGGTCATGTATGAATTTAGCACGAGTGATTGGTCTGTTGTACTGATCAGTTTTAATTGTCAGCTTGACACACTCTAGAATCATCTGAAATGGAATCCCAGTGAGAAAGTGTCTGGATCAGGTTGGCCCATGGCATGTCTGTGGGGGATTGTCTTGATTGTGTTCATTGGTGTGAGAGATCCAGCCTGAAAGTGAGTGGCACCATTTCTTAGGCCAGGCATCCTGGACTGTATACCTATGGAGAAAGTTACCTGAGCACTAACATGCATACATACTTTGATCTATATTTGTGTCAAGTTGACAGTTAAAACTAATTAGTACAATCCTCACCCAAGACTGCTCACCATCATGGCAAATACACAAAAGAATGCCTTAAAAAGGGGAGGATTTCTTTTGGTTTACTTTCTTCAGCTGTGATCTTCTTGGTACATTGTGTGTTGCTTGTGCTAAGATAGAGCATTAGTAGCACAAGTGTTTAAGAAAACAGAGCTACTCACTTCATGGTGGTCAGGGATCAGGGTCAAGCTTTTCCCTTCAAGGGATCCCAGTGACTTGCTTTCTCTGAGTATATTCCACCACCCACAGTTCCACCAGTTTGTAGAGTCTGTTTAAAATGGATTGAACTATTTATTAGGCCAGAGCCCTCTTGATCTAATCACCTCTGAATATGATCTCAAAAACACTCCCAGACTTCACTTTTCTAAGTTCACTTGTCTTCAAGAAATGTAAGAGATTTGTCAAGATCATAAGGCTCTAAAAGGAGATCTAGCTCAAGGGCCCAGTGTGCTACAAGGTTGCAATGTGTCTGCTTAATTGGCTGTTCCAAGAGTCCCTAAGGTTGCTATAGACTGATTCAAAAGTTGGACAAACATCTTCCATAATAACTTGTTTATGGAATGGATATTTGTGTCCCCAATGGTTTATAGATAGAAATCGTAACCTTCAATGTGTTGGTATGAAGAGGTGGGCCCCAGCCACCTTGAATGAAACTCATGCTGTTCTGAGACAAACCAAACAATTCCTTCATTGATTCTGTTAGACAAGGAAAGAAAGAAGATGCAGTTGGTGAACCAGGAAGCAGGCTTTCACCAGACATCAAATCCATTAGAGTCTTAATTGATCCTAAAATTTCTAGTCTTTCTATTTACAATCCACACAGTCTATAGTTTTGTGGTATAGCTTCCCCCAGTCACGAAGATAACCACCTATATTAATAATGAACCATAAAGGGTAGGGGACTGGAGAGGTAGCTCATCAGCTAGGATAGAACACTTATTGCTCTTACAGAGGATTGGAGTTCGGTTCCTTGCACTCACATAGTGGCCTTCAACCTGCAACTCCACTTTCACAGGAATCCAATATCCCTTTCTGGCCTCTGTGGGCTCCCCAATACATATTGTGCACATAAACTCAGGCCAGGCACACATATGTGTATATAAAACAAATAAATATTTAAAATGAGCCATAAGGGGCTAGGGGCATAGCTCAGTAGGTAAACTGGTTGCCACATAAGTATGAGGACCTGAGTTCAATCCCAAGCACCCACATAAAAATGTCTGGCACAGTAGTGTGCAATCCCAGTCTCCAGAGCAGGCAGAGAGGGGCAGGTCTCTGGGGGCTTGCTGACCAGCAAGTCTGGCTGGAATTGATGACCTCCAGCTCAATGAAAGACACTGTCTCAGAAACACATGGTGGCCAATACCTAAGGAACCACACCTGAATCTAACCTCTGGGTTCTACATGTGCACACAAGTGCATGTGTCCCCACCCCTGCACACACACCTGTACACACACCCAAACCATAAGAAAGAAGCATAGATCAGGCCCCATGCATATAGATCTGATAAGGCACCTATTGGAAGAAATGTGGGCTTTTCTTTCCTTCAAAATCTAATCATAAAATGTAAATATTAGGATAGAATCCACGCACATATGCAAACTGAAAAATAAATATCTATGATGGGAAAAATAAAATGCTGTTTGTTGTCCATAATCCCCAACTGCAGAGGATGAACCACTTAGAGGATATTTTGTTTGCTAAATAGGATGCTGAGCCTAAAAAAAATAAGATTGAATCATCTAAGGAAGTAAACTGCTCAGCATAAGGAGTAGGGAGGAGGCAGGAGTGGTGTAGTGGTTACTTTCTAACTGTTAATTTGATACAACCTCAAACCACCTGGGAAGGGAATCTTAATTGAGGAACTGTCTAAATCAAGTTGGCCTGTGAGCACATCTGCAGACCAGTGCCACGATTGTTAATTGATATGGGAAGACCCATATCATATGGTACCAGCCCAGTGTGGGTGGTACCATTCCCTAGCCGGGGCTGGGAGTTGGGGGTGGGGGAATGGGTCTAGAACTGTGTAAGAGAGAAATTAACCAAGCATCCCTGCATGCATTTGTTTCTCACTGCTCCTGACTGTGGGTATGATGTGATCAGCCATCCCAAGCTCCTGCCAATGTGGCTTCTCTGCTGTCGTGGACACTAACCTAAGCTGTGAGCCAGATAACCCTTTCTTCCCCTAATTGATTTGTGTTGGAATATTTTATCACAGCACCAGAAAGAAAGCCAGGGAGTGCCAATGAGGAACTGAGGGTAAAATTTGGTAGTTAAGAGCAGCTGTAGTCTGTTGTACTATGAAGTGTTTCCTACTCAGCCGTATTTCTCTACCAGAATTTTACACTAAATGCTCCAGATTTCTTGGTTTTTAAAAACAACAAATTCTCTTTATTAATCTTGTTTACTGGTTAGTAATAATTGTTTATTTTCATTAAAAATAATTTAAGTTTTAGTTTCCTTTCTTTTGCAGTGATAAAAAACAAAAGCAACTTAGAGGAAAAAATGGTTTATTTGGTTTATACTTCCAAGTCACAGTCCATCATTGAGGGAGCCAGGACCGGAACTCAAACAGAAACCTGGAGGTAGAAACCATGGAGGAATGCTGTTGACTCATTCTCTGGCCCATGCTCAGCTAGCTTTCTTTGATAGTCTAGGTCAACTAAGACAATGCCCCATTGGCCAATCTGATCTGGAAAATTCCTTAGTTGAGACTCCCTTTCTCAGGTAAATCTAGACTGTTGTAAAGTTGACAATACCAGTTATGGTGGGTTGTGACTACGGTCCTAGTACTCAGGTACACACACACACACACACACACACACACACACACACACACACACACACACCAAGGAAACTCAATGATCTCACTGTGCAAATACATGATATGAACCTAATTGTTATTCAGTGTATAAATCACTCACTCTTGCTCTAGATGTCCAAGATCAGACACCAGAGTTGGTCTGTGGTTCCCGGGGTTCTAACTTCCAGGACCAAAGAAGCCCTTGGGTGTTTGTGGCTTAATAGTTCTCCAGCCTGCTCATTTTCTGATTCTTTTGACCTATACCTAGCCACCACAGTGAGAGAGGGGCAGTGTCTTCCACACCTGCTTTGGCCAACCTGTTGCAAGTGTGCAAACACATCATTTTTTTTCTAGGTATAATAGCTGGTTTTGAATACCTGTCAAGAGAAGCCAAATCCACACTCCCCATGAACCCTGGAAATCCTATCTCCTGGGTGTTAGACAAACACTTTCACAAACGATCTGAGTAGGGAAGGAGAAAGTCACAAAAGGGACCTTCCATCTTTCTTAAGCAAAAAGTGTTGAAATAAATAGTTGATCTCCTGGACTCTTTTCTCATTAAGAAACCAAGTATTTAATGACTTCTCTGGTAAGTACTCAAAAGAGGAGATGATAATAGGAGAGTTTCTCAGAAGGTGAGCATAGCAGTCCTTCATCCAAAGTGACCCAGGAGACCATTTGAAGAATGACAGCTGAAGGCTATGGCTCTCTTTCATGTGGACATTAATTCAGTGTCCTTTTTTCCTCTGTGGGACATAAACATACATCATTTAAATTAATATCGGAAGTCAGAAATAAGACCCCCATTAACATATCCACAGGGGAGGAACGAGTAAGTACTGCATGGCTGCTTGATCATGCTGCTTCCTGGGAGCAGAACTGGCTAGGCAGGGCCCTCCTACTGACTGTCCCCTGTTCTGCTCTCCAGTTCTGAAGGGCAATTCCCAGCAGGTCCCTCTCTTTTACATGTGTCTCAACAGGTCTGAGTTATTTCTTTTATCAAGGCTATCCACTAGCTGGAGACCCTCTGGGGTAGGATATGAAGTGTGTCTTTAGTTTGGGATGCAGTTAAAAGTGGCTTGGTTGGCTAGTTGATCTTTCTTCTTCAAGTCGGCAGAGGGCTGAGGAGGCCGAACAGACCCTGCATATCATCATGGTGGGTGTGGTTGCCCCTGCAGGCTACAAATACATCTTTCTATCTGTACCAAATGGTGCTTAGCTTACCCCCTCTCTTGTGTTTTGAGACAGAATCTCACTATGTTATCTCTGGCTGGCCTGAACTTGTTATATACACTAGACTGACCTCAACCTGGCCTCTGCTTCCCTCAATACCTGGCTTACTTTCTTATTTTTAATTCAGTCCGGGACCCCAGATTATGGGATGATGCTGCCCACATTCAGGACAGATCTTCTTAATTTGCCCAGCCTAGAAACCTCTCATGGGCATGCCTAGAGATTTATCTCCAGATGGGTCTAGATCTTATCAGTTGACAATTGACATCAGCCATCACACCAGTGTTGGGTAGAGATGGTGTAAACATCTTTCAAGGCATAGCTTGGCTCCCCACCTTAAACTGGTATCCAGTCTCCAACATCCATAGTGCCAAAGATGAGGAACTTGGCTCTAGTCTCAGAGTTCTGGAAGGGCTCTTGGAGATGGTCATGTTCAGAGAACTTGGAATGTCCAGGTCACTCAGGATCAGATAAGGGAGGCCCAGAAGCTCTGGGATCCCAAGAGCTACAAGGTGTGGGTCTAAATTAGCTCTTCTTATATTATTATATGCTTACTATTTTAGTATCCTGGTGCCTCTGCTCTCTGTTTTGTATGCAAGTAATGTGCTGAGTAGGTCACCAGGGCCTACCTGGAAACCGGGGTATTTTTAAACAGTGTGAAAATAATTGTTGATCTTTTAATCCCTCCATGTATATTTGAAAAATGAAGATCTGACAATGAGCCTTAGGTCATTAATGGTGCTAGGTAGGAGTATGCCATCTTGGCTGCCCCTACCAAGCATCCACTTAAAGCATGCTAGAAAATCACTGATGTGACTGGGTGTTGGTGGTGCATGTCTTTAATCCCAGCACTCAGGAGGCAAAGGCAGGCGGATCTCTGTGAGTTGGAGACCAGCCTGGTCTCCAGAGCGAATGCTAGGATAGGCTCCAAAGCTACACAGAGAAATCCTGTCTCGAACCCTCCCCCCCAAAAAAAGAAGAAAGAAAGAAAGAAAGAAAGAAAGAAAGAAAGAAAGAAAGAAAGAAAGAAAATCACTGATGTGTAAAACTCCATTGTCTGAAAATCTTTCTAACATGAACCGTTTTGATTTCTGATCATAACACATGCATTAAAATAGATATGATGAAGGATTTATTTGTTAAGAATGTTACTGAGGGGTTGAGAAGCTGGTTCAGCAGTTTATAGTGCATACACAGCTCTTGCAGAGGACCTTAGTTGGGTTTGCAACACCCACACTGGACAGCTCACTATTGCTTACAACTACATCTCCAGGAGATATGACGCCCTCTCCTGGCCTTTGTGGGCAACTGCATGTATATGCACAAACTCACACATACGCATACATAATAAGACTGTTATTGAGAATACTTCTTCTGTTTAGCCTTTACTTGGCTCTGACTATTTAATGGTCATTTCAGACTCAAATTATGCTAAGTCCAGTATCTATTTCTGGAAGTTGAGTTTTAAATAAATACCAACTATCTTACTTATAAACATAATTCTCTTGTGTTTAAGGGATTTTCTACTTTGTGAGTCCTGCCTACTTAGGGCTAAGTGGAAACCAACCTTCTGTCTCCCTTATGCCGAAGGGCCACACTGTGAGCTAGGCTCCCTTAATCAGACCCACATGTATAGAAATAAGAGAGAGTGTTAATGGGCTTTCTGTTACAATAGTTGACTACCTGAGGCCAGATACTCATAAAGGGAAGAGTTTTATTTAGCACAATGCCATTTATGATGAGGGCACTTCCTAATTACACCATACAATGGTAGATAGCATCATGATGGGAATGTGTGGAAGGGAGAAAAGAAACCACACAGTGATATCAGCAGTAAGAGTATGTGAAGGGGTCAGCCTTGTGGCCTTCCACCAACTCCCAAATCTTATACCTATCATCTTTGCCACATGGAGCACCAAGTTCCCAATGTATGAGTCCTTGGGGGAAGGAGGGAGAAGCCAGCACATATAGTGTAGCCACATCCCAACTATAGTCAGAGAGTTCATGGAGGAGATGTCTAACTTCATTCATTCATTCATTCATTCATTCATTCATTCATTCATTCATTCAGAAACAATGCCTCATAGATCCAAGGCTGACCTCACACTCTCCATGTGACTGAGGAGTGACCTTGAACTTCTGATTGTAGATGGAGTTTCTTTCCCACCTGGTCCCACTGCCCTTCAGTCCCAGATAAACACACAGGAGCTTATATTAATTATAAACTGCTTGGCCAATGGCTTAGGCTTCTTATTAGCTAGCTCTCTCTCTCTCTCAATTATTAACCCATTTCTATTAATCTAAATATTTCAGTATTGGCTTACCAGAGAATGCTCGGAACTGTTACTCCTTTGGGGGCTACATGGTGTTGGCCTGGTGGCTTTTCTCTGTGTCCTCTCCCAAGAATTCTCCTTGTCTGGTAGCCCCACCTATATTTCCTGCCTGGCTACTGGCCAATCAGTGTTTTACTCATCAACCAATAAGAGAAACATATATACAGAATGACATCCCCCATCATCTGAACCTCCTGTTTCTAGCTCTGGAGTGCTGATGACAGTCATGCATCACTATGCCTATTTGTGCCAGTTTGGGGATTGAACTCAGGGCTTCCTGAATGCTATATAATTCCTCTACCAATTGAGCTACAGCTTCAGGTTGAAAGGGAAGAGAGACTTCACCTTAGGACACTTGGTTTGGGTCCTTCTTCACTGAACTTTGTTGTTAACTAGCTAATGTTGGTGCTGGAGACTGCAACTGTAAACAATGCCTGATGAAGAAAAAGACATCTCATAGATCACTTTTCAGCTTTGTAACACCCTAACTGTAACAACCAGACATGCCATTCCCACCTCCTCTATATTGTCTGCACTAGCAAATAGGTTTTGAAAGATCCCACTAATAGTTGTGACTTAAAATAGATGAGTTGTCCTTTGTAGTTGGGTTCAATCAGTAGCTTTACAAAAAAAGGCCTATGCCCAGATCACAGTGGCCATGTCTGTGATGGAGCCCATCACTACACATGGATGTTTTTAAATGGGCCTATGCTGGAGAGGCAAAGATAACCACATCTGTGAAGTTCACTAGCCAGCTGGTCTATAACTTGCCAGCTCCAGGTCACTGAGACCTGGTTTCAGTAATGGACTCTTTATCTCCACCACAGACAAGTTTTATTAAAAGCACATAAGAGACAGACTTCTCAAATATGGATGGGGATGGGAGTGGTGTGGGGTGGGAATCTAGACCAAAAATCTGCATTTGTCTGGAAAAAAAAAGAACTTTCCTGTATTTAGGGATAGGATGGCTACCCTTTCTCCCTCAGAACTGGCTGGTCCTGGCTACTGGGGGGGGAGGGGGATGGGATGGAGATTGGATAATCTAAAGGAAGGGAATCTGGTTGATTCTGGCCACTGAGTCCCACCATCCCACCCCCATGGGAGACTGGGAAGTCCCACTGAACAATACCCCTGGCCCTAAAAATTTCACCAAATGCCTTGGAAAGGGAAAAGAATGCAGAGTTAGCCATCTTAAATGTTTAAGTGAAAAATACATTAGTCTGCTTAGAGCCTCTTCTCCCTGTTTGTCTGCCTACCATAGATCTGTTTGTCTGACCTCTCTCTCTCTCTCTCTCTCTCTCTCTCTCTCTCTCTCTCTCTCTCTCTCACACACACACACACACACACACACACACACACAGAGGCCTGGGTATATCTCAGTGTTAGAGAATGCATTTCCTATCAGTGAAACTCTGAACTCAATCCTATCTCTCCACAAAAGTTTCAAGTAAATTAAAAAACAAAAGCTAATCCCCCACACCCCAGTATATCACTTTGTCACCCTGTATCTACCCACGATACTTAGTTTTTATCTGTCCACTTGTCACAACCTAGAACCTGGGAAAAAGTCTCACTGAAGAATTATCTAAATAAGGTTGGCCTGTGGGCATATCTATGAGAGACTGGATTGTTAATTGATACAGGAAGACCCAGTCCACCATGGGTAGCGTCATTCCCTCTGTTGGGCTCTGAACTATATAGGACAAGAGAAAGCTGGATAGAAGCAAGCAGGAATCATAGGTGTAGTTTGCTCTGCTTTTGACTATGGATGTGACATGACTAGTGGCTTTGGTCCCTGCTTTGATTTCCCGAAAACGGGACCCTGATCTGGAAGTGTAAACTGAAATAAATCCTTTTCTTCCCCACTTAAGTTGCTTTTGTTGAAGGTGTTTTATCACAGCAACAGAAATGAAAGTAGGGCATTTCAGCTGGGGTTATATCCTTTAGGTTCTTAGGCAAAACCACAGAGCGGAGGTGATGGAAGGAGAGATAGCTTCCTTGATGACAGCCTAGCATGGCTTCCAGAATCTCAGGCAGAATTGATTCAGGCATAAGAATTGGCCAGTGATGAACAGCAGGGCCCCACCATTTTCGTCTGGCCCTTAGGTAAGAAGCCTGTGTAATTCTGTTTCGGTGAATGGCTTTTCTTTTTCTCACTGGAATTCTCACTGCAAAGAGAAGGATGGCCACAGCCCTATCAAAATGCACAGACTGATGGTAAGACTCTAGGATGGTATTTGCAGAGATGGGCCTGGTCTTAAAAGGCTGCCAGTAGCCTCTGAGTCAAGGGTGTTCTGGTATTCCACATCATGGCCACTGTGGAGCCGCTGTTTAGGAAGGGACACACATCTTTTTCCTTCTCTTTTGGAATTGTTTTGAACACTTCACCTCAATCTATGGAGTAAACTCTTTAGCAATTAAAGAGCTCTAACCTTTGAGAAAATGTCTTTTCCATGGTGTGTGCTTATGTCCCCTGATTATTTTATTTATGATTTCCAGGCCATGGTAGTACCAGTTGAGCTGCCACTTAAGTGTTTCAGGAACAGTCTCAGGTCTAGGATTCTTAGGAACCTTCTTTGAAGACTATATCTAGTCCTAGTGGCATCTCTCTTGAGGATATATATTAGTTATGGTTCTCACTGCAGTGACCACAGTGCGTGGAAACATTGGTTCACATAATGGCAGTCAGGAAGTACATTAGCTCACATCATGGTGTTAGACCCCCCGGAAAACTCAGGTATCCGGGGTCCCAGGCCATGACTGCGGTCACCCCAATCGCCAGGCAGATTTGAGAGCTTGCTGCAAACTGCACGAGGCTTTATTGTAATTTAGCTCCCATGACCCCATGTTAGCTCGGGTCTTTCACCCACCCGCCATGGCGGATGGCTAGCAAAAGACAGCTCCTAGGGCCTCCCAAGAGATCTTATAGGACAGCGTAAGGGGAGTGTCTAGGGGTATGCACAGGCTCACTATTGGTGTGCCTCCAGGCTTGGAGGGCTTGCCCTGTGTTGATTGGTCAACTGGTTGTTATGGCCCATAGGCCCTCCCAGGGTGGTTGCTATGCTCTCTCTGTCATTGCTGTGCGCTTGTCTGTAAAGCACACCCAGGGTCGTAAAGCATAGCGCCACCAGCTAACTTCTGATTGGTTCCTTGTCATGAGGGAGGCATCTGACTTTCTAGTGACTAACTTCTGATGGGTTCCTTGTCACAAGGCAGGTATCTGACCTCTAAGTGACCAAGGCAAGTTTATGGCAAGCACGTGCTCGGCTGTTATGGCTGCCGAAAGGGGAGCTGGTCCCTTCAATGGTGAACAGGAAGTGTATCAGCTCACATCATGATGAACAGGAAGTGCATCAGCTCACATCATGGTGGTGTCTTAGGGTTTTTATTGATGTAAAGAGACACCATGACCATAGCAACTCCTATAAAAGAAAATGTTTAATTAGGGTTGGTTTACAGGTTCAGAGGTTTAGTCCATTATCATCATTGCAGGAAGCGTGGTGGTGCATAGGCAGACATGTTGGAAAATAATCAGAGTTCTATAGCTGGATCTGTAAGCAGGAGAGAGAGAGAGAGAGGGAGAGAGAGAGAGAGAGAGAGAGAGAGAGAGAGAGAGAGAGAGAGAGAGAGAGACATTTGGCCTGGCTTAAGCATTTGAGACCTTAAAGACCACCCCCAGTGGTAGATTTCCTCCAACAAGGTCATACCTACTCCAACAAGGCCACATCTCCTAATAGTGCCATCCCCTGGTAGCCAAGCATTCAAATCCATGAGCCTATAGGGCCATTTGTGGACAGGAAGTAGATCAATCTCACATCATGGTGGGCAGGAAGTAGGTCAGCTCACATCATGGTGGATAGGAAGCACATCAGTTCACCTCATGGTGGAGAGAAACAGGTCAGTTCACATCATGGCAGACAGGAAGCAGCTTATGATGGTGGCCAGGAATCTTCTCTAGCTCCCTTCTGCTTGGTTTTTATTCTTTCCTGGCTCCTGGCATATGGTATGGTACCACCCATCTTTGGCAGTGGAGATAACCCCCCAGCAGGCCTCTGGAGTTGATCCTCCTGGCCTCCAGCATGATACATTTTTCTAATCTTCTGTTTTTCTGCCCTGCTACCCATGTGAAGTTCCTGGTTGCTACTACTGATGTCACAACTCACCAGTGTCATAGGTGACTCAGTGCCAACAGCATTCACATCTGTCTGTGTCACCTCATGATTCTTGGTGACACATGTTGTCTGCTACTGAAAGCCCTTAGTGTCTCAAGTCCAGGACATTGTCTCTTCTCAGTGTCTGGTGCCTGCTGAGGCCTTGTGCTTTTAAAAAAGCAGTTTCACAGCAACCTGGGCTAGCACAGAAATCTAGAGAGATGGAGTCACTGAAGCCTCCCTGGGACAATGGGAGACACAGACCTCATCTTGAGCTGCCCATCACCTCTCTGCATGGAGTCCTCCTGCTCTGTGCTGTGTCTCAGCAGAGAGCTTGGAATTCCAGGAAAGGCCACTGGAGGAATATTTTCAAAAGATTCATCTGGGCAGGTTGGCAACTACACTTCCCAGAATTGCCTGTATTAAAGGTTTGCCGCTAGAGTGGGCCACAGGAGCGAGATGCTATGGGAGATGTAGAGGATGGATGTGAAGGGCAGCTGCTTTGGAACTCACACAGTTGATGCTTATCTGTCACTAAGCCAGGATAGTGTGTTTAGCTCTGTGATGAAAAGCTCAGGCTACTACAAGACACCCAAAGCTATCAAGGTCAGAGGCAAGAAGACATAATATAGAGTCATCCATCCTCCTAGGCTCCAGCTCAAGTTTGTGAGTTCCAGTTTATCCTCACTCCTTAGTTTATATTCATTGTCCCCTTCCTGGATGTTTTCCATGTGGACTGCTAGTGCTGGCATCAGGTGTAAAACCTTCAAGAGATTGCTGAGATCAAATCCCTACAGCAGATGATAGACATAAGTATGTGTATGTGTACATACACCTATGCTGTGTGGTTATTTGTATACACATTTTGAGCTTTGTGGTGCTTTTTGTCCCATATGAAATACTGTCTTAGTCACTGTTCTATTGCTGTGAAGAGACACCACAGCCAAGGTGACTCTTATGAAAGAAATCATTTAACTGGGGCTTCCTTACAATTTCAGTGGGTTAGTCCATTACCATCATGGCAGGGAGCATGGAGGCATGCAGGCAGACACCAGTACAGTAGTAGCGAGTTACATCTTGATCCCTTGATCACAGTCAGACAGAGACAGATAGAGAGACAGAGAGAGAGAGAGAGAGAGAGAGAGAGAGAGAGAGACTCTGGGCTTAGTGTGGGCTTTTGAAACCTCAAATTTCATCCTCAGTGACACACTGCTGACCAACAAGGCCACACCTCCTAATCCTTTTAATCCTTTCAAATGGTGCCCCTCCCTGATGAGTGAACATTCAAATATACGACCCTATGGGGGGCATTCTTATTCAAACCACCACACCTACCAACCCTCAATAGGCCAATTAAACAGACAAGAGTGCAAAGAGACAAAGAGATTCAGTAGCCCCCCCCTCCCTACAAGTCCATCTTCAAGATACTGATATGTGGTTTAGGTTAAAGTAATCTGGTAAGAGGTATGCATAGCTAAGCAGTCCTGATTAAGATGTGGTCCCACCCACCACTGACTCATTGTCTCAGCACCTGTTTCTCCTGCAAGGTGGTCTGACAAGTTGTCAGCGCTGTGTGAAATCTCTCTCCAGGACATAAGCTCCCCCTCTGTCTGGCTCCTGGCTTCAGCCTCTTTCTTCTCCCTTCATGCTATTCCTATCAAATGTGCAGTTTCTTGGGTACCATTGTTCCAGCGGTCTGATAGGCAAAGGGAAGGGCATGGATCTCTTTAGGATACTCCCTCTCCCACCTGGGCTTTGGTTTAGGGTCAGAGTCACAGGGTTGTAGGACTTAACACTCCTAAATTATAGGTGAAAGAATTGGTAGAGATGTGGTTGTCTTGGGCAGGGTTGTATGGCACTCATGGGGCAGCTTCTTGCAGCTAGCTGCCTTTCCCAGCTAATGATTTGTAGTGATCTCTGTCCTGGCCAGAAAGCTCACACCATTACTTATGTTTGTGTGCTGCCTTGTTCCCCAGAAGATTTAAGGCAATTGCACACCCCAGAAAATCAATCCATTTTCTGAGCTCTGGGGGAGAGCAGGGCTCTGTTGTCAGCACAAGCAGGTCAGCTTGGTTAAGTGGTGATGGTGGTGGACTGAGCCTGTCAGGGAAAAAGATTGGCAGGTGGTTCAAGAATTCACATGTTAGAACAAAATAATATATATATATATATATATATATATATATATATATATATATATATTTTCAGGGGTTTGTAGGACAGCACCTACAGGGACCAGAATTGGGGGTTAGGAACTAAACTCGGGTTCATGCACTTAAACACTGAGCCATCTTTCCACACCTAGAAACAATGAATTATAAAGTACACTGCAAGAGGACATCAAGTGGACAGGAATGTAAGTACCACCTACATAGCACAGTGTAGTGGGCTGTGAGAGGGTTACCATGTAAGTTTTCTTTCTGTGATTTGAATTCAGTTTCCTGGTATATATTTCACATCGTTAGGAATAGTGCAGTCTAGATGAGCAGGTGTACAGTTCTGGGAGGTTAGTGTGAGCCACTGTACAGGTAATTACCAGTTGTGCCATCTCTGCCATGCAAATGTGGAGTCATGTAAATGAGGACCATGCAAATGAGGGAAGTGCTGGTCAAAGTCAAAGGACAAATTACCACAGTATTCCATGGATAGCAGTTTGGGGTTCTTAGATCATGCTTCTGACATTTTCCTAGTAGGACCAGTTCTATCATCTGGCCTCTTATTTTCTCAACCCTTGGTGTCTCCTCCTACCCCCCCCCCCCCCCCGTGTGTGTGGTGTGTGTGTGTGTGTGGTGTGTGTGTGTGTGTGTGTATGTGTAAAAGCTTCATCTGAGGGGTTTTATAATGAAGGGACCAGCTCCCCATAACAGCCTAGCACATGCTTGCCTGACCTTGCCTTGGTCACTAGGAGGTCAAATGCCTGCCTCATGGCAAGGAACCAATCAGAAGTTAGCTGGTGGTGCTAAGCTTTATGGCTCTGGGTGTGCTTTACAGACAAGTGCACAGCAATGACATGAAGAGCATAGCAACTGCCCTGGGAGGGCCTATAGGCCATAAGAACCAGTTGACCAATCAATACAGGCAAACCCTCCAAGCCTGGAGGCACACCAGTCCTGAGCCTGTGTGTACCCCTAGCATACCTCTCTTTACGCTGCCCTATAAGATCTCTATGCTGTGTCTTCACCACGTCTTTCCAAGCCACCCACCATGGTAGATGGATGAAAGGCCCGAGCTAACATGGGGTTAGCTGGTTAATCAACTGCAATAAAGCCTCATACTGTTTGCATCAAGCTTTTGCCTCTGCCTGGTGATTGGGGTTGCCGTGGTCCTGGGCTGAGATCATGGGGGCCTGAGCCGCAATAAAGCCTCATACTGTTTGCATCAAGCTTTTGCCTCTGCCTGGTGATTGGGGTTGCCGTGGTCCTGGGCTGAGATCATGGGGGTCTGAGCCTCCGGGGGTCTTTCAATAGAGGGAAGAGTTGGGTCTCACTGGAATGGGCAGGTGGCCACAGGGACCAGCAACAGGACACTTTACCCAAGCTGTCAACAGGAAGCACTGATGGGACCAGAGAAGGTATCACTGGGTTGTATCTCGATAGTAGGATGGAGAGCCTACAGCACTAGAGGGTAGGACTTAATAAGAAAAGCTTCAAGCCACATGACTTGGGTAGCCATACCTAAATGAGGGCACATGACATGGGTGAAACCAACAGGAACTTAAAAGGGGACAGGGCTTCTCCCCAGCACCAACATCATCCAGTAACATATGCTAACCTCTGCCTCCAGCATCTTCATCCTCCTTTCCTGCCACCTGCCCCCCAGGACCAGCCTCCAGTGGGAGGTGAATTAGACTGGATGTATAAGTGAGGAGGAAGAGGATGTTTAGAGTCAAGCAGCTGTTGGGGGCCCAGGTAATATTTTGGAAATATATTCCACCCAGCCAGGAATTCTGAGAGCTCAGAACTTCTATTGTGTTTTAAATGTCGGCTGATAACCTCTGGGTGGCCTGGCCTTGGTGAGGACTAAATAACAAAAGACTTGGGCCAGGGCAAGTCTACACCCACCCTGAGGGCTAGTGAGACATGCTGGTGAAGGGTACCTGAGGACTTGAGTACCTGCTACTAAGGAGTGTCTCTAGGATTTAGGGAAATAGTTGCTATCAGCCCTTTATATATGATAATAGATGTCTTCTGCCATTGCCCTCACCTTTGGATGGTTACTTAAGATGATGGAACAATAAACCATGGCCTTCAGTATTAGCTGATAGCCCTCCTGATAATGATATCTCTGTCTCTTCTTTAACGCTGTTAGATAGCTAGACCTTCCCCCATCCACACTTCCCCATTCAGGGTGGGACCCGGGGTTGTTTGACTGGTCCCAATCACAGCCCCAAAGACACCAGTCCATGGTAAAATGGCCTTGCAACATTCGGCTAATACAGAGTGGACCCAACACACAGCCTTATCTTTCTTGGTCCAGGAGAAGACAGTGTGATGAGGGCTCTCATGTAGAACATCTTGCTTCAGTCATCAAACAACACTTGAGAGCTTGGAAATTTACCTGTTGAAATTTGGTAAATTGGATATTTACCATCTGTTTTAGTTATTTTCATCCTTGCCGAGGTAGTATACTTAACAAAAGCAACTTAAAAAAGAAAGGTTCTATTTTAGCTCACATGCAGCCCACCATGGCAGGGTAGGCATGGCAACAGGAGAATGAGGCAGCCAGTCACATTACACCCACAGTCAGGGAGCAGAGAGAGATGACCGCTGGTGCTCAGCTCACTTTCTCCTTTGTATTTAGTCTGGATCCCCCAGCCCATGGGACCCATATACAAGATGGGTCTTCCCAGTTAGAAACTTCCTCACAGATAGTTGGTAATCAAGCCATCATCCAATCTATTTAGAAGCAAAGGCTGAATAAACAGTCTCTTTGTGAGAGGACCTTCATGCATTGGTGTGTGCTGGCTTCCATGGCACCTGTGGCTGTTCTAAATAGTGTAGCTACTTCTTCTGGACTCTGGAGGCTGGAAGTTCAAAATTAAGGGTGTTGGTTTCTTCTGATGCCTGCCTCTCTCCATCACTTGAAGATGGCTGGATTCTCTGTGTTTTATATCATCTTCAATGTGTGCGTGCGTGCGTGCGTGCGTGCGTGCGTGCGTGCGTGTGTGTGTGTGTGTGTGTGTGTGTGTGTGTACATGCGTGTTCTTGTGCTCATATGTGTATGTGTCCTAAATATGTGTATGTGTCCTAATCTCCTCTTTGTACAAGGGCACCAGTCATATTAGGTTACTTTATTAGATACCCTTCTGTCACTGACAAAATACCTGAGAGAAACACCGTTTGAGGAAAGGTTTATTTTGTCTCATAGCTTCAGAGTTTTTAGTGTGTGGTCTTCTGGAAGGATTGCTTCAGGCCCTGGGTGAAGCAGAATGATCACCATGTGGGGGGGCATCATTTCTTGGGATGAGAGTGAGGGTCAGGGGAGAAGGAGAAGCAGGAGGAGGACAAAAAAGGAAAGAGATGAGGTGAGAAAGAGACTGAGAAAGAGGAAATTAGGAAGAGTAAGGGACAATAAATAAATAAACCCCAAGAACCCCCTCACCTTCAGTTTGCCCACCTCCTACACTAACATCACCTTCCAATAGTCCATCAAATTACAAACCTATGAATGGGTGAGTCTTTCATAATATCAGAACCTTCATGGTCCAATCAATCACTTCCCAAGGCCCTGCCTCTGATATCATTTCATTGGGGATTAGACTTTCCATATGTGCATCTTTGGGGGACAGTTCCCATTCAGATTTAACAGATAAGATCTGCTTTAAATAATGTTGTTTTTTATTAATTTTTAATTTCATAGACCCTCTCTAAATATAGTTCATTTCTAAGTTGCAAGGGACTAAGGTTCCAACATGCACATTTTCACATAATACAATGTAGCCCACAATAGCAGTGAGACAGATACAGGATGAGTCATTGTGGCCCATTGGGAACTACAGTGGTTTTCTGGGGCACACACAACAGCCTACCAAGGGTGGGGATGTCTGTTGTTGCAGCCCACACCCATTACATTTCTGATTCTGAACAAGGTCAGAAGGGACAGGCATGCCATCTCAGGGCTCCTACAAGAACAGGCAGCTTGAGGAGGCCAAGCACTCTTGGTATTTATCCTACATATGGCTGAACATGAACAACACTGTACTGTTGTTCTTCGCAAAGGGCAGTTTGCAAAACAGAAAGTTCAGGGATCTACTTGAAAAAGTGTGTGTGTGTGTGTGTGTGTGTGTGTGTGTGTGTGTGTGTGTGTGTGTGATCCTCTCTTGTCAAGCAAAGAACTATGAGTGATAGAAAAAGTGGCAGCCAGGATTGCAGTGTGTGAGAAGACAAACAACAACCATTCAAAAATAATAACCTGTTGTGTGTGCATGTGTTGGTGCAAGTGTGTGTGTTGTATATGTATGCATGCACAACATTTGTATGTGTGTATGTGGAGGCTTGTGGAAGCCAGAGGTTGGCACTGGGTGTCTTCCTTAATCACACACACCCCCACCTTATATTTTGAGACAGGGTCTCTCACTGAATCTAGAACTTGTCTATTACGCTAGGCTAATTGGTCCAAGCCCCAGGGATCCTCCTGTCTTTGTCTCCCCAGTGGTAGGATTACAAGACAGCACCACCACATCTGGGTTTTTACATCATAGGTTCTGGGAATCTTACCAAATAAGCCATCCCTAGCCCTACCTGATTTTGTTTTTGTGTTTAGAAGCATTTTTTTAGTCAAGACACAATCTAGTTATGTAACCCAGGATAGCCTCTATCCTACCAGTGCTGAGATTACAGGCATATGCCATAAAGCCTGGCTCTTAGGGTTTTGTTGTTATTTCGTTTTGTTTTGTTTTTGTCAAAGTTTCTCTAACATGTTTATACTTACTTTATGATTATATATATAATATATGCTGCATATATATGTCCATATATATATATATATATATATATATATATATAATATATATATGCTGGATGTGTAGCTGTGTGATATATCACTTGCCTAGTTCCTAGTCAGTCCCCCAGCACCACAGAGAGGGAAAGGGTATAAAACAAAGAAAAGGAAAATATGTAGAAAAAGTATTGGACTAAGGAATTTGGATTTCTGAACCAAGACTTAGATGTTAAGAGTTGTGAGATCTGAGTATAAAAGAGAATGCCCTGCGTAGGGCACAGGTGAACATCCTTTCAGGGCCACGCTGGACAGCATTGGGATGTGACAGTATCTTGACAATACTGAGCTGGAGGGGATCCTATCATATATCTGAGAAACAACACAGTAAGAATTTTTGGGTGGCATCATTACCCCCAGAGATGGATGTTCTAGACAGAGTGAGAGGACTGCATCAAAGAGAAGAATAGTATTGAAACAGGTGACATTTAAGGTCCCTGCTCACCCTGAGATGCTGTGATCCTCTAAAAATGCAGACGTTCTGAGTTAAGCTATCTTTGAGGACACGGTGACATTTGATGCCAAGAACGTCTGTTGATATTTTCTTTGAAATCTACGCTGTGCGGTCTCTACCTGTAAGGGTGACCCACAGGACAGTGGGATGCTTTGTGAAGTCTCCATGGCAACCCTTTCAGCAGCAGTCCATGTTTCTGGAGGGTCTGGAGACAGAAAAACAGTGAAGCATTATTTTTTTTTTCATCGCCAAAGCTCACGTAACTACCGTTTGATCAGGCAACATCATTCTCTCGCCTCTCTCTATTACCTGCAGCGAGAAGTTCCCGTTCTGGCAGGGTGTGTGAGTGTGGCCCCAGTGCACTGGTACTTTGTGTAAGCCAATAACATTTCCAGTCACAGACAATTTATAGACTACATTGTCAGTGGAGATAATTAGTGCAACCTGTGCCCAATGCATACAGATTGTAGACTCCAATCCCTGCCAGGAAAACCATGACACAGTCCTTTTATAGTGAGTACTCAGGAGCATTCCAGGAAAGAGTGTCCTAATGCTCTAACAACAGAGTGTGGGCAAGACCCTCTTGCCCTGGGCCTTTGCCTGCTGGAAAAAAGCCTCCCAATTCCACCCTCCCTAAGACTCTGGAGTGGTTTCCAATCCACACCCTTCCCCTAGAAGCCAAGCCCAGCTCACTCATTGTTCCCCACTGACTGCTTTTCCTAGGGAACTTCCCAGAAGGATTCTGGACAATTCCTTGCACTTTTTTTTAAATGGTCTCTTATTTCACTCTTGGATACCTGATTTGTTGTTTTATGATACTTCGTAATGTTTCACGGACTGCTCTGTCCATCTGTCCAAAGCAGCAGCTTGGGGATGCTATGATTTGCTCCAAAGGGCCTTGGTTTTACTCCATGATTTTAAACTTTGAGACATTCTTTTACCTTAGTTTTCTCTGAACCACATTACCATTGTCATAGGTAATATTGGGAGCTCCACAGAAATTAGACTCTAGGACAAAAGCCTCTTGGACATGTCTATGAGGGAGCTTCAGCAGGGAAACCCAGCTTGAACTTGGGCAGCAGCATCCATAGGTGACAATCCAGGTCTGAATAGAAAGGAGACAGTGAGCTGAGAACCAGCATCCATCTCTCTCTGCTTCCTGACTGTGGATGCCCTGTGACCAGTTGCCTCGTGCTCCTGCTGCCACACCTTACCTGCCATAATGGCTGTACCCTCTAAACTGTGACCTCCAAAAGATACTTCCTGTCTGCTTTTTCTGTCATATCACAGCATCATAAATAAAACCCAGGGTTCTTTAAATCTACACGGCTATGCAGGTCCCTTTGAAGAAGTGGGAATCTCAGATACACTGAGAAGGAGCCAGGAATGGATAAGGGAAAGGAAGAGCCTGTGGGCCAGGAGACCCAGGAGGGTGTGAGGTTTTGATCCAAAAGAGAAAGTGAGTGTTCTTTTCCTGTGGACAACCAGAAAAGATAGCCATCCCCAATGCCTCCCTTGCCCTCACCCTCCGTCTTAGTTAGGGTTTCTCTTGCTATGAAGAGACACCAACTCTCTCTCTCTCTCTCTCTCTCTCTCTCTCTCTCTCTCTCTCTCTCTCTCTCTCTCTCTGGTGTTTCAAGACAGGGTTTCTCTGTGGCTTTGGAGGCTGTCCTGGAACTCACTCTTGTAGTCCAGGCTGATCTCGAACTCACAGAGATCCGCCTACCTCTGCCTCCCGAGTGCTGGGCCATGGCAACTCTTATAAAGGAAAATGTTTAATGGGTGGCTTACAGTTCAGAGGTTCAATCCATTATCATCATGGTGGGACATGGTGGCGCGAAGGCAGACATGGTGCTGGAGAGGTAGCTGAGAGGTCTACATCTTGGGTCGGCAAAAGGAAATGAAGTGAGACACTGGGTATGACAAGCATATATAAGACCTCAAAGCCCAATCCCTCCAACAAGGCCACACCTCGTAATAGTACCACTGCCTATGAGCTTATCGGGGACAATTACATTCAAGATACCACACCCTCTGTGCCCCATGTCTTGGGTATCTCAGCACCTCTCTGACCCTCTGTCCCTTTGCCACTCCCATTTGAGGTTGTGCCGCTGGCCTGGCTCCCTTTAGCATCCTCCACCGTAGCCTGCAGACTGGCATAACTCCATCCCTTCTTGGCACATTCTAATTTATATCCCAGATGGAAATCCCAGGGTTTGTGTGAATGCAAATCGGATCAACTCCCACCACTACTTTGAGCACTCTCACACTAAATGCTACAGTGGCTTCCCTTGGCTTTGGGGATTACATGTCTAATCCTTGACTTGGCCCACCAAGCTCTGTGTACTCTGGCTTTATCTGGTGGCTCCAGGCTCACCTGAGTAGTCTTACCCTTCATTTTGTCTTTTCCCTTGAAGCCGCCTTCTTCTCTCTGCTCTACATCTCTCCACCCCCACCGCAACTACTCCTACCACAAGGCATTTGCACACATAGCTCCACTGCAAGGATAGCCTCTGTTCCACCAATTAATTTCTTCTAATCATTCAGAGTGAGACTGTTCTAGGGTCTGAGTATTAGAGGCCAGATTCCTCTAGTGTATGCAGTTAACCATCATGTGACCCTACCCAAATAGTGTGATTATTATCAAATAAACCTACCTTATTAGTCACTTTCTTTGTTGTTGTGACAAAAACACCTGGCAAAAGCCACCTAAGGAAGGGGTTATTGTGGCTCACAGTTTAAGGGTGCACAGTCCATCATGGTGGGAAGGTGTGAATGATGGGCCAGTTGGTCACATTAAAACTACAGTCAGGAAGAGAGAGAGAGAGAGAGAGAGAGAGAGAGAGAGAGAGAGAGAGAGAGAGATGACTGCTGGGGCTTAGCTCATTTTGTCCTTTTTATTCAGTCCAGGCATGGTGATGCCCACATTTAGGGTGGATCTTCCCCTGTCAGCAAATCCATTCTAGAAACACCCTTGCAGATATGTCCGGAGATTTGTTTCCATGATAATTCTAAGTACCCTCAAGGTGATAATCAAGATTAACTGTCATACTTTCTCCCCCATGAATATAACTCCCTTGGAGCCTTTCACTAAGTGTCCAACTTCAGAGAACTTCATTTTAAAAAAGGGTGAGGAAGCAGAGAGGAAGGAAATGACTCACTGTGCTTTTACAAAACCAAGCACACGTTTCTGAACACTGGGCTGGCATATCTTCCCACTCAGAAATAAACTTTCTAGACACTTGAAATGCCAAATCCATAGGCTCCCTTGCTCTGGCTTCCCTTTTTTCCTTTTGACTAAAGGAAAACATAGAATTAAAGTAAAACTGGCAGACACCAGCTGGACAGAGGAAGGTCATCAAATGTATCCCAGAAGGTCTAAGGTTAGGTCTTGTGGTTTGAATGTAAACTGTTCCCCTCCCATGGAGGCTCAATACTAGATGTGTAGTAAGTGGCACTGTTTGGGGAGGTTAGAGAACCTTAGGGAGGTGGAGCCTTACTGGTGGGAGCACATCACTGCAGGTGGACTTGGAGGGTTTGTAGTCTCGCTCTACTTCCTATTCTCTCTCTCTCTTTCTCTCTCTCTCTCTCTCTCTCTCTCTCTCTCTCTCTCTCTTTCTCTCTCTCTCTCTCTCCTTGCTGACTATTGGGCTAGCCTCACACTCCAGTCACTATGCCCTCCACACCCTGGCAGGCTGTATTCCCCTCTGGAACTGTAAGCCAGAGTGAGCCCTTTCTTCACTATCTTACCTTTCATCAAGGAGTTTTTATCATAGCCACAGACCAGGCACTAATACAAGTCCCCATCTCTTTTTCCATCTCCTGAATACTTGTTGCTTGGTTTTGACCCTGAAATTCTTTGCTAATATTATTTTTATATAGTAAAAATTAAATAGAGGAACTGTCTCAGTAAAGCTCTCTCTGTCTCTGTGTGTGTGTGTGTGTGTGTGTGTGTGTGTGTTTGTGTGTGTGTGTGTGTGTGTGTGTGTGTGTGTGTGTGTGTTTGGGTTTTTTGTTTGGTTTGATTTGTACAAGCATGAGGTTCTCAGTTTAGATTGCCACCACCTATATAAAATACCGTGCATGGTGTGAATCCCAGCACATGCACACGCACACAAACACATACATACACACTAATAAAATGTTTTAAATTGAGCTTCAATGAGGTGAAGCCAGAAAATACATGAATTTAGCCTGCATGATCTCTGCAGAAACCCTCTTTATGGTTCCCAGGAAATGTGGACGCAGATGGATCTGACGAAATTGCTGCCTGATGAGGACTCCCTGTCCCCACCACTGCACACACACACTCCCAGAGCAGTCTGGACTGTGAGTCCTTTTTGTCACTGCTTTTTTTGTTTGCAGTACACTAAGAAAATGAAACTGGCTTGTACTGGTGGATGTAGTGGACCCTGAGCCCATCAGTTGCCCCATTTGTGAGCTGTGTCCTTTTAATGTTAGGCATTTACATCTCCTGTTTACCTATTTATTACCTGTCAGATAAAAGAATGATCTAAAACATTGCCCCCCTTTCTCCCCAGAGAAAGAGCTGCATGGCTAGGAAGCTGTTTGGGAAGAAGGGGAGGTGTCTCCCCAGGATAAGCCTAATTGTTTTAAGCAGGGGGAGCCAGGTCCCCCACACCTTGGATCAGCATTCAGCTGGCGGGCTTCAGTTAAGCTCCTGTGACAGGATAATCTCTTTTGTTCTGTGCCTAGGGAGGATATTCTCTGCGTTATTAGACAAGTCAATGAAGATAAAACAAAATATTACCTATTTTAAGCAATGCCAGTCCACCCCAAAGAAATGAAGCCACTTCGCTCTGTGTCATGTTTCTTCTCCTAATGAGCTGGAGGGTGAGATGGAGGCCTTTGGGTTTGCTGATGGCTGCAGCACCCCTGGTGGCTGCAGTAGCCCTGGAGACCTTAAGCTTCTAGTCACAGGTGTCCTGGAGCTGGCAGTGACGATGCACACCTTTAATCCCAGTGCTCAGGAGGCAGAGGCCACCTGAGAGTTTGAGGCCACCCTGGTCTACAAAGCTAGTTAGAGGACAGCCAGGGCTGTTACATACAGAAACCCTGTCTAGAGAAAAACAATAAAACAAAACAGAAAAGCCAGAATGGGGGTAAGCACACCTTCCATGGTGCTTTGGATGCTTCATAAAGGGGCTCTGTACCCTGGGTGCTGGTACCCTGGGTGCTGGTTGAGGTCATTATTTCAGATCTCTGCATTCAGCAGTCTCAGAGAACAGAATCCCTCAGGGATTCAGCCCCATGCACCATTGCACAGGAGCTAAAATCCCCCTCGTCCCCACATTTCTTCTTCCTCCCCCCCCCCCAGAAAACCGAGAAGATCACTCCCTATGTCACACCCAGAATTCATACCCAGGGATACATGTCACACCTGGAGGTCCCATTCAGGTACAAAGTGTCACACTTCTTGCTTCCACTGTGTCATCGGGTATCTGAGAGCTATAGGAGAGATTTTCCCCATCTTCTCAGCCACCACCTTCCTGATGTCCCCACTGGTATATATGGAAAATGCCTTGATTTATGGCTTTCTTTCATTTGTTACTATAAAAAGCTTGGGTGACTAGTCCTATGATGGCACATGGTATTTGGGGTACCCTAAGTGTACATTCCAAGCCATGGTCATTCATATTTGGCCCTAAATAAACCTGTATTCTTATTGAGATGGCAGCTGTTTTGTTTTGAGGTTTTTGGTTTCAGAGCTTGAGAAGCTTCTAGAAAAATATTGAGTGCAACTTCCTGATAGTTGTATAAAAACAGGTGTCTGTGTGTTCATCTGTGCCTCGGTATGTGTTTACACAGGTAGTGCCATGTGTGTGCACATGGCCAAGTGTATCTGTGTGTTTCTGTGTGTGCACACAGCCCTCCTCCAGCCTTATTCTCAGTGCCCCTGTATACGCAATGCCAACACCAGCATTCAGTCCCACTGGTGGCAGCATTTATATTTGTTATCTCATTTAATCTGCAACTGGATGTTCACCAAGTGGTATTAGTATCCTGTTTGTGGCTGAGGGAACTTGGGGCTTCTCCGAACCTTTACCTTACCCAAAGTCACAGGGTTTGCGAGATAGGAGCTTAAGCTGGGGTACAGGCTTAGAACTTGTGCCCTGGCTGCCATAACCCCCTTACCCCACCCCGAGAGCCAGGCCTGGGGATTTGAGGCAAGGGGAGCAGATCCCTGAACAGTGTGTGAGGGAAGAAAGGGAGATGACACCATGGCAGTTTCAAATGGGGGGATTATAGCTACAAGTCACCAGGTCTCACCTTCCAGAGACCCTGAGGAAGTGTGCAGCACCCTTCAGCATCTCCCTGGGAGAGGAGAGGACCCCCCTTTTTTAGGATTTCTATTGTTTGTGAGGGTTTGTTTGCTGGTTTGAGGTGAGGTCTGTTGCTTTGTCCTATGAGGAGGGTCTGTCATGTAGCCCCAGCTAGACCAGACCTCACTATGTAATTCATGATGTTGTCAAACTTGTGGTCCTCCTGTCTCAGACTTCTGAGTACTGGGGTCACAGGTGTGCACCAGCTACACCTTCCTCCCTCCTTATTCTGCCCTTTCCCCAACCAAGTGTCTCATAGTAGTTGTCTTTCAGTTATTTCCTGTCACTTCTTCTAAGTCAGTGGTTCTCAGCCTTCCTCATGCTGCCACCCTTTCATACCATTGTTCATGTTGTAGTGACCAACCCCAGCCATGAGATGGTTTTCTTTGCTACTTTATAACTGTAATTTTGCCACTATTATGAATTGTGATATAAATATTTGGGTTTTCAGATGGTTTTAGGTGACCCCTGTGAAAGGGTCATTTAACCCCCAAAGAAGTCATGACCCACAGGTTGAGAACCACCATTCTAAGTGGTGGTGAATGACTCTCATCCCCTCAGAGCACTCATTTATTTCTCTCATCTTCTTCCAGGCAGGCAGGAGGGTAACATAGATTTGCATCATAGGCCTCCCAAGACTACAACAAGGGGATCACACCCTCCCGGCAGTTTCTGGGAACACACTAAACCGAGGGATCAAATGTGTGGACAGAGAGTAGGAACTGTCTTGGATGGGCAGGGATCAGATAGGGAGCCAGAGCAGGCACAGGGCGTGTGGAGGTTCTGGGAAGCAGGGTGAAGAGGAGGGGAAGGAAGTGGACACATCCTGCCCAGGCGGGGACCTGGGTGAGAAGTTTGGGTTTTACCCATATCGTGGTGTAAGCCTGTAATCCCAGCATTCAGGGTAAGAGTAGCAGTTCACGGACATTCTTGGATACATAGTTTGAGGCCAGCCTGTACTACCTGTACTCCATTTCCCCACCTTTCTTGCCCAGCTGGGCCATGACATGTGATCATTCATAGCTCATGTGATCATTCATAGCTCATAGATCATGACATAGCTCATTCAGGGTGGCAGTTTCTCCCCTGAGAATACCTTTCACCAACTACATGTCACAAAAGGGCTGCAGGTTCCCAGCCATCTCACCTAGAGAGGTACCTGTGCCAATGTGGGGGAGGGGGAGGTGCTTATGACTATCATCTTTTTGTTGTCAGCCAAGCTATCCTGGGAGGTTAGCATTATTCTCGGCTGCCTTAGTTTCCTGGCTTGGAATCCCTTTGGAACCTGGTATGAGGGATGGATGATTTTGATGTTCTTCTACTGTGTCCCTTGGGACATGACCTGAGTGGGCTGCTCCCCATTTATTTGTTGTTCCCAGGCAGAATGCATCCCCCAGCTACTCTCTGACATTCTTGGCTCCCTGCCTGTGGGGAGGCTGTCGGTGGAGGGTGAAGTGGTGGCCAAGTAAAGAAGCCAGCCTGGGGCCCAGGTCTGCTGCTGGAGGAATACTTCACTCTCATCAAGTGGTTCCAGTTCCTCTAGTGACAGATACTTCCTTTTCTGGGCTCTGCCATTTCCCCAAGACAGCAAATGGGAAGTGAAACACTACATTAAATAGCATTTCTATGCAATTAAAACACATTAAAATGGCAATTACGTTTTGCAAACAGCCTTCTCTATGTTCTGGGTTGATTAAGCTGTTTGGGTTGTTTTCTAAGCGTGCTTGTTGTAACTAAAGGCTGAGCTGTCTATTTTTTTATGGATGGACCCCTTCCCTGGGAGATAAGGGACTCCGAGTTCCAAGTCTTTTTCTTTCTCCCTTGGAAATGACACTTTGTTTTCATTTTCAGTTCTTTATTGTGGAAGATTTCAAGTATATTCGAAAATGTAGAGAGTGGTGTTTCACACACACACACACACACACACCACCACACCACCACCACCACCACCACCACCACCACCATCACCACCAGGATGCATCAGTCCTCACAAAACAGGCACTTCTAATTTTTAAATTTTCCTTTAGTGAGCAAAGACTGACCTGAGTCTGAGGTCCCTTGTGCAGAACATTGTACAGGTATCCACTACAGGGGAGCCTCAGCACCTTTAAAAAAACCATGGGTTCCAGGGATTGAACCCAGATCTTCCCAGCCCCTCATCAAGGCATATTCCTAATTAAAATGTTAGTTAGTCTCCCTAGGGTCTAAGGGCAGGGAAGGTGAAATGGGACCTGGCATGATACATTTGACTCTTGGGGTATGAGAAGCATGATCTAGAACCAAAGAAATCAGTTATAGAAACTTCTACAGCCCCCCCCCCACACACACACGATGATGATGAAGACATGGGGGTGGGTCAGAAATTTCTGTGGCACTTCGGCAAACTGAAGGCATCAGTATTCATGAACTCACCCAGCTATTCATCCATGGAGCAATTTTTTGAGCTCTTACTATGCACTGGGTTTCATAAAATTTGATAGTTCAGCTAGAGACGTCCCAAGCCCTCCTAGAGTTGACATTCAAGAAGAAAGACGAGATATGTGCAGATCATTGAATACTGTGGGTTCTGATGATGGCGATCTATTCACTGGGGCCCCTAGGGGCCCCATAGTTGGGAGACTTCTGATCTTGTATGAACCTCTTCATGGGCACTTCCTGAAGAAAATGATGCTAGTGTTCTAAATGAAGGGAACTGGAGCTAGGCTTCAGAGCAGAAGATCCAGCATGGGCCTAGGGAATGTATACTTTGGGGGGCTACTAACAGAAATCACTAGAATAGATAGTAAGGGAATATAGGGTAATGGGAAAGGCTGATCTGTCTTGGAATCCCAGTGGGCTGGCCATTTTATTTTCAGTGAGTAGTGTGGCCCATGGAAAGAAAGAGGCAGGCGGCTGTGTTTGGATATTGCACAAGAGGATGGGGACCAGGGATACAGACTCAGCAAAAATGGCTGTGCAGAAGTGGAACAGAGCCATGTGGTGGTGGTACATGTCTTTAATCCCAGCACTTGGGAGGCAGAGGCAGGCAGATCTCTATGAGTTCGAGGCCAGCCTGGTCTACAGAGTGAGTTCCAAGACAGCCAGAACTGTTAGACAGAGAAACCATGTTTCGAAAAACAAAACAAAACAAAACATCAAAGGCAGGACAGAGTAAGAAAGAGCAGGAAAACCAGTGTGGCCCTTAGTCTAAGTGTTGCTGGATGATGCTGGTTTATCAGCCACAGGTAGGTTTGTTACTCTGTTCCTATTGCTGTGACCAGATACCCGATAAGAAGTCACTTAAAAGGGAAAGGGTTTATTTGGGCTCACAGCTTAAGGGAAATCTTGTATTTCCACTGTGGGATGAACTATCTGCATCTTTTAAATTGTGTTGTTGTTGTTGTTTTAATTAAGGCAATGAAAAGATAGCTTAGCAGTTAAGAATGGTTACTGTTCTTCAAGAGGCCTGGCTTATGTTCTCAAGACCCAAAATGGGCCTCTTCCAACCTCTTGTAACTCCATTCTATATGTACCTGCATTCATGTGTGTGTGTGTTGTGTGTGTGTGTGTGTGTGTGTGTGTGTGTGTGTGTGTGTACAGTAAATTTTGGAGCTAGAGAGATGACTCAGTGGTTAAGAGCACTTGTCGCTCTATCAGAGGACCCAGCTTCAGTTCCCAGCACCCACATGGCCCCTTACAATCATCTGTAATTCCAGTTTTGGGGGTTCCAATCCCTCTTCTGGCTTCTGTGGGCACCAAGCACATAGTGATACATACACAGACATACATACAGGTGAACCACTCATCCATAGAAGATAGTTTTTATTTAAAATATATAAATAAGCTGGGCATTGGTGGTAAAATAAGCTGGGCATTGGTGGTGCACGCCTTTAATCCCAGCACTCAGGAGGCAGAGGCAGGAGGATCTCTGTGAGTTCGAGGCCAGCCTGGTCTACAGAGCTAGTGCCAGAATAGGCTCCAAAGCTACACAGAGAAACCCTGTCTCGAAAAACCAATATATGTGTAAAGCATTAAATCATGTGATTGTGTAGGTGAACATGTGCAGACTCAAGGTCAATGTTGGGAATCCTCCTATCTCATTCATTGATGTGGGTCTTTTGGTCAAGCCTAGACAGAGCCCACCAGTTTGGCTGGTTTCACTAGCCAGCTTATTCTTAGGATTCTCTGTCTTTGCCATCCAAGTGTAGAATTACAGGTAGGCTGCTATGCCCACCCAGAATTTTATGTGTTTTTTCTGGGGAAATTCTGGTCCTTGTGTTTGTGGGCCAATTTGTTTTTGTTTCTTTTATTTTTAAAATCTGTGCTAGCATATGCTGTACATTCGGAACACTTTTCCATATCCCACCCTCCATTCTCTTACCCTCCCCACTCCCTGTAGCTCCGTTTACTCCCCTAGATCGCATCAGGTCTTTCATACTATGTGAACATTTATGATTTTATGTAACTAGTAAGATCCAGGAGCCACACGTGATTTTCCTAAAGGACCCCAAGGAGACACTTCACAGAAACTTGTACATCCATCTCCATGGCCACACCATTCATAATAGCCGAGTTAAGGAACAGCCCATACTGTCCAGCAGCAGGCATATATGCCTATATCTACCTATAACTCCAGCTCTCATGGAGTCTGATGCCCTTCTCTGGCCGCTGTGGGCACCCTCACACATGCTGTGTTTATTCACATAACAAGCATAGTGCTCACATAGCCGCTTTCCCGTTTCCCTTGCGTAAAGACCATGGTAACACTGGATCACCACTGCTGCACCCAGCTCTGGGCCAGCTGCCCACTTTCCCTCCCAGCTCCATTTGTTCTTCCTAGACTTTTACCCAGGGTCAGAGCCCAGTGTGGGGCAAGTGCTGGGCTCTGATTGTTTCTTGCTGGTACATTGGATGGCACGTTGGATGCTGTCCATCACTCTGCAAGGAAAGGACAGAGATTCCCAGCTGATGCCACTGTGTTGATGACACCTCTGAAATAATGACAGATGGTCTGCATTAAGAGTGTGACTGTGTGGGTTGGAGAGATGGCATATCGGTTAAGAGCACTTGCTTCTCCAGAGGACATGAGGTTTGTTCCCAGCACCCACACTGGGCAGATCTGTACTTTAACTGTCTGTAACTACAGCTCTAGGAGGTCTGACTCATCTTTCTGACCTCTGCTGGCACCAATACTCACATTTACAAACCATCGCCACCACCTGTCCCACCCTTACTCAAAATCTCATATTCATATACCACTCCCCACTCCCTCACACACACATACACACATGTCAGTGGTTCAAAACCTTCCTAATGCTGTGACTCTTTAATACAGTTCCTCATGCTGTGGTGATCCCCGACCATAAAATTATTCATTGCTACTTCATACCTGTAATTTTGCTACTGTTATGAATCATAATGTAAATATCTGTGTTTTCTGGTGGTCTTAGGCAACCTTCGTGAAGGGGTCATGACCCAGAGGTTGAGAGTTACTGATGTAAATAAAAAGAAAAAAGTCTTTTAAAAAAAAGTGTGCTGTGACTCAGGAGGCAGAGACAGGTGGATCTCTGTGAGTTTGAGGCCAGCCTGGTCTACAAATCAAGTTCCAGGACAGGCTCCAAAGCTACACAGAAACCCTGTCACAAAAAACAAAACAAACAAAACAAACAAAACAAAAAAATGTGTGCTGGGGAAGGGAAACTCTCATCACATGGATTGCTTGCCTCACCTGAGGTCTGGATTCTAGAAGAAGTTGCAGAACATTAGTTCATGAAGGTCCTTCAAAAGCTTCCTTTCTAAATGTTTCATTTCACAAACAAACCCCAAAGCACACTGAGACTGACCGACTTGCCAAGTCCTCGTCTCTAATTAGTGACAGCAGGGAGGATACAATCAGTGCTCTTTGCACAGAGCCATGGAGCCTTCTGGTCTCTTTTTCTTCTCTTGGAAGAAAGAATGTGCCAGAAACCCACCAAGGTGGCCAGTGCTCCTTGGCACACAGTTGATTCTAGGCTCCAAATTGCCCTCCAGCCTCCCAGAACATCTGAGAATTGCTAGCTTTTTCCCACTCTGCTGGTGAGCTAGTGTTCCAGCCTATGTGTATGTATGTGTGGGCACAGTACACACACACACACACACACACACACACACACACACACACACACACACACACACACAAGGATGCACGGCTGCATGAGCACACCGTCCCACATGTTTGCATATGCTTATGGAAGCCAGAGGGCAACGTTGGGTGTCAGTCCTCAAGTCCTCACATTCAGTCTACCTTGCTATTTTTCTTAAAGATTTCTTTTGTGTGTGTGTGTGTGTGTGTGTTGTGTGGTGTGGTGTGGTGTGTGTGTGTGTGTGTGTGCTTGCTTGTGTTCCAGTGTCAGCAGAAGCCAAAAGAGGGCATTGGATCCCTTGAAACTGGTGATTGTGAGCCACATAAATTGGGTGCTGGGAACCAAACTCTGGTCTTCTGCAAGAGCAGTCTGCTTTCTTAACCACTGAGCCATCACTCCAGCCCTCATCCTGGTCTTTTGTTTTCTTTTCTTTTTGAGACAGGGTCTCTTATTGTTCTGAAAATCACTAAAAGCCTAGACTGCCTGGATAGCAATCCCCAGGTATCCTTCATCCCTCCTCTCCCAGCTCTGGGACTATAAGCCATGCCCAGATCTCTTTCACATGAGTTCTGAGGCAAGGACTCAGTCATGCTTGAGCACCAAGCGTTTTACCAGCTGAGCTTTCTCCCCAGTCCCAGCCCTTGAATTTTCTGAGACAGACTCCCAGTATGTAGGCTAAGCCTAACACGGAAGCCTCAAGCCACCATCTCGTGATCACTAGGATTTCAGGAATGATTTCATTCAGTGATGTTGAGGTCACTGAGAGTCAGTCATGGAGACCAGCAGTTCTCTAAATTCATACCGTAGGCCACCTGTATGAACATCCAGAGTGGAGTTAAATAATCAAACTCTAAACACCATACTATGAAACTCTGGTGCTACGGCTCAGCAGCCTTTGTTTTATCATGCTGATTCTAGAGGACTGATGGAGGCTCTCCCCAGTAGGCAGGACTCTCCCATAGTCCATACATGGTTCTGGCACAGAGCTCCTGGTATATCAGATGCCTCTTCCCAGCTTTTGTCCTCATCCCACTTGAAAGATGTCCAAGAAAGTAAGTTTGCTTGATTTCTGAGAGGATCACGTTTCTGTTTTGAACCTAGGAAAACTGATGTGAGGGACTTGTCTGTGTGCATCTGATTTATACAGAGGTGACAAGAAATGTATTTTATCTTAATACTGCCTGGCTCTCCTGTTTGTTTTTACCCATTTTTTTTTAAAAAACCTTCCTATGTCATTTTGATTTGTGCCTGCATTGGTTACTTTTTTCATTGCTATGACAAAGTACCTGACAAAAGCCCCCAAGGAAAGACAAGCATCTTGGCTCACAGTTTGATGGCATACAGGCTATCATGGTGGGAAGTTGTGACAGTGGGATACTGAGGCAGCTGGTCACATGCCTCGCCCCCCTCCAGTCAGGAAGCTGTTGGTGCTCAGCTTGCTTTCCTTTTCATTCAGCCCAGGATCCCAGCTCATGGACAACATTTAGGGAGTATGTTCTCTCCTCCATTAACATAACTGAAAACCTCTCTCACAAGCATGCCCAGATTCCCATGGAGATTCTAGGTCCTGGCAAGTTGAACATCATAGTGCATGCTGTCTGTAAGAAGAATGAAGGTTTTGTTTAAGAACTTAGGGTCTTGTGGGTTATAAGTCTAAATGATATGCGATTATGGACAAAAGTGATAGCATTGTCTGATCTGACATTCTGCTTTGTCCCTCTTTTTTATTTAAATTTTATTAATTTCTGAGAATTTCACATAATCTATTTTGATCCCGTTCACTACCCAGCTTCTCCCAGATCCAACCCTCTTCCCTACCTACCCAACTGTGTGTCCTCATTTAAAACAAAACCCAAAAACATAGAGTCAGATTTGGGCTGCCAATACACTCTTGGATGTGTAGCCATCACTAAGATGTGGGCATACTAGGATTTGTTCGTCTTTTATTCACGCGTATGTTTATTTGCACCCACTTGTCCATATGTGTACCACATACATGCAGGTGCCTATAGAGGCCAGATGAGGGTGTCACATACCCTGGAGCTGGACTTACAGGCAGTTGTGTGCTGATCAAAGTTGGTGCTGGAAACCAAACTCAGTTCCATTGGAAGAGCAGCAAGCAATCTTAACTACTGAGCTATCTATGCCCCATGCCTCTTTCTTACACATGTCTTGACTTACATTTTCTTTCCTAGTTTGGTTTTCTGCTGCTGTGATAGAACAAAAGCACTGTGGGGGAGAAATGGTTTATTTGGCTAATAGATTACAAGTCTGCCATTTAGGGAAGCCAGAGCAGGAACTGGAGCAGAGGCCATGAAGGAACACTGAGCACTGGCTTGCTCACAGGTTCATGTTTAGCTCCCTTTCTTATACAGCTCAGGCCCACCTGCCTACAGATTGGAGGCTATTTTCCACAGTGGGCTGGGCCCTTCCTCCATCAATTAGCAATCAGAAAACTCTGCATAGACATGCCTGTAGGCCAATCTGATGGAGACAATTCTTTAGCTGAGGTCTCCTCTTTCCAGACATCTCTAAGTGTGTGTCAAGTTGGCAATGGAAGCTATGATGTTTTCTCTATCATCTCTGAAGTTTTGGAAAATACTTATCTCCTTACAATTTATTTATTTATTTATTTGGAGAAAGAGCATCTGTAGTTCAGGGTATACATGAACTCACTATGTGGTTGAGGATGACTTTGAACTCCTGTCCTCCTTTCTCTGCCTCCCCAGTGCATCGTGTACACTGGGGAGTGTGTGCCTCCATGCTTAATTTCCACAGTCCTGGGGATGAAACCCAAGGCTTGGTGTATTTTGGGTAATCGCTCTACCCACTGAGCCACCTCCTCACCTCTTTGGTTTTCTGTCACAGGGTCTCACTAGGAAGCTCACATTGCCTACCACAATTCTGTGTAGATCTGGCTAACCTCCAACTTATAATCCTCCTGCCTTAGCCTTTCAGGTACCTTTCTCTGTCAGTTCTGTTGCTTTATATTTGCAGCCACATTGTAAAGTGTCTGTATCTTTCAATATATCTTCAGTGTCAAGAAGTCTCTATCGCCTGCCTTCTCACTAAATAAAAGTAGTGAAGTGCTGTAAATTCCTCCTGCTGTTCTGTCTCCCCCTTCTTTCCCTGCTCTCTTTTAACAAAATCTAAGACTCAAGACTTACATTATTCTGTAGGTGATTAAAATTTACGCCCTGTGAAAATGGCATCGACTTCCATAACTGAGCTGATAATGATTATTAGATTGTGCAGAAGTAGATGTTTCTAGTACCAAACTGAGACAAACTGAGTTGTTTTCACTATGACTCATCAGTGTGTGTGTGTGTGTGTGTTCATATGCACTGTGATTGTAGATCTGAAGACAACCTTAGGTATCATTTCTCAGGCATTCTTGTGTGTTTTGTTTGTTTGATTGTCTTTAGATTTATTTATTTTATTTCATGTATGTGAATGTTTTGGCTGCATGTATGTATGTGTACAGTGTTTGTGCCAGGTTCCCACAAAGACTGAAGAGGGCATTAGATCTCTTGGAACTGGAGTTATAGATGATTATGATCCACCATGTGGGTTCTGAGAATCAAATCTGGGTCTTCTGCAAGAATAACAAGTGCTCTTAACCACTGAGCCATCTCTCCAAGCCACCGCCTTGTTTTGGGGGACAGGGTCACTCCCTACTAGCCTGAAGCTCACCAAGTAGGCTAAGATGGTTGGCCAGTGATCCCAAGAAATTTTTCTGTCTCTTACTTGCCAGCCCTGGGTTTACAAATGCATACTACCATACCTGGCATTTTACATGGGTTATGAGAAGTAACCTCAGGCCCTTATGCTTACATGCCAAGCAATTTACTGACTGTTCTGGTTAATTCTAAACATCAACTTACATGACCTAAAATCACCCAGATAGAGACACTCACCTGAGGAATTTTCTAGAGGAGGTTATTGTCCAGATCTGGCATATCTATGGGAGACTGTCTAGTTTGTTAATGGAAGTAGGGAGCCCACTGTGGATGGCGCCATTCCCTGGGTTGTGGTTCATGAATAGTATAGGAGAGGAAAAATCTAGTTGTGAACAAGAAAAGGCAGGCAAGGGTATATTTCTTCTCTCTCTGCTCCTGACTGTGGCTATGATGCTTTGAGTTCCATTTCCAAGTTATTTCAAGGATGAACTATAACCTGGAATTATAAGCCAAACGAACCCTTCTGCTCTCCTAAGCAGATGGGCCAAGATGTTTTGGGCCAAGATGTTTTATCACAGCAACATAAATGAAACTAGAACACTGACTGAGCTCCTTCCTAGCTCTTCTATCTTCATTTGATTCTTCCTTCAGAAGGATGTTAGCTATTTTCCCCAGAAGAACATTTTCCTGACTGCTGCTTATCCACAGGAACAGAAACAAGGACAAGGCTTATTTCAATTTCTTTTTTTCTTTCAAAATATTGACTTCATTTTTTCAAAATCTGTAGCAAATTCCTCCCAGAGAGGTAAAACCCACTCACAAGCTTGGGAGAGACTTCTTGGGTTGAAAATGCAAACCACAGCATCTCCTTTTACAAAGTGCTCTTCCCATGCCCAGACAGCCTCATGCTTTGTGGCTCTCCTGCCACAATCACATAGGATTAAAGTCATTCTGCTGAGGCCAGTAAGATGGCTCAGTGGGTAAAGGGGTTTGCCGCCAAGCCTGATCACCAAGCTCAATCCCCAAACCCAGGTGGCGGAAATGAAAACTGAAACTTACAGTTTATCTTCTGATCTCTATACACTCTCTCTCTCTCTCTCTCTCTCTCTCTGTCTCTCTCTCTCTCCATAAATATAATAAAATTTTAAATAAAACCCATTCTTATCCATAATTAGTATATGTGAATAAAATGTTTTTTAAATCCCTGGGAAAATTTTACACTGGCATTAGGGAATACTAATTGGCAGAAGAGGACTGTTTAAGCAAATTTGTGAAGAAATGTCCCCATTTTAAATGAGAGGAACTGCTGTATGCCCAGGATAGTGCAAGCATACCATCATATTTCCAGGGACCTCAGAAAAAACCTTCAGCCCTAGATTTCAGAGCTGTGTGGGCACAATCACCTGTTTTCTCTCCTCTCTGGCCTGACTCCCACCCAGCCCACCACAGGCTGGCAGCGAAGGCTTATTTTACTCTAGACTTCCTAGACTCTCATCAACTTCTAGCTGTCTTTTCCAGCTGTGTTCATCTCAGAGCTGGTTTGTTAATAAATATTTGCCATCTTCACCAATCTTAAAATGCAGCAAAATTTTGCCTAGTCTACAGTCATAGTGAGATGAGGGAATTCAGTTTTTATTCAGTGATATCAGTTTTATCTTGTGTGTACATACACTTACACACCCTCAGAGGACACTCACAAGTAACATATATACTTGTATATGCACACATTCTTTTCGGAAATATATGTTTAGTGTGTATGTGTTTGGGTGTGTGGGGAGTGCACGCACCTACTCACAGAGGCCAGGAAAAGGCATTGTAGCTGGAGTTATAGGTGTTTGTGAAGTCACCAGATGTGAGTGCTAGAAACTGACTCTAGTCCTTGCAAGAACGGTGTGCATTCTTTTGGAGCCTATCCTGGCACTCACTCTGGAGACCAGGCTGGCCTCGAACTCACAGGGATCTACCTGCCTCTGCCTCCCGAGTTCTGAGATTAAAGGTGTGCGCCACCAACACCCGGCAACAGTGTGCATTCTTAACCACAGAGCCCCACGCAGAGATTTTCTTCCACATTCCTCTTTCTTTATTTTTTTCTTCAGCTTGGAATAAGTGTTGTGCAACTGAGGATTTTTTTGTTTGTTGTTTAAACAAATGTTTCTCAGTTCCAGGCAAGCGATTCAAATCTAGTACCAAAAGCAAAGGATCTTCCTAGGGAATCTCCTGCTTCACAATCTATGATATAGTATTTCATGCTACTAGCTGTGTGCTTATGGGTCTCTGTGCTTCCATGTGTCTACATATGTGCAGGGATTGTACACATGTGCAGAGGCTGGAGGTCAGTGTTGGGTGTTTTCCTTAATTGCTCTCCACTTTGTTTCAATTTTATTTACATGTCTCTGTGTATGTATGCATAAGTACATTGGGGGGTAGTGGTCCCCACAGTGGCCAGAAAAGCATGTCACAACCCTTGGAGATGGAATGACAGGATGTTGTGAGCCTCTTGTGGATACTGAGAGCTAAACATGGGTCCTCTGGAAGAGCATCGTGTGTCTTAACTGCTGAGCCGTCTCTCCTGCCCCTCCACCTTACTTTGAGGCAGGTACTCTCCCTGAATCTGGAGTTCAATGACTCAGCTATACCAACTGGTGAGCAAACCCCAAGGTACCTCCTGTCTCTGCCTCCCCAAGTATTACAGGTACAGACCCATGGCTAACTTTTTTACATGGGTGCTGGAGATTCAAACTTGAGTTGTCATGCCTGTTCACTGGCATTTTGCCAAGCAAATCATCACAACAGTCTTCATGTTGCTATTCTTTTTGTATCTTATTTCACTACTATCTGAAAAGCAGATTGAATTGGGCTGAGAATTCTTGCTAATCTGTGTTTTTAAAAACAACTTTTTTTCTTTCATAGAAGAGATAATCTTCTGTAACAATTCAATTTCTCTGACTTCATGTTCAGATGTGGTGTTTCATGTGTTTATCTCATTTGGGAGTGAGTGCTCCCTTAGATGCAGTGTTCCACACGGTCCCTTTTCATCAGCAATAGAAAAGCAACAGAGAGCACTTTGTTCTGTTCTGCAGAGTCACCTGTGATCTCATGTCCTGGTCCTAAGGAAGTGCCACTGTTGCTGTTATTACCTGTCACCCACAGGTTGGAGGTGATGCTTTAGCTCTTTTGTAGACTGTTAACCTGCTGTCTGTTCTCTGTGACTATTCATTGCTCACTTAACTGTTGTAAAAATTCAGGTGGCATTCCAATGGCTTCCCTGCCCTCTCCTTCCAGGAGGGAATATAAAGAACCTGCCAGGCAAATGGATGGAACTGGAAGAAACCATCCTGAGTGAGGTAACCCAGTCACAGAAAGACATGAATGGTATGTACTCACTCATATGTGGATTTTAGACATAGAGCAAAGGATTACCAGTCTACAGGCCATACCACCAGAGAAACTAGGAAACAAGGAAGACCCTAAGAGAAAATATATGGTCCTCTGAAGAAGGGGAAAGGGACAAGAATTCCTGAGCAAATTGTGGGAGTGGGGAGGTAGGAAAAAGAGAAGGGAAGAGGAGGAGCAGGGAGGAGAATGAGGGATCAGGAAGACTGAGTCAGGGGAGGAATAGAGGAGAGCAACAAAAGAGATACCTTAATAGAGGGAGCCAGTATCGGTTTAAAGAGAAATATGGCACTAGTGAAATGTCCAGAGATCCACAAAGATGCCCCCAACTAAGAATCTAAGCAGTAGTGGAGAGGCTGCCTTTGATGACCTTCCCCTATAATGAGACTGATGACTACCTTAATTGCCATCCTAGAACCTTCATCCAGTAGCTGATGGAAGCAAAAGCAGGCACCCACAGCTAAGCACTGAGCTGGGATCCAGTTGTAGAGAGGGAGGAGGGATGAGCAAAGGAGTCAAGATCATGCTGGAGAAACCTACAGAACCAGCTGACCTGACTTAGTGAGAGCACATGGACCCCAGTGAGAGGACATGGAACCCAGTCATAAAGCTGAGGAACCAGCATTGGATCAAACCAAACCCTCTGAATGTGGATGCCAGTTAGGAGGCCTTGGTAGTCTATGGGACTACTAACAATGGAGCCAGTGTTTATCCCTAGTGCACAAATGGACTATGGGATCCCATCCCTATGGGGTGATACTATTTAACCCCAGATACACGAAGGAGGGCCTAGGCCCTCCTCCAAATGATGTGACAGACATTGTTGATCCCCCATGGAAGGCCTCACTGTCCTTGGGGACTGAGTGAGGGGTGGGTTGGGGGGATTCATAGGGGACATGAAAGGATGGGATGGAGAGGGAACGAGGGGGGATTGATATGTAGAATGATTGTTTCTAAATAATAAAAAAAATACCATAAAAAAGAACCTGCCAGCCCAGTTGTGATGGATTGTCAGTAGGCACAGCTGATCTCATAAAGACAGTGGCGGCTCAGTGTGGAGGACCACATTCTACAATACTTATAAACCAGGAAACAAACATAAAGACCACAAAGATGGCTGGTGTCAAATCCAGGGAAAAAACAGCTCTTCGAGTAAATAGACAGGAACAAATTAGCACCAGCTACAGGGGTGCATTTGAAAGTCTTGCCTAAATACAGTCTTCATCGCATCCATCAAGTCTCATGGGACCAATCTGGCTAAAGAAAGCATGTCAGAGCTGTTGAGGGTGAACAGCTCTGTTTGGTAAATACCAGCTAGCTAGCTCCACTTACAACTCCAAATTGTTGCAAGGTGTTCACTTACAATTCCAGATTGTTGCAAGGTGTTCTAGCTTCATTCTGTTGCTGTGACCAATGTCATGACCAAAAGCAGCTTAGAAAAAAGAGGGTTTATGTCTGCTTTCAGCAGAACTTCTCAACCTGAGGGTCATGACCCCACAATGATCACATAAGTGATAGCTGGTACATTAGATATTTACATTACAATTCGTAAAAGTATCGAAATTACAGTTAGGAAGTAGCAACTGAATAATTTTATGGTCTCAGGGGTCATCACCACATGAGGAACTGTACTAAAGCATTGCATGCAGCATTTGGAAGAGTCCTTCATTGAGGGAAGTCAGGGCAGGAGCTCAAGCAAGATGTTGAAGCAGAAATCACTGCTCTCTGGCTTGCTCTCTGATTGGCAAGCTTTCTTATAAAGCCAAGGACCATCTGCCTATGAATGTCTTAAGGCCACTGTGGGCAAGGCACTCCTACATCAACCTACAATCAAGATAGTCTCCCACAGATGTGTCCATGGGTCACTCTGGTCTGAGAAATTCCTCAATTGAGGCTCCCTTCTCAGCTGACTCTGGACTCCCAATGTTACTTAAACCTAAAGAGGACAGAGAGAGTGTTGGGAGTCCTGTTGAAAGTTAGTTACCAAGCAATAGCCTCCCACACAGCAGGGAAGGCTCTTTATGGGTGGATGAATTCATAATTTTCAACAAAAAATGATGTTGATATATACAGTAAATGTATCGAGATGTATAAAAGTTAAGCCATGCAATATCAGATTAAATGGGAAATAAAACATAAGCTCACATATGAAGTGGATGTGTAAGGCTCCAGTGAGTGAGGTGGTCCACACAGCAGTGAGAGCAAAGAGAAAGAAAAAATGACTATCCTTCACTTGGTGCTAGTGAGATGTGTAAAAGTACATTGTAAGGGACAACTTTTGCCTGCTCTGAGCTTCAGGAAACATCCTTCACTTGCAGGGATCCTGCAGTGTCTTAAGCAAAACCTGGAGGAGATTGTGTATGCTGCATGCGTGTCCTCCACAGCTGAAGGTTGAGTGCAGAATGTTGCCATGTAGCTTGGTAATTAATAATCCGTGAATTGTAGTTCTGCTCGCTCCAGTATTTGTAAAGATAATTACTTAATCAAGAATTCATTGTTACCAATGTGTTAAGTTTGACTCCTGGGGGTTCTCCAGGGAAAGCTTTTGAAATATAAATACCTATAAAATGCAAATATATTTTTGTTTTAAAATAAAGATTAATTATAATAATTATTGTAGAAGACTTTCACTAAACAAATGAGCTTTATAATTAGAAAGATAAACAAAAACACACAATTAATTAGTTGACAAGTCCTGCAGTTAGGCCCAACCAGTGTGAGGTAATTGGTGGTTCCCCCACTCACCTGGCCAATCATTGCCTGAGGACAGGGTTTCAATGAGAAGGTGACAAATCCTGGGTCCTTGGTGTTCCTTGGCACAATTATTGCCCCAAAGATTTCAGCTATGCAAGTTTGTTTTTAGGTAGGATTGTCTCTAGTCTTTTTGGTTTCTAGTATGTTGCTTAATATTGAGTTCATTGTATTTGTGTCTGTCTTTTTGCTTGTTTGTTTTTGAAGACAGGGTTTGTCTGTATTGCTTTGTAGACAAGGCTGACCTCAACTCACAGAGATCCGACTGCTTCTGCCTCCCAAGTGCTGGGATTAAAGGCGTGCACCACCACTGCCTGGCCATGTCTGTCTTTGTATATCTCTCTCCCTGTGTCACACACACACACACACACACACACACACACACACACACACACACACACCATTTTCCAGATTCATCTACCATTCTTTTGTTACTTCCATGTAGGGAAAAAAAAGAAAAGATTGAAAGAAAAATGCTGTTCAAGTTTGCTTTCTGTTGCTGTGATAAAATGCTCTTACCCAAACCAACATGGGGAGGAGAGGGGTTGCCTTGTCCATTGCATGACTCCAGGGACAAACCTGACTGAGGCATCAAGGAAATGAAGAAAAGACAAACGCATACAGACACGCAAACAGTGAATTGGGAATCAGGTGGTCTGGGCTCTTTTCTGGAAAACAAACAAACAAACACAGAGCCTGAAGCTCAGAATGTTTATTTGATAGATTTAATGGGGAGGCAGGGATATTGTATACAGCTGAACAAGGAGTAACAGTTATTACATACAGAAAAAAGAGGCAGGGTTTATAGTATACAGCTAAATCAATGGTTCTTAGTTTAGATGTATGTTTCTCTATCTGCACATATGCTTGCATGTCAGAAGAGGGCATCAGGTCACATCTATACCATGTGGTTTCTGGGAATTGAACTCAGGACCTCTGGAAGAGCTGCCAGTGCTCTTAACCACTGAGCCACCACTCCAGCCCCCTATATTGAACAATGATCTACAGGCTACTCCGATTGAGACAATCCCTCAGTTGAGATGGTTGACTGAGCAAAATGTGCCCCTTACACAACCCATATGAGGGGAAAAAGTAGGACACTCTCAAATTCCTTTTGCTCATCACTTGAAACCGGGATATTTAGGAATATATCTCTTGGTGATAATTTAAATGAGCTCAAAGAACTTGAGATTGTCACTTGACTTCAAAGATCTCCCATAGAGGACATGCTGAGGAGTACAGACAAGAGCACACACAAGTTGGTAATAGGATAGCTTAACTCATGAATTTATTAAACTATAAAGGAACACATCAGCCTTCCCTGACAGAAGCCATAAAAATAAACACGAAGCATAATGTATTAGGAAATTGATTTGAAAGGTTGTCACACAGTAGATTCTTGCATCTTGTACAAATGATGATACACTTTTTTTTATTTCCTATTGCATTTCTGGTTGCTCTAACAATTTCAGAGTTGCACCCTTCCTCTGAGACATCCAAAGGAAATTCTCTTTCTCCAGCAATTACAATCTCTTTTCATAGATTCTCCTCCTTGGGAGAGGTTCTGGGCAACATAAGGTCAATTATGTTAGTCTTGGCTTGCTGGTTGGAATTGCCTGTTTTTCTCTGGGAGCCAAGAGGCAGAACAATGTGTGTAGAACATCGGGGTGCTTCTCGACACTTCCTTCATGGACCATGTGATGTCACTATCTACTTACCCAGTTTCAGGAGTCTCTAAGACTCTGCAGGCTTACTTTGCATGCTTATTTGGGGTTTCTGGAGGTTTTCTTCCTCTGTATGTGTGTATGTTTATGTGTGTGTGTGCATGTGGAGGTCAGAGGTCAACATCAAATGTGTTCCTTAGTTGCTCTTCACATTTATTTTTCTTAGACAGGCTCTCCCACTAACCTTGAAACCAATGGACAAGGGTAGCAGGCTAGTGAGCTTCAAGGATCCACTGGTCTCTGCTCTCCAACTCCCCAGTATTGGAGCTGCCATCATACACCTTCACACCTGACTTTTTGTATGACAACTTAGCTTGATAGATAGTGACTATCAACTTGACATACCCTAGAATTACCTGAGAAGAAAGTCTCAATTGAGGGATTTTCCACAGCAGAGTGGCATGTAGACATGTCTGTGGGGAAATATCTTGATTGTTCATTAGGTAGGAAGATCAAACCAACTGTGGGCAGCACCATTCCCTAGGCAAGTGGTGCTGCGCTATATAAGAAAGATAGCTCAGCATGAACCTTCAAGCAAGAAGGTTAGTCAGCAAGCAGTGTTTTTTCATGGTTCCTGCTATAGTTTGACTGTGGTTAATTTCTTAGTCAGAGGTAGTGCTGTGTGGAATAGCAAGAAAGCCAGACTGCAGCATCCTGTTTTGAGTTTTCTTCCCTGACTTCCCTCAGTGATAGACTGTGACCTCAGAGTATAAGCCAAATAATCTGTTTCTTCTCCAAGTTTGTTTTTGGTCAGTGTTTCACCATGGTAACAGAAATAAAACTAGAATTCTGGATTGTAAGTCCAGATTCTAGGTCCTCATGCTTTCCTGGCAGGTATACTAAGCACACCCCCCATCTCCTGTCAGAGTTCTTAATATGCATGGTTTTGTTTTGTTGTTTCCTGGTTTGTTTGTTTGTTTGTTTTTTGTATTTTGTATTGAGTCTCTGTCTCAGACATGAACTAAATGGGACCTTCTCCCTCTCCTCTCACTTGTTGAAACCACTTTTGGGACTTGCTGCAGCACTGTCCCCCTGCTCTGCCATATCCCCAATCTATTGTGATTGTTTTTGTTGGAGTTTTATGCTTTTATTTTTGTAATTAGAAGGAAATGTAAACATAACTCAGGATCTTGTTTCCCAAAGTGATAGGAACAAAGATATCTTGGCTGTTGTTTCATTTCTCTCCTTGAGTCTCAGAGCCAAAAGAAGGTGATGAGGAAGGACCATATAGAATTCATGTCATCCCCCAAGAGGACAAGGGATGTTGTAGTCCAAGAGGGCAGCCACAGTTGTGTTTCTTCATCCATCCCCACAGATCTGAGGCTACTAGACATTTCCACCAGAACCTAAACCCATTCTTTAGAATGACTGGAAATTTTCCTTCCTTCTGCATTTTTACCGACTTTTACCTCTTGAAGAGATGGTGATATGAGGACATGCTGGCCAGATGTGACTTAGTGACTTGACATCTTGATTTAGTACCTATTATTCTCTGTCCCTTTGTTTGAAATACTATTCACTTTGCATTTTCTGCATTTCAAGGAACTCTAGTACGTTTCCTTCTATGCTCCTTGTCTCTGTGTGCACATGTTCATGTATTTGCAAGTGTGTGTTAGTACACATGCACATGTGTGCTCCTGAAGGCAGAATACAGAGGCTAACCTTAGTGATTAGGAGATGACAAGTGGTTGGTTAGGCTAGTATGTTGCAGCACAAGATACACACACACACACACACACACACACACACACACACACACACACACACATTATGTTTGAAGACTACTGAGTTCTTTCATCTGCATGACCGGTCAAACAAAGTCAACCTATGTGGTCATGTTCCTTTCTGACATATGGCCTGGACTAGGATTGCTGTCTTTGTCTCTAGAATTCACATCAAACATCTGTGTTGAGAATCAGGGCAAGCATGAAACCTCAGTCCTGTGGTCATGATTTCATTTTATCTGTTCATTAGGAAGACAGATGTCATTTCTGAGACAAGCGTCGAGACCCAACAGGGCCACTTAGCATTTTGACTGAAAGTTGGTAAATATTGAACAGTTCAGCACCTGAGGCTGATCTCCCCCAAGGTAATCTAATTTGTAGAAATAGATGCATTTAATTTTCAGTAGTTGGAAGTTTTTCCTCCATGTACTGCAACACGGTTAGCTGTGTCTCTTTAACACCCCAGTCAGGCCATTATCAGAGCTTGTTTAGCAATAAAAATCAATGAATTCAGTGTAGCAACTCATTTTATGACTCAACTGGTTGTGTTAACAATTGGTCTATTTGGGCATTTAGTTCCCAAAGATTAAAGACTGAACATCAATGAGTGTTCATAGCCAAGGAGAGTGTTTATCAGTTTTAGTGACTGCTATTCTCTTTAAGCTCCTTTTCACAGAGATAACGCTGGAGGCTAATCACCATTAATAGCAGTGTTTACCTGGGTTTCTGATGGCCTCCTATTCTGGAGTAGTTTCTATCTCAGGTTCCCACCTTTTCTCCAGGCACAGCTTGAGTAGAGTTCTAGGCTCCAAACACAGCAAAGACTTGAACAGCATCCAGAGGCTTCAGTGAGAACAGAGAAGGTAAGTCTTAGCATTAAGGTGCTCCTCATTTAATGAGGGATAGAAAGACAGAAATTTTGTACTATGGACCAGGTAAGATGGCTAGGAAGTAAAGATGCCTGCCGCAAAACTTGGCCACCTGAATACAACCCATCTTGTAGAAGGAGAGAATTAATTCCCACTCTTCTGACCTCCAAATATGTTCTTTGGCACAAATAGTCACTCCCAAATATATATGCTCACCCACAAAATACATAAAAGTGTAATAATAATAAAAAGAAAGAAAGTTTGCCCTTCAGTGATTAGGAGATTACAAGTGGTTAGTAGCTAGACTAGTATGTGGTAATGCAAGATCTTTCATATACTGATGCTATGTGCTCAACAATATCTTCTCCCTCTCCCTAAAACAAGGACTCTGTGCTCTTGTCATCTTTGGTTATTCTCTATGCTCTGGATACACCATGTCCCCCTGGAATACTCTGTATGACCTAGGCACACCATGTCCTCTTAGACTATTCTATATGCTCTGGCACACCATGTGGCCCTGGGTAACTCTATATGCTCTGAACATTCAATGTCTACCTTGAGTTACTCATTATGCTTTGGATACAACATGTCCCCTTGGGTTACTCTATAAGATCTCGTGATACCATGTCCACTTAGGCTGCTAATCTGTATTCTCTGGATACACCATGTCCTCTTGGATTATTTTATACACTCTAGACACCCCATGACCCTTCAGTTTACTTTGTATATTCTAAACATGCCATGTCTTCTTGAGTTACTCTGTATGCTTTGTGCATGTATAGCCCTTTGGGTTACTTCTGATTCTTTCTTTGCCTGCTTAGTGATACCCTAGGCACTCTTTCAGCCGAGACAGTACCTCTATTTACAGCACCAAAATCAACTTCTCAGAATCAGGAGTTTTATTTTTATGAAACTTTTATATTCCATTCTTTGTCTACATTGTCTATCAGTTGCTTTAATGTAGCTATGACAGAACATGACAGAAGCAACTTAATGGGGAGAAAGTTTATTTTGGCTCATGGTTTCAAATGTTTCATTCAGTCCATTGTGCTGGGGAGGCATGGCATCTGGAATAGCTCAGTTCATGGCAGCAGGAGTGTGTGCTAGAGCCTGCTTATATCATGGTAGATGGGAAGTAGAGGGCATGGTAGAAACCAGGGGTCAGGTATAAATTTCAGTCCTCACCTTTAGTGATTTACTTTTATCTGTTAAGCCCTTAAAGGTTCTGCAGTCTCCCCAAACAGTGTTACCAGCTGAGGCCAACAGTTTAATACGTTACTATGTCTCTGTGTGCTTATTTGGAGCTGAAGGGAGGAGGGACCCAGAGGGACAGAAACCCCCATCTTCACAGACCTTTTCACATAGTGGTCATGACCATCCATCCATATATCTGGGTACCTTTGGGGTATCCTGGTACTAATCATCTATAACTACTGAGGCATTACTGCATAATAATTTCCTGGGGTTTCTTTAATCCCTTCCCAAAATGTCTCCTTACATTAAAATGTCTTTCCTCGGGGGATGAGTAGATGGTTTGGTCATGTGAATGTTCCCTATGGGAAACAATTCAAATTCAAAACACAAGACACTGAGTAATAAATTACAAATTCTCCAGTGAGGGGAATCTCTGTGCATGTAACTTTGGATACATGGTACTTTGTATAGTGTGGTGGGTTACATGGAGGCTCTCAGAAGGATTTGCCCATACTCTTAATACACAGAACCCTTAAATGTGATTTTGTTAAGTAAAAGTGATTAGATTGAAGTTCATGGATTAAGAATATCTGTATTATCCAATTGGATCCCAAGTTAGATAATAGCTACCCTTATAGTGGCATAAGAGAAAAAGACTCAAATTTAGAAGAGTACCCATGTGAGGATCAGGGTTAGGATTGAGGTATTCCATTATAAGCCAAAAACAACCAAAGTAGCTGGAGGAGGCAAAGACAGATACTCCTGTGGACCTGCAAAGGTGGTATTCAGTATTGATGCACTCATGTTTGGATTTATCATCTACTTTGAAAACATATTTGTATTTGAGAGCAAGTTTGTGGAACTTGCATAATAGTTTGGCTGCCTAGCCAGCAAGCCTCAGAGATCTGCCTGTTTCTGTGTCTCCAATGCTGGGATGATAAGTGTGTACCACCATGCCTGAATTATTCACCTGAGTTCTTGGAATCAAATGCAGTTCCCCATTCACATGACCAAACCATCTACCTATCCCCCCCCAGGCAAAACATTTTAATGTAAGGAGACATTTTGGGAAGGGATTAAAGTGACTTCAGGAAATCATTATGCAGTAATGCCTCAGTAGCTGTAGATGATTGGTCCCAGGATACCCCAAAGGTACTCATATATATGGATGGATGGTCATGACCATTATTTGAAATGGTCTGTGAAGATGGGAGTTTCTGTCCCGCCAGGTCCCAGCCCCCTTCAGCCCCAAATAAGCACACAGAGACTTATTAATTATTAAACTGTTGACCAATGGCTAGGGCTTTTTACTGGCTACTTCTCTCTTAATTATTAACCCACAACTATTAGTCGATGTATTTTCACGTGGTCTTGGCTTATTGGAGAATGCCTGGACCTATTACTCCTTTGACGGCTACATGGCGTCTCTTTGAGACTCCCCCCCCCCATCCTCCCAGCATTCTCCTTGTCTCCTAGTCCTGCCTATCTTCCTGCCTCTACTGGCCAATTGGTGTTTCATTCATCAACCAATAAGAGAAACATATATCATGTATGCAGAAGACCATCCCCATCAGGTCTGTTCTACATAGGACCTCAGCACAGATGGGTGTGGTAGAACACATCTGTCATTCCCAACACTCTGGGAGGTTCAGACAACAGGATCATGAGGTCAAGTCTAACTTGAGCTATGAAGCGAGACCCTCTCTTATTAAAAAAAAAAATGGAAGATGGAAGAATATCTGCCTATCTTCCTATCTTCTTTAGATTGCCTCTAGGTTAATTATAATTACATGTGTATGCTGTGTAAATAAATTGGTACCCTGTGTTATTTGCAGGGGTGGGGATAACAATGAGAAACACCATATCTACATATGCTGTTCACTACTATACTGTTCACAGTATTTTCTTTTTCCAAATTTTTGTTCTTATTGCTTGAGACAGAGGCTTAAATTTGTGCCCAACAGCTGGGTAGACAGACATGCAGCACCATAGTGGTTCTTTTTCTATTGCTGTGTCTAAATATCTTAGAAGACGTGATTTGAGATAGGAGCATTAATGCTGGCTCCAAGTTTGAGAAGATCTTGACCATTGTGGTGCTAGGCATGGTTTTCAGCACTAACAACTCTAATATGAGGTTTCTTAATCACATCTCAGTGGACCTGGAGGCAGAAACAAAGGTGCAGTATTCCATTAACTTTCTCCTTTTCTCCTTCTTATTCAGTCCTGATCCTCAGCCCATAGGATAGTGCTTCCACCATTCAGGGTGAGTCTTCCCTCCTCAGTTCATCTTCTCTAGATATGCCCTTAACAATGGAAGTTAACCATATAACTACCATGCCTGGCTTTCTTGTTCTGAATGTTTGTTGATTTGTTGAATCTTTGGGTATAGAAGCTTGTCTTAGTTAGGGTTTCTATTGCTGAGATAAAACACTATGATTAAAAACCAGTGAAGAAAAGGGTTTGTTCATCTTATGCTCCCACATCACTGTTCATCATCAAAGGAAGTCAGGACAGGAGCCCAAGCAGGGCAGGAACCTGGAGGCAGGAGCTGACTTGGAGGTCATGGAAGGGTGTTGTTTACTAGTTTGCTCATCATGACTTGATTAGCCTGCTTTCTTATAGAACCCAGGACCACCATCCCAGGGTTCACATAACTGAGAATGAGCTAGGCCCTCTCCCCCAAATCACTAATTAAGAAAATGCCCTATAGTCTTGCTTATAGCCCAATCTTCTGGAGGCATTTTCTCAACTGAGGCTCCCTCCTCTCTGATGACTCTAGCTTGTGTCAAGTTGACATAAAACTAGCCAGGACAAAGCTCCATGCTGGGTGGAGCCACTCTGTACTGCAATTGGCACCAGGTCGGGACTCCACTCTGAAGTGCTTGAGCGTTGAGCAGCTCATGCTTGCCACACATGGAGTACGTAATGACAGCCAAGAGCAAAGAGAAATTCTAAAGATACCTTCTGCTCTGATCACATTTTTATGATGTTCTGGAAAGCAGTTTAGCGATTCTATTTCAAGCATTCTGCTCCTATACGAGGGATCAGACAGCTTGCAATTCTTTCAGCCCCTAAGCCGGCAAGCAACAAACAGCTGCAGTGCAGGCCTCTCTGCTTCCAGGTCTCATCAGGGGTGAGGAGACCCAGAATTCCACTTCATGCATCTTACTCTGACAGGACACAGCAGATCACAGAGCAGAAGAGCACAAAGATATCGTCAATTAACCTAATAAAACTTATTTAAAAGCCTGTAAACTGAAGAGTGAGCTCAGTGGCTAGAAAACCTCTCTGCTGCCTTGAAGTGATGGGAGCAAATGATCAATTGTCCTTCACAACCTCACATTTTTTGGCAATGACTTAATGAGAATAGCTTTTCCACTGACGAATTAACCTTCATTTGGCAGAAGGGTTTCCATAGCTGTCTCTTTCCTCAAGTTCCTTCCTGCTGCACCCTTGGCTTCAGGTTATATCACCAGGATGGGGGATAGATAGTTTGGGCTCAGCAGTGGCTTCTGACTATACTTTATACCAGCTCAGGCCCTTTGTATAAGGAGGCTTTCCTAGAGACAACTTCTCTCTATGTCAGTGGTTTGCCCCCTTCCTAATGCTGTGACCCTTTAATACAGTTGCACATGTTGTGGTGATCCCCAACCACAAAATTATTTTTGTTGCTACTTCATAACTGTAATTTTGCTACTGTTATGAATAGCAATGTAAACATCTGGTATGTTGGATATATGATATGTGACCCCTGTGAAAGGGTAGTTCAATCCCCCAAATGGATCATGACCCTCAGGTTGGGAACCACTGCTCTATGTTGTCTCCAGGCTGGTCTGGAACTCATTATAAAGCTCGGGGTGGCCTACAACTCTTGTCATTCACTTGGCTCCCCCTCCTGACTGCAGAGATTATAGGCATGTGCCACCACAGCTAGTCTAGGCTGAGAGGTATTTTTTTCTTAAAGATGTGTGTGTGTGTGTGTGTGTGTGTGTGTGTGTGTGTGTGTGTGTGTGTGTGTGTGTGTGTGTGTGTGTGTGTGTGCCATAATGCACTTGTGGAGATCAGAGGATGACTTCATGGAGCTGGTTCTATTTTTCCATCTTTCCATAGATTCTAGGATTGAACTCAAGTTGGCAGGCTTCTGTGGAAATCAACTTTACCTTATGAACCATCTTGATGGTCCTCCAACAACAACTTCTTCATTTTCATCCTTTTCCTCTTCCTCCTCATGCTCCTCCTCCTTCCAAGAGAGAGTCTGCCATTGAGCCTGGAAACCACCAATTCAGTTAGACTAGTCCCAGGGATCCACCCATCAACACCTCTGCAGTGCTAGGATGATAGGCATACACCATCATGCCCAACTCACTATGTGGGTCTGGGCCTCAGAACCCTGATCCTCACGCTTGTGTAGTAAGCACATTACCTACTTGAGTCATCTTCTGAGCCCCCCAAGCCCCTTTGAAAATTACAGTATACAGCAGGCATTTTGCAGAAAGACTCACCCAGACTTGTTCTGCCATGCTTAATAAATCCAGATATGGATTAGACTTAAGATCCCTGCTGGCAGAAATCTTGAATCTCAACAACTTAGGACCTTCAGCTGCGGTATTGTAGGAACTGAGTCTGTTCTTGCCAGGGTTTCTCAGGAATGGGCTGCTTGCACAGTTTGTCTCAGTGTTTAGAGGGAGAAGATGCTTGATTTTCTATACTTGGGATTTCCAGTGTCTCCAAGAGGCTCATATATTGAGTGCTTGATTGCCAGTTTGTGGTGTTGTGGTAGTGGAACAATTAAGAGGCAAGGTATGGTGGAAGGAACTTCTCTGGGAGCATAGTAGACAGATGTCCACCACAATGAACTGAAACTCTGAGCAAAACTCATCCTTTCCTCTTTTTAAGTTGATCATCTCAGGTATTTGATACAATAATGGGACCCTCACATAGTATTTTCAAAAGAGAGCCCACAGTTTGAACAAATTGCATTTGCTTTTTTTTTCTTTCTCAGTGTGGTGGTTTCAATGAGAAATGTCCCCAACAGGCTCATGTGTTTGAACACTAGATTCCCAGTTGGTAGCACTGTTTGGGAAGGTTTTGGAACTTTAAGGAGGTGGAGTCTTTCTGGAGGAAGTATTTCACTGGGGCTGGCTCACCCTACTTCCTTTTCCTTTCCTCTGTTTCCTGTCTGTGGAGAACTGTGGTCAGCCAGTTTCCTGCTCCTGACACCCATTTCCCACCTCTGCTGTTGTGACAGACTGCATCCCTCTGAAGCTGTAAACCAGACTAAGTCTTTCTTCCTTTTGCCGGTTATTTTATCATAGCCACAGAAAAATAGCTAGTATGTGCAAGGGTTTCAGTCACTCAAGATCGGGTTTTGGTTTCAACACTCAGTCGTGAACATGTTTCTTATCTGTGTGCTGCCTGTGCACTAGACCCTGACCCATGCGATCTATTGGGAGAAACGAACTATACATGGTCTCCCCTCCCCTCCCACAAAGTGATAAAAGACCAGTAGGAATTTATTCCAAGACGCTAAGCTTTCTGCAAGTCTTCTCTCCTTCCATTGCAACTGCAGGCTGAATGTGATCAGAAAAAGGAGGTGTTCAACGGAGAGTCACTTTCTGTTCTGGGCTAACTTTGACCAGACAAAGTAAAGAATCTGTTAGCTTCTAGAAGTTTCCTCCATTCACACAACAGCCTCTACAGTCCTTTTTATCAAGGTGAATACCTATCAGGAAGGCATGCAGGAGAGGGAAGGTGTTTTAATTGCAAAGTTTCTTTCTGATTTTCAGTTTCACCCTTGTCAAGTGATAGGCTTTTGTATAATCTGTCTGAGCTCAGTGTCTTCTTCCCTAAGATGTCTAATTTAATAACCACCACCATGAATGATGTCTGTGAGGAGCCAATGAATCAAAGGAATTAACCTCACCATCTCCCCTTATAAATTACAAAGCTTTGTTTGAAGGCACCACATTAGGTAATTTGCATTCCTGTTGACAAGAGGGAGAAACTGACAAGCTTTCTGGTGGCTTTCGGATGGTATTGCCATGAAAGGATCCAACCTCCCTATGTCTTCATCTCCTTTTAATTTTCCCCTATCTCTTTGTGAGCAGTGAGGGTAATTTCATTGCACCTAGTCTTTCATTTCATTTATTTATTTATTCAGCTGTGTGCAGTCTGCTTGGCTTCCCTGCTGTGTTTGAAATTCCAAAGACTGCATTTTTTCACTTCCAGAAATTTTGTTTTTGTTTTGTTTTGTTTTTTAATTTATGCCTTTGACCCCAAATATCAGAAGAAATGCTGGCGTGAAACTGGGTCTCATCTTCCAGCCCCATCAAAGGAAATGGTGTGAAGATTCTGGTCTTGGACCAGTGAGATAGCTCGGTTCGTGAAGGCACCTGCAAGCCTGATGGCCTGGGTTGATTGTCAGGACCCACTTGGTAGAAAGAGAAAACTGACTGACTCCTACCAGTTGCCCTCTGACTTCTCCATGTGCACTGTGGCATGTGCTGGCCCATACTGCTCCCCTATGCACAGAAAATATATTAAATAACTGTAAGAGACAAAAAAATGTAGGATTTTTGATGTGTTCATAATACTGTCATGCTGGATGCTCGTTTATATTTGTTAACCATTCTAACAGATTATTTGGGAAAGGTATATGCATGGGGATGCAGTGCCCACAGAGACCAAAAGTTGGGGTTGTCCTCCAGCTGAAGTGACAGGCAGTTGTGAGCTGCCCCATATGGGTGTTGGGAACCATACTTGGATCCTCTGTGCTCTTAACCACTGAGCCGTCTCTTTAGCCCCTTGACTGCTTGCTCTGGTAGAGATAATACAATAATGAAATTACATCCATAATTAATACTGGCCAAATAATGATGTTTGATATTGAGATATGGGTGGTGATTTTATAATTATAGTTACTGTGATTAATAGGCCCTAAAACTGAGGAAACACCTGCTCTCAGTAATAAAAATGCATTATGTTATATAGGGGCTCTGTTATGTTCTTTTTATTGTTTATTTACTTATTTTTGTATTTCAAGACAGGGTCTCACTATGTAGCTCTAGCTGTCCTGGAACTTACAATGTAGACCAGGCTGGCCTCAAACTCACAAGTGTTGGGGTTAAAGGTGTGCACCACCATGCATGGCCATCATTATTTTCTGTAAGTGCTTGTCCTCATATTTCTAACACTACTATTAGAAGATTGTTTATATTATCTGTGTCCTTTTGTAATTATGTGCACAGGAGTGCAGTGCCTACAAAAGCCAGAAGAGGGCAGTAGATTCCCCTGGAGCTGGAGTTCTAGGGAGTTGTGAGCCACCATGTGAGTGCTGGGAACTAACTCAGGCCCTATGCAAGAACAAGAAGTGTTTCTGACTTAGCCGTCCCTCCAGCCCCAAGGCTCCTTTATCTTTCATAGTTCTTGTTCTTTTATTTTAAAACCCATTTTAATGTTTTTATTGTTTGGACATTACTATTTTGAAGTCTGTGTCTGATAGTTGCCTTGTTATCTTGAGTTCTTGGGCATTGTAGCCCTGTGATATTTGCTCATTCCTACTCATGCCTTTAATCCCTATGTGTTTTATAATTTTGTATTATGAACTCATCTTCAGTGAAGTCTCAGCTATGGAATTCTGGGCTGTTGGATTCTAGGTTAAATGTGAATTTTCTTTCTCATTTTTTTCTTTTTACATTTTATTTATTAAGTGTGTGTACATGTGTGTGAGAGAGCACATGCCATGGCATGTGTGTGAAAATCTGAGGACAACTTGTAGGAATCAGTCCTCTTCCACCAGGTGGGTTCTGGGGATCAAACTCAGGTTGTTTGTCTCTTTGTGGCAAACCTCTTTAGACCCACGAAGCCCTCTTTGCTGGCTCCTTGAATGTGCATTTCTTCTGTGAAGTTTTATATTTTCGTTCATTGGTCACTCTTAGGTGTCACCAACTGGACCTAGAATTTCTGGCATGGTGTTTCCTGGCTCTGTAGCCATTGTAAACAGAAACCTCCCACTGTCCAGGGACCAGTCATGAGGAATTTCCAGAGTATGCTTTAGTTAATGCACAGAACTCAAGAAAAGACAGGCACATCTCTTTCTTTCTGTTTCCTTGTGACTAGTGTCTAGGAGAGACTTTCTGAATGCCACGGGGGGGGGGGGGACTTCCTTTTAGCTGTGTGACAGTGACTGCTGACTTGACTACTCTGAACTTTGATATTCTCCATTGTCAGAAGCCTCCCAATACTGATCTGAAGATGTAGCTGTGTACACCAGATGGGACTATTAGCCTGTGTGATGCTCACAGCCCTGCACCCCCATGGAGGAGGCTGTTCACATGTGGGAGCTATGCTTAGCCTCCTCACTTTGGACTCTGAGAGCTCTCTGCTGGTCCCAGTGTATAAGCATCTGGCCTCCTCTGGGACTCTCTCAGGAGTCCACTACTATAGGGAGTCTTAAGCTCTCCCTGCTCATGACCCCTGTACTGGCTGGTTTTATGTCAACTTGACACAAGCTAGAGTCATGAGAATTAAGGGAGCCTCGAGAGATAAAATGTCACCATGAGAGCTGACCGTAGGCAAGTCTGTCTGACATTTTCTTTATTTTTGTTTTGGTGGTTTTATTGTTGTTATTTGTGGTTGTTTTTTTCCAAGATGGCATTTCTCTGTGCAACGGTCCTGGCTGTACTGGAACTCACTTTGTAGACCAGGTTGGCCTTAGACTCACAAAGATGCACCTGCCTCTGCCTCCTGAGTGCTGGAATTAAAGGTGGCATTTTCTTAATTAGTGATTTATGGGGGAAATGCCCAGCCCATTTTGGGTGGGACCATCCCTGAGCTGGTAGTCCTGGGTTCTATAAGAAAGCAGGTTGAGCTAGCCATGAAGAATAAGCCAGTAAGCAGAACTCTTCTATGGATTCTGCATCAGCTCCTGCCTCCAGGTTCCTGCCCTGCTTGAGTTACTTTCCTGACTTCCTTTGATGATAAACAGTGATATGGAAGCATAAGCTGAACAAACCCTTTCCTCCCCAAGTTGCTTTGATCATGATGTATCGTCACAGCAATGGTGACCCTAAGTAAGATAACATGGGGAATTTCCATCCAATCCTAGATATGTAATGTTATAAGATTGCTATACAAATCAAGCACTTACTGATGATAAGTCATAACTTGAAGCACTTCAGAGAGATGGCTCAGCAATTAAGAGTACTTGGGGCACTTGCCAGACAACCTGAGTTTGGTTCCCAGTACCCACATGACAACTCACAACCAACCGAGCACTGGAAATCAAACTCAGACCCTCTGAAAGAGTAGTAAGCACATTTAACTACTGAGACATCTCTCCAGTCTCCCACACATCTGATGTTGTTGAGTTCACTGTTGTTCATCACGTGCTTAGGAATCTTTCACTGTTGTAAATTGTTTGGTATCCCCACATTGAGTTACACAGCCCAATATGAGATCATGACCCACAGTTTAAGATGCTTGATACACTCTTGGGCGAATCTGCATGTGTTTTTAATGTTTCCAATTAATTATTATTGTGTTTGTATGTGTGGGGGTGTGGGGGCATGGTATGTGTATGTAGGTATGTGTACTATGGCATGTGTGTGCAGGGCAGAAGACAACTTTGTGGAATTGGTCTCTCCTTCAACCTTTGTGTGGGTTCTGAGGATCAAACTCAGGTCACTAGGCTTGCTCAGCAAACACTTTACCCAAGGAGCCTTCTCACCAGCACAAGATTTGCCTGTCTTTAAACAGCAGAAAAGCTGGGAGCTTAATTATTTCATTCCAGAGACACCTGCACACTTAGCAGGACCTCTACCATTCTATGACAGCCATGGTCTCTGAGAATGTAATCCCCCCTTTTTATTTTTTTCTTAAATTCTGTCACAAACTTAGTGCTGGCCTCCTGGCTTCAACCTGAAGTAGAAGATAAAGGCAGGTGGAGAGAGGACAGCCTGTCATTGTGTTTCCATTGGTAGTGGAAGCAATTTTCCAACAAAGAAAACACGATAAATGCTATCTTACATAATGGAGTTTATTACCCATTTTCTAGTCTTTTCTAAACAGTAAGTTATCGGCCATATACAATGGGGGGGAATATTAATTGTTTTCCCTATTTTTCAAATAAAGAATTGAGTTTTATACAATGGCTTCTTAAGGATTTTTTTGGAGCGGGGTGGAAGATAGTCTGAGCTGAGGTAGCTGGGAGAAAAGGTCAAAGCTCCTTCGGACTGTCAATTTGTAAACCTCACCCCAGATAAGAGGAAGCTCACACTGGAGCCAAATATGGGTGACCAGTCTGGGAACACAGACATAGGTTACCTCACAGTCTGTGTTCCAACATGGTAGTAGTTTGGCGATATTTCTGTAGTAGAACAACAAAGTCACTAATTAAGACTTTTCTTTGAAAAGAGAACTCATTACTTACTGGATGTTTTGTTTGCATGCTAGCTACACATCAGAAGAAGGTATCAGATCCCCTGAGACTGCAGATAGAGACAATCATGAGCCGCCATGTGGCAGCTGGAAATTGAACTCAGGACCTCTGGAAAATCGGCCAGTGCTCTTAACTAGTGAGCCCCAGTTAAGACATTTTTCAAATACATTGCTAGAAACATCTGCTAGGCCAAGCAGGGAAATCTCCGTTCTTGGCATCACACTTAGCCTTTTAGTTGGTAGAAGCTAGAGGTCTGTTAGCACATTTTGAAATGTTTTGCCTGAGATTTAGAAAGATGTTAGGACAGACACAGTTGAGGGCAAGAAATGGCTATTTAGAGGCCTAAAGATGAATTGTAACTAGCCTCTGCACTTGCAACATCCCAACCTCCTCATAGCTATGGATGTTCTAAAGTACTGGTTCTCAACCTCCCTAACACTGCAGCCCTTTAATCTAGTTCCTCATGTTGTAGTGACTCCCAACCATAGAACTGTTTTTGTTACCACTTCATATCAGCAATTTTGCTACTGTTATGGATTGTAATGTAAATATCTGTGTTTCATGATAATCTTAGATGACACTATTTGACCCCCTAGGGAAGTCACAACCCACAGGTTCAGAACTGCTATTCTAAGGTATTGATTGGCCTCACAGGAGAATCACCAGAAGGTTCTGTTCTTTCTGGGAACTTTTGTTCACAAGATTGAGAGCATCCTTCATTATTGTTGTTCTTGAGTGGTTGAGAGGGATCACTGCCTTCCTCCACCTACAAATGGAAATATTGAATTCTCTTGCACAGGACTTTGCCCTGTAGCCATGGGCCCTTCCATCAGCAGCTGACCTGTGGTCCAGCCTTCCCATATTTTCTCTGTAACTTAGAACCTAGCATCTTCTCAAACTTTCTCTTGGACATGTATGGTTTTTTGTTTGTTTGTTTGTTTTGTTTTTTGGTTTTCGAGACAGGGTTTCTCTGTGTAGCTTTGGAGCCTGTCCTGGCACTCACTCTGGAGATCAGGATGGCCTCGAACTCACAGAGATTCACCTGCTTCTGCCTCCCGAGTGCTGGGACTAAAGGCGTGCACCACCAACGCCTGCTAAGGACATGTATGTTTTAAAGGGTTTATTTTATTTGTAAGTGTGTGTGTGTGTGTGTGTGTGTGTGTGTGTGTGTGTGTGTGTATGGGTGCAGTGTCCATGGAGGACAGAAGAGGGCATCAAATCCCTTGGAGCTGGAGTTACAGGCGTTGTAAGTTGTACAATGTGGACACTGCAAGAGCAGTGTGCATTGTTAAGCTGAGCCATCTCTCCAGCCCTGTCTCTTGCACATCTTTAAAGGGATTAACTTTGCTGCCTTCTACACAAAGCAATATATGAAATAGGTGAACTTCGGAAGCATGGAGTTCACTAAAACTGACAAGAAAATGGATCAGTTGGGGTACTTTATTTAACAATCAATAAGATGAACATACACATACACAGAAGTACATTCCCCATCACTATACCTCAATAAAGATGACTGCTTTGAAGAAAGTAGCTAAGCTTACTATCTTATGTTTGCTACACACTTTCTGATATTGATGGTGTGTAGCAAATGTAAGATAGTAAGCTTAGCTACTTTCTTCAAAGCAGTCATCTTATTGATTGTTAAATAAAGTACTGTTTGGCCAATGAGGCAGCATGTTAGACAGGACTAGGAGTCAAAGAGGATTCTGGGAAATGTAGTAGAGAAGTGGTGATCCAGGCAGGAAGTGACATAGCAAAGAGACTCATATTTAAGGAAGAGAAGTAGAAAGTGGTCCTTTTTCCCCTCTGCTTTTCCTCCAGTGGCACAATGTGATCCACCAGCAATGGGAGATGCCAATGGAAGGCATCCAATAAGATAAGTCTTATAAAATAGATTTATGATAAATAAGACTGAGCTAACAGATGAGAATCCTAGTCATTGGCCAAGCAGCATTTGTACCTAATATAAGTCTCTGTATTATTTTGTCCATCCACGCAGTGGGCAGAACTCAGGCAGTTGGCGGAGACTGCCCATGTGGCAGTAGGGCTCGGGTGGCTTTTGGTGGAAAGATTTATCGTAACAGTGTAGTCTAGTTACCCTCAGCAACCAAATCGACACAGCCTGCAGTCTCCTGAAAAGGGAATTACAGCTGAACAATTGCCCAGATCAGATTGGCCTTTGGGCATATCTTGGGGGGAATCTTTATTCTTAATTGATGCAGGAGGGCCCAGCCCACCCACTATGAGTTGCAGCATTCCCTAGGCAGGTGGTCCTAGTCTTTACAAGGAAGCTAACTAGCTAAGCATGAGCCTGAGAATGAGCCAACAAACAATTCCTCCATGGTCTCTGTTTCAAGAAACGGTTAGTTCCTATGTCCATTCTAGATAGTTCCATTCTATCATTGATGAACTATGATTTGGTATAAGTCTTCCTTTCTTTCTCTATGTTGATTTTTTAGTCTGTGTTTTTATCCCAGCATTAGGAAGGAGAATAGATCAAGGTATTAGCTGATGTGCAGTGAATGCCACATTTGATCTATATAATTTGGTACCTTGACACACACGCATCATGAACCCATGCACACCCCACAGTCAGGACAGTGAACATACCCATCTTTTCCAGAAGGTCTCTGGAATCCCTTTGGTACTTTTTGACAGGACCATTGTTTGATTGGCTTTGTTCTTCTCATAATGGACCTTTACAAGGTGGGGCCAAGTCAGCATGCCAAACAAGCAGTCTACCAACTCACCTAAAGCCCCAGACCCCCAAATCCATCTTCTCTCCCTCTTTCTCTTCCTCCCTTCCTTGCCTATTTCCTTCCATCCTGCCTCCCTTCCCCACCCCTTCTCTCCTCTTCTCCCTCCTCCCTTCTCTCCCTTTCACTCTAGTAATAAAACTCAGGGCTTTGGACTTACTAGGCCAGCAGGTTCTCCACCCCCTGAGCTACATCCCCTCCCCAGTGACTCCTGTGTCCTTGTCTCCTTGCTGTCTGTGAGTGCAACAATCCATTATTCTTTCTCCAAAGCCCAAAGCACAATTTCAATCCCAAGTCATTATAATATATATATATATATGTATAATATATATATATATTATACATATATATATATATATATTAAAACAGCAGTGACTTTATTTTCCCACATCTGGATTCAGCTTGCTTTCCAGTCCTCATTTTTACTCATGATGGAAAAGAAAACTCATCTAGCTTTTCAAGGTAGCCCCTTTTTTTCTTCCAATTGGAAACGTGATCACTTTTGGGAGAATTTCTCAGTTAAATCAGGTTTAAACATGCTATTCTCTGTAAGCATCACTCTTCCCTCTCAATGCTCCTCACTCTCCTCCCTCCCATCTTCAGTAAAGATTACAGAGGAGCAAAGGGAGCTGCTACTGCCTCATGCCCATGGGAGATGTATTTTGACAACAGATCTTCCTTCAAGGATCTTCCTGGCTTCTGCTTATTGACCTCATGCCTTCCACTTCTATTTGCTTTTTCTTTATAGATTCATTTCATTAATTATGCATCTGTGTCTGTGTCTGTGTAGAGGGTGTGTGCAAAGCTCATACAGGGCATCAGATCACCTCAAGTTGGAATCACAGGCGGTTGTGAGTCTCCTGATGTGGGTGCTGGGAACAGAACCTCCAAAGAGCAATACTGAGCCATCTCTCCAGCCCCATGACTGCAGTTTTCTCCCTCTCTGGTGTTGATGTCCTCCCATCTCTGCCTCCAGTTTTCTGATCCTTCTCCTGACCCTGTTGAGTTGATCATTTCCCTTTAACCCAAGGCTATGCAGAAACTCCAGGTTTCCTTGCACATTCAGAACACCTTTTCATCTTCGAGCACTGTGAACATTATTTAAGATCCACTTTCTGTCTGAGCATCAATCCCTCTACCATTTCTGTTCCCATGCGTGGATTAAGGCATCCATCCTCTCCCATAAGGCATGGCACAAAGTATCCTGTCTCTCACCTTCCTGTCCTTTAGCTCATTTGCTGGATTCCTCTCCCCTGTCTGTGAATTCCAATTTGAACAGCATGGATGAGTAGCTGTGTCTTTCTTCTTCCTTCCCACTCCAAGAAGAACCCTGAAGTTGGATCTAGAAATGTGCCCTATATTTAAGCCTCTCAGCCAAGGTTGTACCTCAGATCAAATCTGAGTATGGAGTCATTGGATCGGATTGTCTGGAAGTGGTCCTGGGTACATGTGACTTTTGAAGCTTTCCACAGGCTAGAGACAAAGTGCTTGCTATGTGTTCTGGTTTCATTCTGTTGCTGCAATAAGACACCCTGAATGAAAGCAACACAGAGGAGGAAAGAGTTTGTTTCAGCTTCCAATCCCAAGTCATAGTCCATCATTGAGGGAAATTGGGGCAGGGTCTCAAGGAGGAACTTGAAGGTAGGACTGATTGTTATTCTACTCATTATTACCTCAAAATAAGGAACTCACTCTAGCTAGGGAAGTGCAGCAGAAAGCCTAGAAGAATGCTGCTTGCTGACTTGCTCTCAGGATCATGATTAGCTAGATTCTTACACAGTTCAGGACTACCTGTCTAGGGAATGGTGCCACCTGCAGTAGACAGTGCCTTCCTACATCAATTAATCATCAAGACAATCCCCTACAGACATGGCTAACAACAGGCTAGTATGATCTGGGCAACTCTTTGGTTGAAGCTCTCATCTCAAATGACTCTAGACTATATCAAGTTGACTTTTAAAACTAACCAAGACATTGTGAAAACACAGGGCCCAAGTTCAGTCCCCAGAACCCATATAAATAGCCAAGCAAGGCTCTGGGAAGGTATAGATGGGTGGATCTCTGGGACTTACTGGCCATTCAGCCCAGCATACTTGGGCAAGTAAATAAACTTATCTCAAAGGAGGTAGATTGTATTTCTGAGAAATGACACTAGAGAATATTGTTCTCTAATCTCCATACACATGTATTTGTATGTGTGCACACATGTATTTGTACACAGAAATACAGATACATTAAAACAATAGCAATAAACCAAACTTTCCCATGCTATCCTAAGTTAAGCCAGTACTGACACCCACTGCTGGGTCATAGCCCCCTTCCTGTGACTTCACGTGGTAGCCATCTTTGATCTGTAAAGAGGATTTGGAGGATTTATAAAATATTTCTTTCTCTGGTGCCTGGCTCAAGCACTTGAGGCCCTACTGAGACTGCTGTTTTAAAAATTAGTCTCAAATGTTGGCTTTGCAGTCACAATAGATAATTTCCTTTAATTCCTTCCATCCCAGCTCTGATGTCTTTATCATCTCAAGGTTGTGGCTGCCTCCATATGGCAAGGCAAATGCAGGAAAAGCCCTCACACACCTTTCAAAATATTGCAGTATCATTCTACTGAAGCCACTTTCTTAAAAATGGCATGAACAAGGACAATCTGAGCCAGAGTCTAACACAGACCTTATTCAGACTTTGAATACAATTGCTCTCATCTTGGGCGCACAGAGAGCCTATGCTGTTACATACCTAAAGGTTGGTAAAGTTCATGGTATTTGCTGAAGATTTCACCAAGTCATTATCTCTTGTGCCTTAGTGATTGAATAATTGCAACTCTTTGTGTGTGTGTGTGTGTGTGTGTGTGTGTGTGTGTGTGTGTGTGTGTGGTCTGGGAGGTGCACTGTGTGGCGGGCAGAGGTAAACTTTAGTTGTCATTCATCAGATGCTGTTCATATTTTTTTAGACAGGATCTCTCAGTGGCTGCAAACTCACCAATTAAACCAGGCAGGGTAGACACTGTGCCCTAGGGATCTGTCTGTTTCTTCCTCCTTGATGCTGGAATTGCAAGCACAAGTCACCATAACCAAATTTTTCCTTTTAATCTGAATTCTTGGGATAAAATTTAAGTTCATGTGCTTGCAAAATGAGCATTTCACTGAGCCTTCTCCCTAGTCCCAGTTGTACCTCTCTTAGAAACATCTTTTAGATGCTACAAATGAGTCCAGTGACTCTGCTTGTAGTAGATATGTGGAAGCTTAGAGCCTAATTTGTGGTTGAGTTAGTTGCTTTTTGTCACTGTGACAAAACACCCAAGCAAAGCAACCTCGAAGAGGACAGGTTTATTTTGGCACCCAGTTTCATAAAGTTGGCTGACTCAATTGAGATGAGACATGGCTGGATAAATGTTTTGGAAAAAATAAGTTTATATGCATACCAGTAAAACAAGTTAGTTTTTCACACACTTAAAAAAATATACATCTGAGGCTGGAGAGATGATGCTGGAGTTCAAACATGTACTGTTTGGCCAGAGGCCCAAAGTTCAGTTCCCAGTACCCATATAGGGGAGCTCACAACCACCTGTTACTTCAGTTCCACGGGATATGATGCCCTCTGCTGGATGCTGCAGGCAACTGCATGTACATGTACCCACACACACACAGCTATAAGAAGTTCTGATAGCTGATAATGGAATAACAGATCACTTCTTAGAACACACACCATGTTTTTATAAAAATACTCTTCAAAGACTTATCAACAAATCAGCTCCTCAAAGACTAAATCAAATGCGATTAGCGAAGAACAAATGTATCATGGTGAGAAAATGTCTCCTAGGAAAGGTCTCACTGGAGAGGTTGAAGATGGTCTTTGTTTCAATGAAACAAGCCTGAGCAGAATCAGTCAGCCAAGGAAACAGGGATTGGAAACTGACAACTTCAATCCCCACTGGCGGTGGGTTTTTCTTTTTCTTCTTCTTCTTCTTCTTCTTCTTCTTCTTCTTCTTCTTCTTCTTCTTCTTCTTCTTCTTCTTCTTTCCTCCATCTGTGAAAAATCACACTGGAGTAGAGGGATGAACCTTTATCCCCCCACAAACAAAGGCTCTCAACACCCAGGCAGCCTGCTCCCCTATTGGTTGAGAGAAAGTTGTTCCAGGGTGAATTATCTCCCCAGCAACAAATGCGGGGAAAAAAACAAAACAAAACAAACAAACAAACAAAAAACTCTCCCTCCATTGAACCGCAAAGCTCTGGCCTTTGGGGCCGATCTGTGAGATATGTGTGTGCCGGATGCAGAGTTTGATTTTTTTAAAAGGCAGGGGCACTAACCCTTTCAGTATTTATATGTGTAGCACAGACAAATGGAACTTCGAGTATTAAATTACTCTCCCGTGCAAGCTAAGACTCTCCAAGCCTGCCAACTCCTTCCCCCAAATGATATTTTTAGTGTTTAGCAGCCGGAAGTTTCCAAAAAAGCTTCAGAATGGGACCTCTTAGTCCATGCAGTGGGAGTACTCTTAACTGCTGTTGGTTTTAGTTTATCTGGTTGGGGAGGCAGTAATGTACCGAGGAGTGGAGGGGAGTCTGCCACCACTGGGTAGCTCTGGGATCCTCATTGCTTGATCAACTCTTATTATTACCTCTACTGAAGTTTGCATCTGAAATATTCCCTGAGATCTGAGTTTTAAAGGCCTGCTCTCTGGGGAGTAGTAATGAGAAGTAGTAGGACCTTGAAGAAGTGGCTTCTGGGGCCTGGAGAGATAGATGGCTCATTGGTCCTGTAAACTGACATTTGGAATTAACCCGAACAGTCAGTAAATTGCTTTCTGTGTAAGTATAAGGGCCTGAGTTCAAGGTCCATAACTCACCTAAAATGCCAGATACATATGGTAGAATGCACTTGTAATCCCAGCACTGGGAAGGTAGAGACAGGAAGATACCTTGGACTCACTGACCAGCTGGCTTAGCCTACTTGGTGAGCTACAGGGAGAGACCCTGTCTCAAAACAAAACAAAAAACAAACAAACAAACAAAAAACAAGGTGAAGGGCTGGAGAGACAGCTCATCAGTTAAAAGCACTTGCTGGGTCTTTTGTTTGGTTGGTTTTTGTTGTTGTTGTTGTTGTTGTTGTTTTTAGTGTTTCAAGACAGGATTTCTCAATATAGCTTTGGAGCCTACCCTAGCAGTCACTGTGTAGACCAGGGTGGCCTCGAACTCACAGAGATTCGCCTACCTCTGTCTTCTGAGTGCTGGGATTAAAGGCGTGCACCACCAACGCCCGGCTTTTTGTTGTTGTTAGTTAGTTTGCTTGCTTTTCGGTGCACTTACTGTTCTTACAGAAGACCTGAATTCAATTCCCAACACCACCAGCACCACCAGCACCCCTCCACCCACCCACCCCACCCCACCCCACCCCGTGGCAGGTTGGGGCGATGCATAATTCCAGTTTTAGGGGATCTGATGCTCTCTTCTGGCTTCTGTAGGATTCAGCCACACATATGTTGTACAAACATACATGTGGTCAAAACACTTACATAATAAAAATAAATAAAAATGATTTTTTTTAAAAAAGAAAGGAAATGGGACTCTGTAAAGATTGTTTACTTGGTAAAATACTTATTGTTTAAGCATGAGGTCATGAGGACCTGAATCCCCCTGAGAACAGAGATTTGCCTGCCTCTGCCTCCTGAGTGCTGGGATTAAAGGCATGTGTCACAACCACTAGCAGAGAAGAGGGAATTCTAATACCATGGACCCGTCTTGAGAACATGCTGAGTGAAATAAGCCTGCCCCTGCATGTTAGTTGCAAAGCATATCCTCAGCCTCTGCAGGACCTGGATTCCATTCCCAGCACCAAAATAACAACATCTTCGAAGATGCTATGGATTGAAACCAGGGCCTTACATAGATAAATAAGTGTGCCACCACTTGGCCATGCCACCAGCCCTTCACTGGGGGATTCTAAACAGGAGCTCTACTGCTGCTGACACAGTCCCATAACTCCACATTGGGGAATTCTAGGTGGGTAATCTACCACTAACCTACATCTCCAGCACCTCACTAGGGGATTCTAGGTAAGAACTCCACTAAGAAGTCTCTTCCAGCTGTGTACTATAGGTGTGTATTGGTTACTTACCTCATTGCTATGACAAAATACTAGACAAAAGCAATTAAAAGGTTTATTTTTGTCTCATAGTTTGAATGGATATAGTCTACCATGGTATGGAAGTTAAAGCAGCAGAAATTGGAGGTCACATTGCATTCAAATTTAGTCCAGGACCCCAGCCTATTTATTGTGGGAAATTACCAATACAGAGCCAGGTAAAAATACAAGGGATTTTAATAGGGAAAAGCCTTACTTACAGAATGACCTAGCCAGCTGGTGCGGCAGCAGTTTGTACAGCAAGCCGAAGGTGAAACCGAAAACGAAAGCAGCCCACCATATAAATGTCCCTCACTTTACATCACCTTGACCATGTCCTGGCAGGGCGTGGCTACAGCATCCCCTACAATTCCCCTTTTTGTCTAAAAGAGGATTAAAACTTAACAGAGTAAAGTATCCAAAATTAACAATCATAAAGGTGAAATATAAGAAGATACAACAATCTGCCTATGTCACATCCTAACTATCTATTTTAACTAAACCCTAAAGTCATCTGAAAGAGGTGTCCAAGCCAGACACCTATATTCAGGGAGGGTCTTCCCACCTGTGGTAGTTTGAATAAAATTGGCCTTCATAAGCTCATAGGGAGTGGATCTATTAGGAGATGTGGCTTTGTTGAAGTAGGTATGGCCTTTTTGGAGGACATGTGTCACTATGAGAGTGAGCTTTGAGGTCTCCTATGCTCAAGTTATGCCAGGTTCAGTTCACTTCCTGTTGCCTGTGGATCATGACATAGCTCCTTCTCCATTCTCATCTTCTTCTCCAGCACCATGTCTGCCTGCACACTGCCATGCCCCAGTATGGTGATAATGGACTAAGCCTCTGAAACTATAAGCCCCCCCAATTAAATGTTTTTCTTTATAAGAGTTGCCATGGTCATGGTGTCTCTTCACGGCCATAGAAACCCTGACTAAGACAACACCTCAGAGAACCTAACCTAGAAACTCCCTCACAGATATGCCCAGAGGATTGTCTCCAAAGTGATTCCAGATCCCTTCAAGTTAATAATCAACATTATTCATCTTGGCTTAAAGATGACCCTTTGGCCCATGTCTTAGAAGGTTTCATTCCATCTATCATGTTTGGGAAAACATGGAGGAGTTCATGGTGGGAGTTTGTGATGGACACTCTTACATCATAGTGGACCAGCAGAAGCTGGAAGTAGGGTTTGAGGTATGACTTTGAAAGCTCACCCCTTTAGTGACCTTCTTCCTTCAACTAGATACCACCCCCTAAAGGTCCTCTCAAACAGCCCATGGGGGATATTTTAGATTCAAACCATAGAAGACGTGGAAGCAAACAGTGGCAGGCTCTTGGTCAAACCTGTGAAAAGGGTCAGCATGGAAACCCAGAAAGCTTTGTACCTCTGAATGGGAATTCTCATGGCTACCACCCCTTGCTGGCTGACTCTCTCTTCCTTCCCTCCTCTCTCTCTGTCAGCTGGGCTGGTTATGTGTGATGCATATATTTTGTGTAATAGCAACAATAAAACTGATTGTTTTTAATTTCTGTTCTTCATCTCTGTAATGGAGCTATTAGGACATTGGCAGATCCTCTTAATATGATTATCATTTTTGAATGATTTTGAGTTGGAATGTTTGTGCTAATGGTAGTAATTGCAGTTGAGTTTGAAAAATGAGGCTGTAAGCAGGCATTCAAGAACCCCATCGTCCCCAGAGTGTTATGGACTACCGCTCATGTGGCTGAACAGGTGGCATGGATGCCTACAGTGGAAGTGAGGCCACACTTTGTTCTCAGTTCAGCAATGGTGAGGATGAGGCACAGCAGGTCTCATTGTGTCAAGCAGCAGCTTCTTGCCAGGCAAAGGACAGCTGATCATTTTAAGTCCAGTCAGATCAACCCAGAATAGCAAGCAGTTATGCCCTGAACTTACCAGCAAGGCTGGCTGACTCAGCCTGAACTCATTAAAGTAGCCTAGGCTGGATGTGAATTAACTATGTAGCTATGTACCCTAGATAGGCCTTGAACATATGATGTGCCCTAGACTGACCTTAAGTTCACCGTGTAGCCCAAGTGATCTTTGAAGTCACTATGTGGCCAAGGTTAACCCTGTACTCATTATGCAGCTCAGGCTGGTCTTGAATGAGGCATAGTGAAGACTTGCCTTCACTACTCACTCTGTATCCCAGGCTAACCTTGAGTTCACAACACTTCTGCCTCCACCTCCACCCTGCTAGGATTATAGCTGTATACACCACTATGCCGAGCTCGACATAGTGATTCTCCACATCTTTTACCAGTTAGTCTCAATGTTTGGCTAGGAATCTCACCTGTTCCTAGCATTGTGAGGTACCCCCCAGATCCCTGGGTTTACATTTGTTTCAAAGTGATCCTGCACCCTGGGGCCACATTCTAGGTCTCCTTTCAGCCTCTCCTTCCCACAGTCTCTGTCAGACTCATTGACACTGTAGCAGATTTCAACCACAACCTCTTCACAAGATACTACCAGCAATAGTGTGACTCTTTGCTCTCCATCAGGGTCAACTTCCCAGCCCTTGTTGCTAAGTTCTGATGAAGTACCCAGGATGCAGAGGACAAGATAGGCTTCCTATGGTCTCCTGAGGACTCACACATGTCTGGAGACTTTCCTTAGTCTTATTCCAGTGAGGAGGCATCTAGAGTACATAACAGCTTTTCTGGAGTGGTGTCTCAGATACCCATAGATATAAATACCTTCCTCTATGAGTCTTCCAGGTCTAGGGTCTCCAGACAGAACCTGGTTACTGGATCCTTTGGATTTTGGACTCTATGCTAATTATTTTTCCCATTGCTATGATGAAATTCCTGATGAAAGTGACTTAGGAAAAGAAGGGTTTATTTTGGCTCACAGTTTGAGGGCATACAGTCCATCATGGCATTGGGAGTCTGAGGCTCCTGGACACACAGTCAGGAAGCAGATAGAGATGAATGCTCCTGCTCACTTTGCCCTCTCCTTTTTATTCAGTTCAGAGCACCAGTCCATGGGATGGTACCACCCTCTACTTGTGAAGGACAGGTCCTTTCCTCCTCAGTTGAGCCTCTCCAGAAACACCCTTGGAAGCACAACCATGGGTGTGTCTCCTAGGTGATTCCAAACCCAGCAAGTTAACATTGAAGATTAACTATCACATATTCTTTGATTTGCCTTCATGCTTCAAGTTCAATCAGTCCCTTCTGCTTCCTGGGGTAGAGCAGATTAAAGTCACTGCTCACACTGAAATTCATTGAGACATCCTTTGGACTTCTGTAGAGTCACTCTACTGTCCTGGGAATGCATTGAGAACCACTTCCCATGTGGTAGACACCATGCCATGCATGAGACCAGCCTTTGCCCTGTTTATCAGGGATCTGGGCTATCCTTAGATGCCATTACACTCCCTGTTCTTCTGCAGCTAAAAAGCAGCCTTATGAAGAGATGGGGACTGGGGAAACTGAGAACTCAAAAAGGACTGGGGCAGAAATCCCTGTACACCTTATGATAAGTGTCTGCAAAAGAAGATATCACCTGCCTACATGTTGACAATCTTGCTTCTTTCTCTCTCCCATAGGACACCAGCCATGATTGGCTGCTCATTTGTGGTCAACAGGAAATTCTTTGGTGAAATTGGTCTGCTGGACCCTGGGATGGATGTGTACGGAGGAGAGAATATTGAACTCGGAATCAAGGTGTGTAATTTGGCATCCCTTCCTCTTGATTTGTGATGTGAACTTCATCCTGGGAGTGTGTTCAAAGTTTCTTATACCTATCAAGCAACATTTGTTTATCCCAGTCCATCCCAGTGGGGATATTTAAGCAGAGACATCAACACTTCTCATGTGTGGATGACGTAAACGTTCCCTCTCTAAAGACTGACCAGTGTATTGCATGCCTTAGTGACCTGTTCTGGAAGTTAAGTAGAGAATCTGGTGCTTTTTGCATTTACTTTCTTCTTGAAACTAAGTAGTCTCTTGAATTGAAATTTCTATCCTGAGTACTTTGATGGTGTTATGGTGTAATTTTAGTTGTCAACTTGACATAACCTAGAATCACCTGGGAAGAGTCTTCGTGATGAATTTTCTAGGTAAAGTTGGCCTGTGGGCTTGTCTGTAGAGGATTGTTTCCAGTTGTTGATGAAGAAAGACCCAGTCCATTGTGGGAGGCACTATTCCTTAGAAAAGTGATCCTTAACAGTATAAGAGAACTTAAAGTAAGCAAGGAAGGAAGGGTGTATTTGCCCTCTCTCTGCTCTTGACTGTCGATGTGATGTGACCAGATATTTAAGTTCTTGACTTGACCTCCCCCAAATAATGGGCTGTTTAACCTGGAATTGTAAACCAAATAAGCCCTTACTTCTCAATATTGATTTTGGTCAAGGTATTTGTCACAGCAGCTGAAAGAGAAACTCTCTACCTTATTCCCTTGAGACAGGGTCCCTCACTGAAGCTATAACTAGACTAGGCCCACAAGCCCCAGCAGTTCTCCTGTCTTTGCTCCATGTAATGCTGGGATTACAACAATGGCCAGCTTTCTACACAGGTACTAAGGATTTGAACTCAGGCCTTCATGCCTGCACAAGTGGTCTTGCCTACTGATCCATGTCCTCAACACCTCTTCATTTTTCCTTGAAGGCAAGAATGATTTGAACATTTCTATATACTGATAATAGTGCCAATGAAGGGTGTCAGGAGAGAAAGTGTGGGGTTGGGAGTGAACCACTGTCCTTGCAGAAGTAGATGTGTGGCTAGAGGGGTCACCAAAGACAAGAGGGACCCAGCATATTTGAGGCAATTCAGGCTGTTCAATGACAGCAAAGCCTGTAGCTAAAGTTCATTAGAGTGATGCTCCTCTGCCCACCCTCACAGACATGTTTCCTTTCCTCTTTCCCCTTTTCTTCTGACTCATAGATTTATTGAACAGTTTTGCTGGGCTATTCTTGATGTATGAAACATATTCAGTTTGTGATTTTTTGATAGATGTACAGTGTGAAATGGTCAGTACTATCGAGCTAATTAACATACATGCACCTATGTAGTTGCTGCTAGGGAGAGATGAATTTAAGATCTGATCTCTTAGATCAGTGGTTCTCAACCTTCCTGATGCTGTGACCCCTTTAATACAGTTCCTCATGTTGTGATGACCCCCAACAATAACATTATTTTCATTGCTACTTCATAACTGTATTTTGTTACTGTAATAAATCATCTGTGTTTTCTGATGGTCTTAGGCAACCCCTGTAAAAGGGTCATTTAGCCCTCAAGGGGATCATGACTCATGGGTTGAGAAACATTGTCTTAGAAAATTAAGAGAGTTTTGCTTGTTTGTGGCACTCAGGATGGAACCCAGGACCTTTGTATGCCAGGCAAGTTTACTGCCAATCATTAACCTCTTTTTGGTGTGTGTGTGTGTGTGTGTATGTGTAATGGACATACATAGAGATACATAAATAAACAAATACATATTTCCTTTCTTAAATTCAAGTCTTTATCCACTTTTCATGCAGTACATTGTGTAGTATGCATGTTTTTATATGCATGTGTACATAGAGGCCCCAGGTTCATGGAGTCATCTTCTATCACCTTATTCATAGAGGCAGGATCTCCCAATCAAACCTAGAGCTCACCAATATGACTAGTTTTGCTCGATAGATTGCTCCCTGGATCCTCTGCTTCCTCCTTCCCTGGCTGGAATTACAGATGGTTCACCATGCCCACCTGGCATTTACATGGGTTTCTGGGGATTTGAACCCTAATCCTCAAGCTGTTAGCCAAGCTTATGTCAGGTATTTCATCACAACAACAAGTAGGTAATATGCAAGGGCTTCCTTTTAAGTGAAGAAAATGTATGCACATTGCTTTATTTTATAGGTTATATTCCTGATTTACACAGCCTGGAGCAAAAACTGGCTAAATAATAAATGAACTATTAAGAAATTGATTCCCATTCAACCAGGTCTGGTAGAGCATGCCTGTTATCCTGGCACTTGGAAGGCTGGGCTGAGGATATTATGAGTTCAAGGGAAGCCTAGGCTATAGGGAGAGCTTGTGTTGGAAAAAAGAAAGGGCACAAAACAGAAAGGAAAGAAATGGAGAAATAGGGAAAGGAAGGAGAAAGAAAAGAAGAAAAAAGAGAGGCAGAGAGAGGGGAGGAAGGGGAAAGTAGTGGAGAGCTTCTTACCTATACACAAATGCAATTTTCACTCATTGTAAACATTCAATTATGTATATAATTTCACTTATAAAAATGACATAGAGGGCTGACAAAATGGCACAGTGGTTAAAGGTGTATTCCACTGAGCCTGACAACCTCCAGAATCCACCCGATAGAATCCACACAGACTAGTTCCCACAGGTTGTTCTCTGACCACCACATGTGTGCCGTGGCATATGCATACCCCAGAAATAAATAAATTCATTTTAAAAAGAAAAACAGCATAGAATCCCCAGGCCAGTTGGGTGTTTTGATGTCTGACTTGCTATGCATTCTACACTTTACAGAAGTGTTTGGTAAGTGAGCACTGTCTTTACTTGGCATTTTTTTTCACCAGGAGACAGGTCCTTCTGAGATTTTTCTAAGAATCCTGTGAAATCTTCTGTTCCCTCTTAATCCCATCCGCAGTGTGTAAGAGGCCTCAGAACAGGAAGTCTTCCTATGGTTCAGAAAGCTAAAGAAACTTTCGTGAAAGCAGCCAGCTGCTTGAGACCAAAACAATCCAAGGAATGACAGGGTCAGAGGCAACCAGAGCCACAAACCACCCAGGACTGGAAAAGGAAATGGTGTTTCTCTGGGTAATGTTAATCAGAAACTACTGACAGAGCATATGACAATAGCATCTCAATCCTCTTCTTATTATATTGTGTGTGTACATGTGTGTGTATACATTTGTAAACGTGTATATGTGTGTGTGTGTGTGTGTGTGTGTGTGTGTGTGTGTGTGTGTGTGTGTAGAGGTTAGAGGGCAACTTACAGGAGTTGGTTCTCTCCTTCCACCCCATGGGATTCTGGGAATGGAACTCGGTTTGTTAGGCTTGGACGCAAGCTTTTACCTACTGAATGAACCATCTCACCAGCCCAAATATCCGTATCTTAAGAGAGAAAAGATCTCCAAGGAAAGAAGACAGAAATTACTTTTAAATTAGGTGAAATCAGATGTTAATTGATTTTCCTGATGTATTTGTTAGTTTCCAGAGAAAAGGTCTAATAGTATCCTGAACACCTACAATATGGGAATATCACTGAGCCTTGTCCTGCAGCTGTCCCTAAGTGGAGACAGAGAGAAACAGTCACTTTCAGACTACCAAAAAATGGATGTTTCCTGTCTGATTTTGCTCTCAAACACCACCACCAGCTAGGGACTCAGGGTTCAATCTCATGGACATTAGGTAGAGAATTCATATTCAAACCACCATATATGTGTGTTTTGTGTGTGTGTGCGTGTGTATGTGTACAGGTTAGAAGACAACTTACAGGAGTTGGTTCTCTATTACATGGGTCCCAGAGATCAAACTAAGAACTAAGGTCATCAGCCTTGGCAGCAAGTACCTCTAACTACTAAACCCTCACACTGGCCCCTAAAGTTGAATTCTATACCAGTTGGATATTCTATATACCCTGACTGATTAAGTGAATCTAGATTACTTTGTTAGTTAATTTTCTTCTACCCCTTCAAGATAAATTATGAAATGAAGAATTTATATTTGAGTTCATTTCCTTTTTTTCTTTCTTTTTTCTCTACTTTTTCTTCCCTTTTTATTTTTGTTTTGGTTTTTCAAGACCAAGTTTCTCTGTGTAGCCTTGGCTGTCCTAGAACTCCCCCTGAAGGCCAGGCTGTCCTCAAATTCACAGAAATCCAACTGTCTCTGCTTCCCAAGTGTTGGCATTAAAGGCATGGGCCACCACCACCAGGACATTTCTTCCCTCTCTCCCTCCCTCCCTTCCTTTTTTTAGTAATCTTATTTATTTATTCATTTAATTTCTATGTGTGTTAGTATTTGGCCTGCATGTATGTCTGTGTGAGGGAGTCAGATCCACTGGAACTGGCGTTACAGATAGTTGTGAGCTGCCATGTCGGTGCTGGGAATTTAACTCAGGTCCTTTAGAAGAGTTACCAGGGCTCTTACCCACTGTGACATCTCCTTTCTTTTAATTCAACAGTTCCTTAGGGAATTTTTAAACACACTAAAAAAATAGAAAAATATAATGAATCCAAATGCATGAATTACTCAAGTTAAATGAATGTCAACATTTTGCTATGTGTAACATGAATAAATAAATGACCCAGAGACTGATATTGGGGTTCAAGCTTCAAGCTGAATATCAGAAAAGCAAAGCAGCTGGCCACTACCTTCTTACCTCTACCTCATGCTGAATGGACTGGTCTTGTCTCCATGAGCTCTCACCAAGCCTCAGACTGTAATCTCTCCTCAGTGTGTCTGGAGAATGAATGCCTCTCTGATACTTTGCTTCTGTTTTATATACTTCCCTAATGTTGGGATTTAAGGTGTGAGCTATAATTCTATTTCAGACTGATTCACTCTTGTATAGATCTGGGTGGCCTTGGACTCACAAGGATCAATCTACCTCTTATTCCTGAATCCTAGGATTGAAGATGTGTACCATCACCTCCTAGTTTCTGACTGCTGGGATTAAAGGTGTGTGGCTTCTATGGCTTGTAGCTGACTTTGCTTTCTGAATCTAAGTCAAGCTTTAGTAAATTATAAATAATATATCACTGCAGCTATGTGTTTGGAATCTTCTTTTCTAGTAACTTCTTGGTGTTTTAAAAGCAAATTCCCAGACATGAACCTAAAACTACTTTTGGCTGTCTGTGAACATATAAAGACTTTCTTAAAACATAATAGACTTGATGTAACATGACACTTAACAAAATTTAATATTCACATTTTCACAAAAATATTTCCCAAAATGCTGTCACATTTTCTCAAAAAGCACATGGTTTTATCACTTGCTTTGTTCAAATAAGATTTCAAACAAGGTCTGCCTACACATCACACTTCCTTGATGTCTCTTAAGTATCTTTCAATCTCTTCCCCATATCATTACATATTGTTCATTTTTTGAAGACTTATTTTGTTATTTTTAATCATGTGTTTGTGTGGGGAAACATACATATGAGTGCAGGTGACTGTGGAGGCCAGAAGAGGGCATTAGGACCCCTGGAGTTGGAGTTATAGTTAGTTGTAAGATACCAACATGCATGCTGGGAATGAATCTTGGATTCTCTGTTTATCCACTGAGTCATCTCTTCAGCTCCATTTATCTTTCTGTTTTTAAAGAAGCAGACATTTGTCTCATGAAGTTTTGCACAATCTGGATTTGGATAAATCCATTCCCCTTGGTACATTTAACTGGTGACTCTAATCTCTACGGTCTGTAAATCCTAAGAAGATACAGAAAGGTGTTTGCTTGCTGCTTCTGTTTCTGCTTCTCCATCTTCTTTATATGCCAGAAATCAACCATAAAACCTCTACCCCTGACTCATATCCCAAGTACTTAGATGCAGAAAGCTGATTCTGGTCATTCTTTCCATCTCTCCCTCCCTCCCTTTCTATTTGATTCCTTTGCTTCTATCTGCATCCATGTCTCCTTCTTCCCTCCCTTTCTCACTTTGTTCTTGTCCTAGTCTCTCTGCTATTGCTGTGAAGAGACAGCATGAGCACAGCAACTCTTTAAGAGAAAGCATTTAATTGGAACTGGCTTACAGTTTCAGTGTTTCGTTCATTATCATCATGGCAGGGGGCATGGCAGCACACAGGCAGACATGGTGCTGGAGAAGGAACTGAGAGTTGAACAGGCTTGATCCACAGGCTGCAGGAAGACAGATACTGGGCCTGGCTTTGGGTTTTGAAATCTCAAAGCCCACCCTGTTGAGGGAATTCTTTCAGCCAATAGTCTTTGAGGGACCAGCCCCTTCAGGGCGGGACTCAGGGGCTGCTTGTGGGCTGGGAGCGAGCTCCGGCTCTCTTAGGTTGTGGTTGGAAGGTGGATGGCAGCATCCAGAGGCTGAGGGCAGAAGACCTCGGCAGTTCTCTACCTTGCTTTGTCATTTGTGAGTGATTCCCCAATAAATACCTGACTTCCCTTTATTTTTGTGGACTCCCCAAATACATACTCACCACCCCTACTGACAAACTTCCTTCAATAAGGCCACACCTACCCCAACAAGCCACACCTCCTAATCCTTCGGAAGTAGTGAGCCTCTCCTTGAGAGAACCAACTAAGTGTGAGCCTGGGCAGGGGGCATTCTTATTCAGACTACCATAGTTCTTTGTTCCTGCCTTCTTTCTCTTGTTCTTCTCTCCCTCCATCTTTCTCTCCTTCTTATACCCTCTGTTCCTTTTTACTCTACCTCCTGCCTTCCTTTCTTACTCTTCTCTCATCCTCCTTTCTTCCCATTTCTCCCTTCATTTCCTCTCTTCCTTCCTCCCTCCTTTCTTCACTTCTTCTGTTTCTTCCTCTCTCTCTCTCTCCCCTTCCCTCCCTTCGTCCCTCCCTTGCCAGCAAACCGTAGATGGTACTGTGCTCTTTCTGCCACACACATTAGTAGAGCTAGCAAAATCCCTGTTGTCCTGTTAAGAATCAATGCTGGACTCCGGTGTTGTCAGCTTGACTGATCCATTATAAAATTCCCCATCAAACTTTCATCTAATCAACGGTGTCAGCAGTGCCAGCATCTTCCCCTGCATCCATTATTTCATTAGTGCCTGGGAAATGGTGGCTTTCTGCTTTAACAATCTGCATCCATTCTGCATTTCTAAGCTGTAACTCTTCATTAGAAAGCTTTCCTCTTCAGTTGTTAGGGAGCTGAAACACACACTTCAAGCCAAAAAAGCTTGGTAAATGCTAGTTCCTTCTTTATATTTAAACATTTTTAGAAAGATATTGGTGCCATGGCAACTTCCAAAGTTGACCAAAGAGGTCATTTTATTTCCCTGGTAGTATGGTGTCAAAAATTTTTAAGTATACTTTTTATGTGTTTAAATCCATTATAGTCATTTTCCTATCCTATATGTATTTTTATGAAGGCATAATTTAATATAATAAAACCATGTGACTGTCAGTCTTAAGTGGAAGGTTCCCCCATTTGCATAAACTTCTACAATCATCTCCCAAAGTGACATTGAACATAATCTGCCTGGGAAGAGCTCCCTTGGCTCATCAGTTCTTTCTGCTTCCCCAGACCCTTCTGTCTAGGCTGCAGTGTTCTGATACTGTGTGCCACTGGTGGGTGGAGAAGATGCCAAACTCTATGAAAATGGTGTCAGAGTGTTTAGACTGTATTGTGCCTAGCCACATTCAACTAAAGTAGAGTTTCTGAGATCCTTCCATGTCATTGCTGTGTGAACCAACAGTGTTCTCTCTCTCTCTCTCTCTCTCTCTCTCTCTCTCTCTCTCTCTCTCTCTCTCTCTCTCTCTCAGACAGGCACTCACTTTGTAGGTGAGGCCGGCCTCAAATGCACAGAAATCTACCTGCCTCTGCTTCCTGAGTGCTAGGATTAAAGGGGTACACCATACACCCAACTTCATCCTTTTTGCTGTGGTTTAATTTATTATTATCATTGTGTGATTATGTATGTACAAATTTGTAGAGACAGTTCTCTCCTCCCACATTTATGTGGGTTTAAGGGATTGAACTCAGGTCCCCAGACTTGCTTGACAATCTGAACAATCTCCACAGTCCCTAGGTGGCTCATTCTTCGAATTGTTGAGAAATAAAGATTTCATTGTGGGAATACAAGGTGACTATTTGTTTTCATTTCCCTGCTGAAGAATGGTTGGGTCATTTCCAATTGCAATTATTATGAGAAGGACTCCCCTAAAAACGTTTTTCTGGATGCATGTTTTGATTTTGCTCAAGTAAATGTCTAGGGATTGAGTAACTTCTTAATAGAAGATACCTGTTGTAATCTAGTCTTCTAAGTTTGCAATTTTTAAGACAAGCATGGTTATCCTTGTAACCACATCACTCAGACATTGGGTGAGAAGATCAGTGGGGATTGCCTAGCCAGCCTAACCTAGTGAGTGGCCTCCAAGCCAGTGAGACACTGTCTCAAACAGAGCAAGGTGGATGGTACCCAAGGAATGACACCTGATGTTGACCTCTCTGGCCTCCACATGTAGGCACACACACAGGAACACTGGCATGCATGAGTGTAAACACGCAGAAGTCCCATTGATGAGCACGTAACTTCACAGACAGTACAGGCTTTTGTGCTTCTGAGACATCTATGACTTCAGGCACTATTGAGCTCATGTTACAGATGGCAACAGTGGGATGGACAGAAATCAGGTGATTGTCCAAGAAGACTTAGAACTCAACTCAAAGTTCCATAATGCCTCCCATAAACTGCTTGAAATACTCATCTTTTCACTGTTGGGGCAAATATGGCAACACTGCTGATATATAATGATGTTATCATCTAGTACAGTGGTTCTCAAATGTGGATCATGACCCCTTTGGTAGGGTCACATATAAGATATCCTACATATCACATATTTTCATTATGATTCATAATAGTAGCAAAATTGTAGTCCTGAAATAGCAACAGGATAATTTTGTGGTGGGGGCGGTGTGGTCACCAGAACCTGAGGAACTGTATTGAAGGGTCATAGCATTAGGAAGGTGGTGAACCACTGATCTAGTAGATACTCAGGGTTGGATAAAATATATCTCTTAAAACAATCCCATTTGTAATAAATAGGCTGTTGGCAATCTGCCATATCCACGCATGGCTTCAGAGGCTGGACCTGATGAGGGTGGTGAAGAAATGAAGAAAGGACTGACAAACAGAAACCTGAAAAGCAGGGGTCTGGTGACTGGGCTCTCTACTGGAGAAACTGCAGCACCCTGGGAACTCCACCTGTGGACTGTGTAGAGCTGAACAGGGAGGCAGGTTATTACACACAAGTAAACAAGGAGGCGGAGCTTATGCTGTACAGCTGAGCAAGGAGGCTGGTCTAGCTAGCCTCAGTGGGTGCAGTCTCTGTAGGGAGCAGTCTTCAGGCTGTGAATAACTGGGGAGAGAAAGCTACTGTGGACATTTTCTGCACATGCTATGAACATCCACACACTGACCAGAATGTCAGGCTTCCCCATGTCCCACTGAACCTCACCCCTGGAGGAGAGACTGTACCATTCATTCCTCCAGGGTTTGACATGATTGACAGGGCTGATGCCAGGTCAGCATTGACATTCACTCAGAATTTAACTCTCAAGGCTTCCTCCCATCCCTACAGCAATCTTTCTGTACATACCCTGGCATGTACCATGCCCCTGCCACACACACACAGTTCATGCCACATGCTCTCTTGTATATGAGAACTGTAGTTATGTAATAAACAAAAAATGTGTTTGGGATGCAATGAAATTGGATTTCCTCATCCATAAATTGTGTGATGTTTGTGTCTAAGCTATAGTTCAAGAAACAGAACTGCTCTGTTGATATTTTTATAAATGGTGTCTAATGTATTTCTATTAAGAGGAGATACATTTGCTCTGCCAGAATGTGTTATCATAATAGCCACACCATTTACTCTACCGATGGAAAATGATGTGGGTTATTCTGTTTGGAATTTCACTCGCCCACTCCCCAGCCTGCCAGATTCGATCATAAATGATTGCGAACGTCTGTGAGTTATTTTATAAGAAGCATCCATCTATTTTTACAACTCCAGAAACCCTGTCACTCTTATTCATCTCCCTGGGAATAAAGCAATAATTTGATTCCCTGTAAACGTGAACTTGAATTTATACCATTCTCTGCACTCAAGACTTCAGTGTCAGGGGAGATTTATACCTGTGTTTCTGGGCCAGGAGACTAGAAGGTGGTATCCTGGAGTGTTTCGCACCATTTTGCACTATTTTCCTTGAAAAATCGGAAGTGCTACTCAGAGTGTTACTGCTCCATTTTGGATAAAGCTGTTTTACTTTCTATTCGTGTAAGCATGTCAAATACCGCACCACACAGAGCAGCAAGTCGTCTGTGCTCTTCCCTGCAGCCCTCTGTCTACTGGAGAGCATGTACCTGCAAAAATGCTCTGGGTGGTGTGGTGAGCTCACACCCCAGGGAACTTCTAATCCAACTGTTTAAAATTCCAGAGCTTCTTCAGCAAAACAGATGACTGCCCAAGTATCCACTTGGGTATTTGATATCTCTCAGGAAAGCCAACTGGGTCCACCTCTGATGTTCACTCCCTTGGCCCAGGGAGAAGTGCTTGTACGAGAAATATGTTTCCTCCTTTCTTTGTGTCCTGAAACACTAAGAGGGAAGATGTCTGTCATATTGTGAACATGAAATGTCTCCCTCAGTGAGACTCTGTCCCATCTTCTTCCTGGCTCTTGGTGGTAACCACCAAATACTTTGTATCCCTGTCTTGCAACAATATTCCTCCCTTATCTGCTTCTACAGTCACATGTCACTCCCCTTATCTTTGTGTCCCCTCTTCTGTGGTGGTTAGAATAAGCAATGTCCCCCCATAGGCTCATTGAACACTTGTTTCCTAGCAGGTGGCGCTGTTTGGGAAGTCATAGAGTCTTTAGGAGGTGCAACCTTGCTGGAGGACGTACATCACTAGGGATATGCTTTGAGAAGTATTTATAGCCTCACCCCACTTCCTGTTCTATCACTCTGCTTCCTGTGTGTGGATGAAAATGTGATCAACCAGCTTCCTATTGGCTGCTATGCCATGCCTTGTCCACCATGATGTACACTATCCCTATGAAACAAATAGCTAAAATAAACCCTTTCTTTTTAAAATTGCTTTTGGTTGTGGCATTTCATCACAGAAACAGCAAAGGAACAAATACATCTTCTCATCAGGATGCCAGTCTTACTGGATGAGGCCAACCTAAGTGACCTCCTGTTAACTTGATTACAGCTGCAAAGACGAGCTCTAAATAAAGTTGCACGTACAGCTCTCAGAGGTAGAATGTCATCCTATCATCTGAACATTACAATGGAACCCCTAGGTACTATTTCCTGTCTGAACTGATGCTCAGGGGAGAAAATAATTGCATGTATGGGTGGAGTGTGATACAGCTGCCACTGGAACATTGAATAACCCAAAGCTCATCTTGTCTGTATCCTGGCTGGTGCTCAGCACCAGGAGTGGGTACTTCACCTACTCCAGCCTGGGTACAGATCTCTTTCTGTCCCCCAAGCCCTTTTAGAGTATCTCTTAATACACTAGGTCTTGAAATAGTCTGACAGCTTTAGAACATTCTACATCCTGCTCTGCTATACTTTGATCAAGTTTCATTCCTTACACACTCTGAAGACAGATGCAGCTTCCTTATTCATAAGATGCTTACACACTAGAAGAAACTCCTCTGTGACTGTGCTGTCTCTTTCCTCAGCAGCAAGAAAGTATGTCATGAACACACCATACTCAGCTCTGTCAACTTGACAGCCTAGAGTCATCTCATCCCTAGAGAGGGGAGTCTCAATTGAGGGTACCAGATGAAGTTGGTCTGTTACTGTGTCTGTGACAGATTGTCTTGAATGATAATTGATGTAGGAGGGCCCAGTCCATTGTGGACAGCACCATACCTATGCAGGTGGTCCTGGGTTGTGTAAGAAAGATAGCTACTCATTAGTCTGAAACCTGAATTAGTCAGAGGTATCTGATGTCATAATAATGACAGTCTGGCTAGAGACTAGATATTTAGTAATTAAATCCATAGATAGTAACAAATAGGGAAACATTATCCAAAGGAGATTACTGAGTGTTCAGGGAAAGAACATGAGTTTGGGGAAGGGAGGGTTGGAAGCTGGAGAAATGGCCCAGCATTTAAGAGTGTATACTGCTTCAGTTCCCAGCACCCACTTTGGGACTTCACAACCATCTGTAATTCCAGATTCAGGGATCCAGTGCCCTCTTCTGGCAGCCTTGGGCACAGAGCTCATGCATAAACTAACACACAGACTTCATGCATGCACCCAAATAATAAACTCAATCTTAAAATTAAAAGAATGAAATGATAAGAATAGGTGTTTGGGTAGAACCTGGGGCATTGGTGGTCTTATGACCTCACTAAGTCATGATATTGAAGAACATGCTGGAAAGGGAGCAGAAGCTATTTGGGCTTGGGCTGATTGCAGCCCCTGTACATCTCTTTCTCAGGGTGACTGCAGGGTGGGGCAGAAACAGGCTTGGCTGAGCAGCCTCAGATAGACTTTTCCAGCCAACCCACGCCAGGCTGGTTCAGCCAGATCCTTTCACACTTGGTTAGCAAATCCATATGTTGTTGATTTCCCCTGGGGCTAGTCTCCAGAGTTCTTTCTTGTCCTAAACTGGTGATCTTTTCAGGAAGTAATTTTATGACCATACCTTTAAGAACATAGGCTGTTTTTCCCCACCCAAACTATATATCCACAAAAAGCAATGACACAATTTTATGTTATACTTTTAAAAACTATTGCCATCTTTTCAGACTCCAAATTTTTAGCTATCTTTATCCCTAAACTGCTGCAGAAAGAGTTTGGTTTCAGATCTAAAGTGCCTATCACCGCATTAGTGGAGCCCAGGCCCTACCCAGCATGCACTTCAAAACAACTTGACCCTGCTTTGCAGGCCAGTGATAACCTGGGAAGGCTCCAAAAGTTGTGTCTTTGATGTTTTATCTTTGAAAAAAACTTACTGTGATGTGTGGGTATCAGAGCATTTCAAATTAGGAATGGAATTGTTATAAGTGTGTGTGTGTGTGTGTGTGTGTGTGTGTGTGTGTGTGTGTGTGTGTGTTTATAAGTGCAGGCATGTACATACCATAACGTGTGTGTGGAGGTCAAAGACAACCTCTGGTCTCTGTCTTCACCTTACACAGGATTTCTTATTGTTCAGTGATGAGCACCCCAGGCTATCTAGCCCTCCAGCTTCCAGAGATTTTTCCTGTGTGCCTCCCTTCTCGCTGGCAGTAACAGTGTTGTATTTGTAGACATGCACTATAGTGTCTGGATCCACATGGGTCCTAGGAATTTGAATGCAGGTCTTCATGCTTGTGTGGCAAGTGCTTTTCCCATTGAGCCAACTCCCCAGTCACAAGAATGGACTGTGGAATCTCCAATGTTGGTGTCTCCCAGACGTTTCTTGCATGTACCACATGCTCCCATTATCCCTCTCTCTTCTGCCTTCTCCCCTGCCCCATTTGAATCCATATTTCAGGGGAGATCATAATAGATCATTTGTAGGTCCATGGTTAAAACGGTAGAGTTCTGTTGGAAGACAGAAGACACCAGGTTCCAGTCTTATACACAATGAGATGTCCTTGGTCCTTGTCAGCCAGTCAGAGCTTGAACCTCAACAGTAACAAGATATTTGTCATTTTCTCTTCAGCAGTGGACAGCCCATGTTCTAGGTAAGGATCTGAGTCCAGAGAACATTTTTTGAAATTTACAGGTCTTTGTGTTCCAGATGAAAGAAATGAACTAGAGAAACATGGATAATGAAATAGAGACAGGAAGACATGGAAAAATAGGAGAGGGCTGAAGAGCTGGGGAAGGGCATAGTGGAGGGAGTGGAGTCCCAGACAATCATGACCTTTTATTAGTTATTTACATAGCATCCACCTTTTCCAGTGCCTGCTGGTCACTGGCTCTTTAATGCACATGTGCTGGATTTGGGGTCCACATTCTTTACACCAGTCACAGTAGGGGATTGATTCTGAGAAACTTCACCTCTTTCATTTTATCTTTATATAAATGGTATAGAACCAGGCATAGTGATTGTGAAATTAATTTTAAAAGCCAACTTGTCACAACCAAGAATGACCTGGGCAGATCATGCCAATGGAGAAATATTCCAGATCAGGCTGGTCTTATGGGCATTTCTGTAAGAGATTGTCTATGGTTAATTGGTGTCTAGCCAACTATGAGTGGTGCTATTCCTTAAGAAGTTGATCCTGAACATATAAGAGAGAAAGCTAGCCAAGATTAAGCAAGCAAGAATCCATACACTACTCATTCTCTCTCTGCTCTTGATAGTGGGAATGATGCGATTGATTGCTTGAGTCCCTGCCTTGACTTCCCTGCATTGCTGGACTATAACTTGGAAGTGTGAGACAAATAGACTTTTGTCTCTCTTAAGGTGATTTAGTAAAGGGTCTTTTTATCACAGCAGCAGAAAAGAAATCGGCGTGGGGTGGGGTGTGGGAGGATACCTGGGTAGTTCAAGACTAGCTAGGCTACAGAGTGAGTTTCTTTCAAAAGAAAAAGATTTTCTTTGCATGTATTTGTAGGCAACTTTTAGCAATCCTCTCACATATGTTTAATCATCTCTAGATTTTTAAATCACGTGTAATAGAATCTAAGTATTATGTAAACAGTTATTATACTATACTGTTTAAGGAAAAAGGCCTACATTTTTTTATTCATTTCAAGCTGGGTTGGATCCATGTCTACAGAAGAGGGGGCTGATTATGCTTTAAAAATAAGAGAGCACCTACAAGGTTGAAAGCAGAGTATAAGGTTCTTAAGAAATGTGATGGACAGTATTTTATACTACAATATTAGCGCTAGACTTTGGGGGGCAGGCACGTGCAAAGTTATGGCTTAAAGTGGCATATTTATATGTCAGGCTGACAAGGAATGTATTGTGCTGGTTAGTTTTAACTGGCAACTTGACACACACAGTAGAGTCAGGTAAGAGCCTTAGTGAGGAATTTTCTAGATTAGGTTGGTCTATGAACATGTGTTTGGAAGATTTGTCTTAATTTTTAATTGGTGAAGGAAGAGCAAGCCCATTGTAGGAGGCAGTGTTCTCTAGCAAAGGGTCCTGAAATCCAGCAAGCAAGCAAGCAAGCAAGCAAACAAGAAAGCAAGCAAAGATGTATTTATTCTCTTTGCTCTTGCCTGTAGATATGATGTGACTAACTGCTTGAGTCTGTGACTTGACTTCCCTTCAGTGATGGACTGCAACCCCAATTTATAGGGCAAATAAGCCCTTGCTACCCTAACTTGCTATTGATCAGGGTATTTTATCAGAGGAACAGAAATGAAACTAGATCAGGGTATAAAGGTGAGGAGGTCCAATCAGATAGTGTCATACAGGCTTACACTGACAGCTACCCATGAAGTGGAGGCAGAAGGATGAGAAATTCAGTACCTTCCTTGGAAACTTAGTGACGCACTGTCTCAAAAGAGAAAGTACAAACAAGACAGGGGTGTAGCTCAGGGGTAGAGTGCTTCCTTCACATGCATGAGGCCCTATGGTCAACCACAGTACCATATTCTCTCTCTCTCTCTCTCTCTCTCTCTCTCTCTCTCTCTCTCTCTCTCTCTCTCTCTCATGCACACACACACACTCACATACACACTAACTCACTCACACACATACACTCACACATACACTAACACACACAGAGACTGGGGGCGGGGGAGACTATGTTGATTCACTTTGCTCCCAGTTTTGGTTACACAAAAGGACAAAATTATACACCAGATTTAGTTTAAAGACTCAGCTGGCTGTGATGGCTAATACTGTCAGCTAGACGGGATTGAGACCCACCTCGGGGATAAGCCTCTGGTCATGGCTATGAGTAGGCTGACTGAGGTAGGAAGACCTCAACTGTGGGTGGCATCTATCCAATGGGTAGATGGTGCTGGACTAATAAGGAGAAAGCAAACTGAGCACCAGCATCCATCTGAGGCAGGGTCAGTGGCCAACTTTGAGTCCACTTTCAGACTGACCCCTTGCTGCCTGATTGTTTTGATCCAGCCATGAAGGCCTTTTAACTTTGTGATGGTTAAGCACGACTGTCAACTGAGAGAGACTGAGAGTCATCTAGATCAGTGCACACACCTCTGGGTATGTCTGAGAGGGATTTCTAAGAGACAATTAGATGGGGAGGGGTGCTATGAACTGATCAGTGATTTCATTCATCGACAGGCTCAAAATTTAAATACATTATTGGAAGGGGTAGAACTTCCTGCCTGGTGTTCTGTATGAGCTTGAGACTGACCAATGGTAGATATGTTTTCAGCTTTGAATGCATGAGTTTGTTAAATGCATAGCAAGCCAAAAATAAAAGAATGAGAGAGAGAGAGAGAGAGAGAGAGAGAGAGAGAGAGAGAAGGAGGGAGGGAGAGAAGGCCAGACACTGTACCCTCTGGGTGAGGCTTCCAAGTAAAAGAATAAATCGCAACAGGTAGAGGTAATATCATCAAGGCAGGTGTTCACAGCATCCAACAGAAACCAACTGTGAAGCTGAAACAGTCAGCTTGATTCCAGACTGAGCTTTTTCTCCTTGTCTGAGTTTTCTTCCCATGGCCGTACATTCAGCTTCTCTCCCCCAGCAAAGGCAGTTATTTTTTTTTTTTTTTTTTTTTTTTTTTTTTTTTTTTTTGATCATGGGACAAACACTGGTGATCTCTGTTGGAAACAATTCACCTTCTAGCTGTTCTCAAGGACATGATGTTTTCTCTCTTGGGCTGGTTTTTTTTTTTTTTTCTCCTCCCTTCCTGTCACTGAGTCAAGGAGGCCAGCAAGGCCTCAGACAAGGGTTTTTGAAGGACAGTTTGAGACAAACATGCTTGATTGAGTCTGCAATGGGGGGCAGGGAGGCAAGCTTGATTCCAGGGCCAGCTTTTCAGTGAGCTTAAATAGCACATGACAGTTTACCTGTATAATGTATGTTACATCTGGTTGGAAGAAATAGGTACTGTTTTGGGGGGCAGGGCATGTCTCAGGATTATATCTTCCCTGGGCCCCTTCCTGCTATGGCTACATTCTCCTCCCTGTCTACCATAATGTGTTCTGCTTTGCCATGCACCACAGCCCCCCTCCATTGTGGATAGAAACCCGTGCTTTCTGATAGAAACTGTACAGGCTGGGAGGCTCTCACTCCATGTTCTGTACTATAGGGTCACTCTGTTTCTCTGGCACATTGGCTCATAAATGGGTGCATTTATTCTGAATATTGTTCTTGTGTTTGCTTATGAAGTTTGTGGATTCAGAATAAATCTGCACCCGAGCAGTCATCAGACATCAGTCAACCTTGAAGATGACCAGAGGCACAATGTCTCAGTTAGCTTTAACTGCCAATTTGACATGGCCCAGAATTATTCAAGAAGAGAGAATCTCAAGTGAGGAATTTCCTAGATCAGATTGGCCTGTGGCCATGTCTGCAGAGGGATTGTCTTGGTTGTTAATTGATGTAAGAGGGCTCAGCCCACTGTGGGAAGCACCATCCCCTACACAGGTGTCCTGAGCTGTGTAAGAAAACTAGTTGAGCACGAGCTTGCCTGCATGCCAGCAAGCAGCATCCCCTATGGTTCCTACTATACTTCTTTGTCTATAAAGTGAGTTCCTTAGTCAAAAGTTCTGCTGTGTAGAAAAGCAAGCAGTCTTGGCTTCAGGTTCCTGCCTTGACTTCCTCCCTTGGCATCCCTCAGTGATGGACTAGTTGTGACCTGGACTTATAAGCTCAATAAACCCTTCTGTAAACTCAATAACCCTTTACTCCCCAAGTTGCTTTTGATTAGGTTGTTTTGACATAGAAACAGAAAGGAAACTAGAACAGCCACTTGATTGTATTTTTATTTGTTTGTGTGTGTTTTCTTTTTTTTCATTTTTTTATTTGAATTAGAAACAAGATTGATTTACATGACAATCCCAGTTTTGTGTGTGTTTTCAAAACAAGGTTTCTCTACATAACTGCTCTATTTTGGAACTCGCTCTATAGACCAGGCTGGCCTCGAACTTACAGAGATCCACACACATCTGCCTCCCAAGTGTTGGGATTAAAGGTGTGCACCACCACTGTCCAGCTAGAACAGCCAGCCCCTTTATGAGTGGGGACCCCTGAAAAAGGCAAGGAAACAACCACCATGGTAGGAAGAGCTCAAGAGTGAGAAATCAGTGCCTCAGACCTTCCACAAGACAATGGATGTAATCCCACCATTTATCCACACACAACAACCTAAGAAAAACAGAGTGTGAAGGAAATTACATAGCTGGCATGAAAAGTGTAATTAGGCTTTAATCATATTCAACAAACAATTATTCATAATTATATGAGGAATTAGCGAACACATGTAATTATTAGAACTTTAATACCTTCTAAGGAGGAAGGAAGGGTTCAATGTGCCTGTGTATCAGTCACCAAAACAATGATATGGAAAGCTGCAAAGTGTTCATAGATCTAAAAGGTAAAAATTTGCACATATCATTCTCAGATCACAGCATAAATGGATGACAAAGGATTAAATATGAAAACCTGTGAGCAAAAAAGTCCTAGACATTTAAAAATGTTCCCAGATACTGCATTCTCAGGTAAAGATGTCCAAACCTATCCTAACAGTACTTGGCAGAGCTCAAGGATCCTTATGTACCAACTGACCTCTGGCTATAAATCTTTACTCATATTAGCTCACAGATCTCCCCCCACTCCCGTGTTTAGTGTGAAACGTTTTTTTTTTTTTGTTGTTGTTGTTGTTGTTGTTGTTGTGTGTGTGTGTGTGTGTGTGTGTGTGTGTGTGTGTTGCTTTTGTAATACTGAAGATAAAAGTTATGGCCTCACATAAACAAGGCAAGCAGCTTGATCCTACACCGGAAGAGTCTAAGCAGAAGATCTACCACTGAGACACACCCCAACCCCTCCCTGGAGGATTTTAGGCAGGTTCACCACCACTGAGTTCCACCTCCAGCCCCTTAGTGGGAGATTCTAGGCAGGTGCTCTACCACTCCCAGCCCCTCACTGTGGGATTCTAGACAAGCATTCTATCAATGAGCTACATTTCCAAATCTTTTTTTTTTTATTTTGAGTTGCACAGTCTGGCTTTGAAGTCACCCTTTAGTCCAGTTAGCCCTTGAACTTGTGACTTTCCTGCCTTAGTTTCCTGAGTAGCTGAGGTTGCCAGCCTGAACCTTCAGGCACATCTAACATTGTTCTAGCTTAGACAAGTGTGTCTTTCACTTGTCTGTTGACAAGTTACTTTAGAGCAGGCTCTACTGTCTCCATGAGTGTCTCTGCTGGTCCTTCACCCCACTGCAATGCCTGGAGCACAGAATACAGAATAGGTTGTTCTGGATGTCACATATTCCTTCTCAGGGCCTCGAGCAGCCATACACTAAGGAAAATCAATAAACGAACAAACAACACTTCTTTTATTTGGGGTCTAATACATAAACTCTTTGGGAGGGAGGGGAGCTGTGCATTGTCAAGGGCTGTGAAGCACAAAAGAAAATGGAGGAAAGAGGGATAATATGATATGAGGTAATCCAGGATGCCACGCTAGCTGGGTAGAGGAGGAAAACTAGAAGAATAAACAAACCCAGAGATTGGAGGAAGAGTGGGACCCACAGCAGTAAGGGAATGCATTGGAGAAATGTATAGGAAAGCCAAGGAGGAAGGTCCCCCAGAGAGACCCACCAGACCCAAATTTGAATTTATACTGTCAGTTTTTTATCAAAAGTAGCTTATGGGAGTGGGGAATGAGTTTATTTTTGCCTATAGTTCCAAAAGGTTAGAGTCCATCATGATAGAGAAGGCATGGAGGCAGAAGTCTGAGACCATTCTGGCTATTTGAAGCAGACAGATCACATTTCATCTGCACACAGGAAGCAAGGACAAAGAACAGGAAGCAGGGTGAGGCTATCGACCCTCAAAGCCTGCCTCCAGGAACCTACTCCCCCGACACAAAGCACACTTCCTAAAAGTTCCCTAACTTTCTCACACAGGGCCCCCACCTGGGCACCGTGTGTTTCAAACATGTAAACCCAAAGAAGACATTTCACATTCAAACCCATCAGGACACCCATATCCAGCCATATGGCTTTTAATCGTTTCCCTCACCTTTCTATTGAAGCAATCAAGTGCAAACTCATTCTGAGGAGATTCAAACAAATGTCTGCCTACCCTAGATAGGGCATGAACAACAGAAACAAATTATTCCAACCAAGGATGACTTGGTAAAACAATGAATTTAACTGGAGTTGCACTTCTGAAATGCTGTGCATATGGAAATTGTCTGTTAGACACTGAAGACTGGCCTCTTCATATTCTGCCTGTGGGTTTTGTTGTTTGTTTGTTTGTTTTAGTATGGACGGCTGTCCTCCAAGTTCATACGTTTATTCAAATTCATTTTGAATCAAAGCAATGCTTGGAGAAGAGATTGTATTTAGCAAGCCATTGTGCAGATATTCAGATAAAGCATACTGGCTAGATGAAAGTTATTGTTGTATTAATACGTTTAATTTGACATAATTACTTGATACAATGAGGACCTGAAGTGATCTGTTCTTTCCAGAACATCTATTGTTCTCCACTATGACAGGCAGCAAGAGAATACATCCCTGCAACTGCTCCTCTTTGGAAAGGAAAGGACATTTGGGCTGTCACGTTGATGGAAAACCGGGATAATTTCTCTCTGTGATTCCTTTCTTCCCTTTCACCCTGAGCGTCTTGATCCTGCCTGTGTAGACATCAGCTGGGCTGGGGAGACCTTCTGCCTGAGCAGCTTGGCATTCTCTGTCTGCCGCTCCCCAGAAATGACAAGCATTTCTTTTTTCAGGTCAGAGAATGGAAATTCTATTTTCAAAGCCATAAGGGCCCTCAGGTATGAATAGATCTTCCCTTGGGAGTCACAGCCTGAAGGTGGATGACTCTGGCTGCCCCACTCCCATGTCCCTAGACTACAGGAGCCACTCATGATGCCAGGAGTGCTCCCCTCCCCTGCCCTGCTCTGATTCCAAGCCAACCTTGTTTGCTGGTTCCAATTAAAAAGCAATTGCATTCCCAGCAGTTCAAGAGTACAGCCAAAAATACAGCCTGTTCAGAAAAAGCATGATCTTTTTCAGAAGGAGTTCTCCATAAAAGGGCTAGATGCTGCTCATGAGAGCCAATGACAACATGGTCGTCATCATGTGTTTCACAAATTTAGGCATTCAAAGACAAAACCAAAATGGAGATGGTTTGCCCTGGATTATCTGATGGCTACAGTGAGACTTTCTGTTGGTCTTCATGTTTTTGTTTTTTTTTTTTCTTTTTCTCTTCCCTCCCACATTTATTAGAGAATAAACAGGAGCTGACCTTTTGTCAGGCAGCAAGGAACCAAAGCAATCAAATTAAGGAAATCAAAATCGAGAAGGTCAGGGGGTCAGCACTAACCACACTGGGGAGCTGTCACCCACGGCTGCCTCAGCCAAGTGGGCATCCATCTCTCTAGGAGCAGTCCATGCTCCCTGAGAAGGGCCAGTGAGCAGGCAGAGCTGGGAAGAACACTGAAGACCGTGTGTTCAGCTGTCTCCATGGGTGGGATGGTGGCGCCTCTGTCCTCCATGGCTCCCAGACTGCAGAAAAGTCAGGTATAAAAGCTCTTCCACTCAGAATTTAAGAACCCCCAAATAGACATGGGTGCCTGTCTGTAAGGTCAGCATGTGGGGGGCAGAAGCAGATGGATTGTTAGTTCATAGAAAGACTCTGTTTCAATGGGAGAAGGAGAAGTGAGGGGGCAGCCAGAGTGGCGGTAAAGGAGGAGAAAAAGGACTAGAGAAAGGAAAGGAAAGAGGGAGGGGCAGCCAGAGGAGGAGAAGCAAACAGAGGAGTAGTGGCAGAGGCCGAGAGAGGTGGGGTAGAAGGAGAAGTGCCTCTACCCTGGTTCAATTTTAGGTCTATCCCACTTGTTTCAAGTGGTTGAACCTCTGCATTCCTTGAGAGTTTTCTTTTTTTTTTTTTTGAAATATTATTTTAGTGATTTTGACATTGATTTATGTGCATGTGTGTGTATGACTGTAGAGGCCAGAAGAACAGTATCAGATCCCCTGGAGCTGTTGTTCCAGACTGTTGTGAGAACCCTGATGCGTTACTGGAAACTGAATTTGGGTCCTTTTTAAGAGCAGCAAGTATCTTTATCCTCTAACCTAGTGGTCCTCAACCTTCCTAATGCCTGAACCCTTTAGAACAGTTCCTCACATTGTAGTGACCCCAGCCACAAAATTATTTTTGTTGCTACTTCATAACTGTAATTTTGCTGTAATGAATCACAATGTAAATATATGATGTGTGACCTTTGTGAAAGGGTCATGAACCAGCAGGTTAAGAACCACTCCTGTAAGCCATCTCTACAGCCTCAAGAATCTTATTTTTCATCTAAGTAATCTGGGATTTTATGATAAGACCATTCAAGTATATCACCAATAAAGTTAGGATGTGCAAATACAGAACATCCTATAATCCATAATTTGGGGATGTGACTCATATTGAAGTTGATCAACTAAATTTTCTTCCCGTGGAAAAAATATTGAGCTTGGGCATGGTGACACACCTGTAATCTCAGCACCGAGGACACAAAGGCAGGAGGATCGTGAGTTCAATGCAGCCTGGCTGCCTCTGGAGTCTAGGAGACCTTGTCTAAAATCAACAACAAAAAAAAGGAAAGAAGAAAGAAAGTCTTTTATTTATTTTTCCATCTTTGAGATAGGGTCTCACTATGTAGCCCTGGCTGGCCTAGTACTTGTTATATAGACCAGGCCAGGTTCAAACTCACATAGATCAGCATGCTTTTGCCTCCTGAGTGCTGGAGTCAAAGTTATGTGCCACCATACCTGGCAAGAAGGAAGGAAATAATGAATGAAGGAAGGATTCATTTTGGCTCAGTTTCAGAAGTTTGGTTCATGGGAGAATGGCTCCTGTGGGCAGAACATTGTGGTAGTGGAATATGGGTCTCTTCTTTCCTTTTTAGAAGACAGGAATCAAAGAAACAGAGTTACATGGAGGAGCCAGGGCAAAATATAGCCAAGGCACACACTTCCAGTAACCCACTTCTTACAAAAGCCCTGTCTCCTACTTATCACTACTTGCTGTCTTCACCTCCCCTAGCAACTGGGACTACAACAATCAGACATTGGCATACCCAGATTTTATGTGGGTGCTGGGAATCTGAATTTAGATCTCACTTTGTAAAGCAGGCATAACAGACTAAGCCATATCCCCATACACCCTTATCATTCCTAAGATGAAGGAGATTCCAAAGGAAGGGGTGAAGTCCCATCTCTTTCTCCTTGCCCCTAAACTTAGTTGGAGCTATCAAGTGATGCCGTTGCAGATTGCTTCCCTTTGATTTTGGTGTTCTGTGGGAAAAGAAGCCAGGAACCTGTCAGCTTTTATCTTTCATTCATGCACTGATTGTTTTTTTCACAATTTCTGGACCATTTGCACCAGGGAACAATTTTTAAAATAAGGTGGAATTTGTAGGGGTTGGGTCAGAACATTTTAGCAGAAAAAAAGAATAATTGCTAGGAGCAAAAAGCTTTCCAAGTGTCACCTTCCTGCTGACCTCTTCTGTTCTTCTGGTTGTCATTCTTTTCTGAAATCAGTAAGTAGATTTTCCACTTTGGATAAATACCACATCTCAATTCACACCAGCTTGCAAATTCAGATCACATTGAAATCCAAATGACTGCCTTTGAGACAATGGCCTTTGTGTGGCTGCTAATGGAGGATTTACCACACAGCTCTAGAGACAGGGTTTGGGTCTGGGATTTGACTGGCTTGCACTTTTTTTGAACTCAGTTAAGTATAAGCTAAAGTCATATATTCAAATGCACATGTGAGAAATATAGCCTTCCTATATTTTAATTGGATCCTTCCATGGAGAGTTTTAGCTGAGTTTTCATGCAGTCTGAACCACTCTGCTGTGAACCACGTTCCTCTTTTCTGAGCAGCGTTCTTTGCTCTCTCTCCCCTGCCTTACCTCTGTGTTCCCACAGTCCCTTTAATGTCCCCTTTTCTTCTCAGTGTACTTGAAATATTTGTAATTGCTTCATTAGCTCCTTTCTCTGTAGGATTACAACAGAGAAGCTCTCAGTATCTGATGTATTTATTCATCCATTTGTCTCCTAAGTAACTTAACATGGTGTATAACATGTCATTGGTCTTAAAAAAAAAACTATGTAGGATGGATTGATGGATGGATGGGTGGGTGGGTGGGTGGGTGAGTGGGTAGGTAAATGACCTGATAGATTAATGAATGAGATGATCAGATAAATGGCTATCTAGATGGGTAGATATTTGGATGGCTGGATTAATAAATGGTTGGGGAGTAGGTAGATAGATGGATAAATGGGTGAATGGATGGATAGGTGAGAAGATAGATACATGGAAAGGTGAATGAATGAGGTGATCAGATTGATGAGTGGATAGATGGATTGATAGCAGATGGATGGGTGGATGGATAGTGAATTGGTGTATGGATGAATGTAGATGCATAAGTAGCTAGGATGAATGGGTTAGTCAATGGATGGACAGATAGATGAGTGAGTGGATGGATGGGTAGATGGGTGAATAGGTGAGGAGATCAAGGGATAACCAGGAAGTAGATGAAAAAAGTACTTCCCTCTTGTCCATTTCTGAAGGTACAGAACACAACATCCTAGGACAGAAATAAAACCTTACTTAAAGTGTACCTTGCCCTTCCTTTCTTCCACACTGGTCACATACTGTGTCTCTAGGGAAGGACTCTTGTCATCATCCTTTAGAAGTTCTAAAGAATACCCTTTCTTTGATCATGATCATTGAAGTTCATGTTCTTTTTATTTGTCCTTCCTGAATGGATGTTGAGGGACCTATTTGTTTTTCATTCCTTGGATATAAAGGGCCAGTAGACCCCACACTGTAGTTTAATCAATTCTTTTGCTGTAAGAATTTTATTCACACTTGATACTTTGAAATCACAGTCTTTAGCAAAAGGACATCATGGGCAGGACCACAGGCTGCACATCTTTGGAGTACAACCTACAAGGAACAGGGATCCAGTAAAATTCTTTATGTATGGATGAGGACCTCAGAATGCTTCAGTAAGGCATGCCATGCCACAGGGCAGGCAGAGAGCCTACTCTTGGGGCCGACACTAGGAGACCATCCATTGTATTAATTAAGCTTCCCTAGGCATTTATCCCTGGGGTTTTCCTAGCCTTAAAAACAGAATACTTCTCCAAGCTTGGAGAACATCTATGCAGGCTCTGGGCATAGAGGCCTTCAAGGCTTCCTGAGAGCAGTGGAACCTAGAGTCTTCAGAAGTCCTGTTGTCCTTGGGCTGTGTAGTATAGCTTGTGACTCCTCTATGCACTGGTTCTCATTCACACTTGTGCTTCTGTGAGCTTCTGTTGGCTTTGATATTGAAGGTATCTACCACATGTCACATGAGTACCTGATACTTCCTGCATGTGGCATCGTCAAAGAGCTGGCCTGGCTCTGTTGTATTGTCCTTTATCACTCCAGTCATCATTGTAATGAAACACCTGGCAGAATGTCTTAAAAGGATGATATGCTCCTTTCTGCTCATGGTTCCTATTCAAGGTCAAGGTCTTTCAACATAAAAAGTCTTGTGTGTACACACATGCACTCAGGTCACAGGTGGCGGGACACATGTGTGCCATAGGCTCATTTGGAGACTAGAGGAAACCCTCATATGTTGGCTACACCTCCATCTTGTTTGAAGGAGAGTTTCTTTTGTTGTTTACTACATACACCAGAATAGCTGTCCCGTGAGCTTCTGGGTGGGGTATGCTGGATAATTTTTTTTTTTTCAGTTTGACCCAAGCTAGAATCATCTGGAAAGAGGAAATGTCAACTGAGAAAACACTTCTATCAGATTGCCTGCAGGCAAGATTGGGGAGCATTTTCTTGATTGATGGTTGGTGGGGGGGGGGCACCCACCATCAAGCCATGCCACCTGTAAGCAGGGTTTCCTCGGTGATATAAGAAAGCGAGGTAAGAAAACCATAGGGAGCAAACCAGTAAGTAAGCAGATTGATTCCATGACTTTCCATTTCCCACCTTAAGTTACTGCCTCGATTTCCTTTCATAATGGACTAAAATCTGTAAGCTGGGATCAACCATTTACTCCCCAAGTTGCTTTGGGTTACAGTGTTTATCATAGCAATAGAAACCTAGCTATGATGTGGTAGCTCTTCTGCCTCCACCTCCTATATCATTATGGGAGTGCTGGGATTACAGATGGCTCTTCTGCACCCAGCTTCATGTAGATTTTAAGCATCCAAGCTCAGTCCATCATGCTTATATGGCAAGTGCTTTACCCACTGAGCCATCTCTCCAGATCCAAGTTCTTTCCTCTATGTGCGTGCAGTATGGGATCTACAGCAAGATCCATCTCCCCTTCCCACTCCCTTGGTGTGGACCTTGTCTCTCCTTTCAGTTAGGAGTCCCATGCTCCCTGACAAAAGACCTCACACTGTTCTGTGCACAGAGCTATGATAAGCACCAGGCTTTATGAGTGCCTCCCTTCTCCCTCTGTGGGTTATTAGCTGTGTGGCTTGCAGGAAAGTTACTTCATCTCCCAGTGCCTCCTTTCCCTCCAGAGGATAAGGAGGTTAACAAAAGCACCTATCTCCCAGGACTCTCTAAGAGAGCATAAGCTGATGTTCTAGCTCTCAGCAGTAGCGCATCTCAGCATGGATGCACTTGGGAAATAAGAGCCTTGTTGTGCACAAATGTGCATCCTCAGATGCATGCCGACTGCTCTGAGTATAGGACCCAGGGCCCTGTTTATACATTCTGAGATATCATCCAATCACTTAGCTAGATCATTTTATAATTTAGGGAATGGTAACCAGGGCTTTGCACATGCTAGGCTAAGCACTCTACCACTAAGCACTCTACCTCAGCCACCATCACTTCCTCCACCGCTGCCACCACTATTTTTGTAATGCTGGAGATGGTACTCAGAGTGTTGCATATACTAGGCAGGCGATCTTTCTCTGAGCTACATCTGCAGGCATCATCATCATCATTTGGTAATGTTGAGGATGTTATCCAGGTCCTTGGTTGAACATGCTAAGGAAGCACTCCACCACTGAGCTACACCCCCAGCCTTTACTTTTAAACTTTTATCTTGGGACCTCATTACATCACTCTGGCTGGCCATAACCTTTATATCCTCTAGTTCCAGCCTCATATTTATCTAGAATTACAGAAGTACAAGCACTGTATCCAGCTACAATGCTAAAAATGATGGAGGATTCCAAGGCTGTGTTGTATGCATCCTATCAATATTTGTTACTTTAGACTTTAGAATATAAAAATTTTAAAAGATTGGTATATTAAATTATCCCAAATATAATCATTATAATTCATGTTGATATTATAGCACATTTTGTCAAAAAATAACTTTTCCAAAACACAAAAAAGAAAATCGGCTAGTGCATGCCTGTAATCCTAGCTATGCAGCTAGACCCCAACTCAGAAAAAACAAAAATTGGAAGATGTGCTGGTTAGTTTAACTATCAACTTTACACAGCCTAGACTCACCTGGAAATGGAGAATCTGTTGAGGAATTTTCAAGATCAAATTGTCCTGTGATCATATCTGGGCAGGATTATTTTGATTGTTAATTGATGTGGGAGGACCCAGCCCACTAAGGGCAGCTCCATTCCCTAGGCAGAGCAGCTTGAAGATTATGTGAGAAAAGAAAGCTGAGAGTAAGCCAGCAAGGATCCATGCATTTATTCTCTCTCTGTTCTTGACTATGGATTTGATGCTGTAAGTCCCTCCCTTGATCTCCCACTATAAGGGAATACAGCCTGGAATTGTAAGCCAAGTAAACTATTTCTTCCTTGGAGCTGCTTTCTGCCAAGGTATTCTATCTAGCCTCAGAAATGAGACTAATACAGGAGGAGAGTAACATTGTTTGATCTTGTAAAACTTGGGTTAGCATCACTGCTTTATACATTCCATTCATCACTACAGCAACGGCATTGTTCCCCAGGAGTGTAGTATCTAGAATATTCTACTATTTGCCCACTAGACAATGAAAATTCAAAGAGGGAAACAGGTGGACTATAGCCGATCGCAATGTGGACTCAGAACTAGATTGATAACAGTTTATTAAGAAAGTACTCACACAACGGAGCCAGTGACCAGGTTTACACCAGATGCCTTTTCATCCACTCAGACAGGCAGGAGGTGGAAAAGAGAGCCATGCGTGTCTCTCTGACATTTAAACCCTTGCTACATCACTCGGACCATGCCCAAACAGGTGTGGTCAGCGGCACCCGTGCCAGCCCCAAGTGGGCGTGGTCGGCATTTCCCCTTATAGTGGACCTTTTCATTTATATGGGGGATCTTGCTATGTTGCCCAGAGCTGATCTCAAACTCAACAATCCTTCTGCTTTAGGCTCCTGGGCACTAGGATTATAGGCACATGCCACCATCCCTGCCTTCAATAGACCCTTTCAAAGTTCTGTGGTCCCATAGGCTGTGCTCCCACAATCACAGCTGAGTAGCACAGCCGTGCTAATGGTGCTTGCTTTGCTTTCATAAAACTAGGAATTGAATATTTGCTTCACCTTCAGGGCACTATACATTCATTTCTCCATTCTTTCTAAATTGCTAATCACCTTCTGACAGCTTTGCATTCTCACCAGGGGCAGTGAGGTGGAAAACAGCAGAGCAGGTACCTAGGAAAATTCCTGGATAGACACCTTCAGAAACACTGGATTTGAGTCTTGAGCCCATGAACTGGTTTATTGTGAGCTAGGTGTCTTTCCTTTCTGGGCCTCTTTGTTCCAGTAAATGAAATAAATATGTTCAACAGACCCCAGAATCCAGTGGTCTGCATTTCTTAGAGACTAAATTGTCATCCCCATCTGATGCCTTTTCCATCTGTTGCAGGCTAAACTGTGCCCTCCAAAAATGAATATGTTGAAGCTTTGCTCTCTGATTTCCCACAATGCAACTGTATTCAGAGATAGGGTCTTTGATGTAAAATAAAGTCATTAAAGCAGATTCCCATCCAATATGATGAGTGTCATAACCACATACTACATGCACAGAGCCACGGCACAAAGGACACAGACACAAGTCAAAGAGAGGCATCAGAAGAAACCAACCCATGCTGCCAGACATCTTAGCCACATGGTAGTCTGAGCCATGAAAATCACAGTTTCAAGGCTTCCCTGAGCTACAGAGTTAGCTCAAGACCACCTTGGTGAGACCAACATCAACATAGACTGTTAAAAGATGGGAGAAGGTTTGAGAGATAGTTCAGAATGTGCCCCCCCACACACACAAATGCCATTCTTCTTGCCTTGTAATAATGAGGATCTAAGTCTGGTCATCAATTTCTGTTTAAAATGCCAGTTGTGGCAGCTGTGGTGATTAATAACTGTAATGCTGGAGAGGTATCCTTGGGGCTTCCTGGTCAGCCAGCCTAGCCCAGTTTGTGAGATTCAGGCCAGTGAGAAATCCAGTCTCAAAAGATAGGGTGTCGGTATCTAATAAAAGACACCCAAGGTTGACCTCTGGTCTCTACTTGCTCACATATGTGTGCACCTACACATACAGCACACATGCATACACAGTGTTTTAGAACAATAGGATCTGGGATGCAACTCACTAGATGTGGCTGTGTAGCTCATTCTTTAGTTGCTAACCCAGGGGACAGAGAAAGTGAGAAATTATGGGTATATTAGTTGCATCTTTCTTTGCTGTTGGGCTTAATCTGCAATGCCACAGCACGAAAGGGATAGGGTGAAGAAAGAGTGAAGGAGGGGGAGGAAAAGAAAGAAGGAATGAAGGAGCAAAGGTTGGTTGCTAACACATTTATTATTTCCTCCAGCTTCTACCCTGCAGAACTATGAGAAAATACATTTTCATTACATAAAGCCACCAGTCAGCAGCATTTTGTCATAGTAACCCTGGAAGAGGAATGCACTGTCCATGTATTCTGTTGGCCTGAGACTAGGCATCATCTATAGTCTATTGCTGTGGGCTCTTGGTTTTCAACATAATTCCCTATGGGAGAACAAATGACCATGTGTAAAGACATAATCGGAAGAATTTTCTAGAAAGAATCCTCAGTCTGGGCAGTTCATGGTGTGTAGATACTAAATTGTGACTGTAAAGCTCTTTTTTTTTTTTTTTTTTTTTGGCTGCTAGACAAAAGGGAGCAAGTGGGAAACTATGGGTGTATTGTTTACTTCTCTCAATACTGTGGCAACTGACTGGAAGCAACTTGGTTTTATTTAGGCTCATGTAGGATACAGCCTAATCTGATGGTGAAGGCATGCTGACAGGAGTGTGAAGCATCTGGTCACATTGTATCGGCAGTCAGGAAGCAGAGAGTTTGAAGACTAGTTTTACATCAGTTTGACACAAGCTAGTGTTACTTGGGAAAAGGGGCCCTCAGATGAGAAAATGCTCCCACGATATTGGCCTGTAGGCAGGCCCAAGGGCATTTACTTGATTGATGATTGATGTAGGAGAGCCTGACTCCACTGTGGATGATGTCACTCCTGGGCTGGTGTTCCTGTGTGGTTATAAGAAAGCAAGCTGAGCAATATACTGAGAAAGGCAGTAAACAGCACTCCTCCATGGTCTCTGCTTCAGCTCCTGCTCCATGTTCCTGCCCAGAGTTCCAGCCCTGACTTCCCTGAATGATGACCTGAGAATTGTAAACTTAAGTAAACCCTTTCTGCCCCAAGTTGCTTTTGGTCATGGTGTTTCATTGCAACAGTAGGAACACTAAGTCAGAGACGAATGTTGGAGCTCAGCTCAAGTTCTCCATTTTATTCAGTCCAGGACCCCAATCCATGAGATGTCGTGGCCTACATTTAGGGTATGTTTTTCCTCCTCAGCTAATACAATCTAGAAACTCCTCACAGAGATGCCCAAAAATGTGTCTTCTGGTCTGAATTCTGATATTAACTATCATAGACTCCTTTTGTCTTCAGCTTTCTCTTATCAGATTGCTAATTTTGTTTGCATTTGCATATAATTATTTTTATTATTTTTAATTTTGTATGTCCTGTGTGTGTATGCATGTGAGTTCAGTGCCTGCTGAAGCCAGAAAAGGGCAGCAGATCCCCCTGGAGCTGGAGAACAGGTGGTTGTGAGCCTCCTGACGTGGGTACTGGTAATCAAACTTGGGCCCTCTGAAGGAGCAGAATGGACTCTTAACTGACCAATCTTTCTGACCAATCTCTCCAGTCCCTCCTTCCATTTTTAACACACACAAATTGCGTATATAAATGGCATTCTTAGTTTCTTTTCCTCCCACTGTGACTAAATACCTGGCAGAAGCAAGTAAAGAGAGGAAGGAATTATCCCAGCTCCTGGTTTCAGAGAGTATTACCCGATGGTGGGTATGGGATTCAAGTTGTGGGAACAGGCCAGTGTTTGGTTTCATCTTTGTGGCTATGATAACATACCATGCTAAAAACAAACTTTGGGGAAAGCAGGCTTCCCCAAAGCCTTTGGGGAGATCACAGTAGCAGTCCCATCCCATCTATAGTTAAGAGTAGAGGAAATACATGCTTGCTTGCTTGCTTCTTTGCTTGCTTGAGCTCAGCTTGATTTCTTTACTGTCATACAGACTAAGTAAGACTCCCTGTGTAAGGATTGGTGCTGCCCACAGTGGGCTGAGTCTTCCCACATTAGTTAACTTAATGTGATCTCTATAGACATGCCTACAGGGCAACCCAATATAGATAGTCCCTCTTTGAGACTTTTCCAGATAATTCTAGATTAGGTCAAGTTGGCAATTAAATTAACCATCATGGTCATTCCGTGGCATCTTTGGTGGATCAAGAGACAATAGGAATGGAAATGGGACCAGCCTATAATCAGCAAATAACCCACTAGTGACCCACATCCAACAGAATAGCCCCAAACAGTGTCACCAGCTGGGAAGCACATGAACCTGCAGGGGACATTTCAGTCCCAAACAATAAACAATAGAGATGAATAGGGTTTTCTCATGTATGGATATAGTACTCTTCCAGGATAATCTCTCTTTATCCACCCTATATCCTGTATCCTTCCAAATCTCAGACCTGCATTTTAATCCCACTCATGGACCCCTGTGAGCGCCAACTGATGAGCTTCGATGCCCAAGGCCATTCAGAGCTGGAATGGTGAGAGCTGCAGGATCACTACACATTTGTACAGAATGTGAAAATGAACTAGCCCATGGAAGGGGACCCAGCGAAACAGCTGCTAGAATTGGCCCTAACAAACACACAAGTGCTCTTCTAAAAATATGGGGGGCAACCCAGAACTCTAATGGCAGGCCAAACACTCCACAAGACTTGAAACCAGCCAAGAACAAAAATATTTAGATCCTGCAGAACAATCCAGAAATTATGGAGCTGAGTCAGGTGTGAGTTGAAGTCACCAGGAAAAAAAAAAAAAAGGTATGCTTTAAAAGCCTTCCATGTATTAAAGATCCCACAAAGCAGATTGATTGATCAGAACGTCTGTGGTTGTGGAGACATATTATCTTGTATAGGAGGAAGATTACCATACACGGGATAGGGGTGTTGTAGGTTAATTTTATTGAGGAGAAATCACTTATGAGAAACTGATAACCCAGGGTCAGCGCTCTGAGCATCCAGTCTCAGAGACCCCACCAGAACTGCAAGAGACCCACCCCTGCCTCTCCTCTGGCCTGTATCCCACACCCCATACACACCTGTGGCCATGCCTAAATGGGCGTGGTCATTGCCACAGGTACCTAGTAAGATCTCTCCCTATAATCTTGGGCTGTCTCTAGCCCCCTTAATTAGCCACTTACTGCACTTCCCACCTTTGTGTTTGAACTAACAACTTTGTGACTGTTATGTAAACCCTTTTGGAATGTACAGACAGACCCCTGGCTTCTACCAACTCAGAGGCTAAGAATGTCATCAGACATCTGAGGTCTCTAGTAGAGACTTCCTGCTCTGCTCTAGTCCATCTACCTGAAGTTCTAAAGTACTTGGGTTTGTGATTTTCTTTTTCCATTACTATAAAAGTTTCACAAAACTGTTACTGCATTTGGGGCAACCAGAATCTGTGCTCCTAGGCCATGGTCACCTATCTTTGGATCCAGAGTCAACTAACTCCTGTTACCTTTGAGGCCAGAATTTTTTGCATCAGCACAGGGAGAGGTACCGTTCAAGATTTGAGACAAGCAAATCTGATGGAAGCAAAACTGTTGGATTTCAGTACAAGAATTCTGAGTCAGTGATAAACGTGTGAACTTAGTCGCATGCACTTCATACTTCACATTCAGCTAAGAGTTCTGGCACTGGGGACACAATGTGGGAGAAGAGTATGGGGGAGGGGGGAGGGAGGGAGGGAGGCAGGGATGGAGGGAGGGAGAGGGAGAGAAGAGAGGGGGAGGGGAAGAGGGAGAGGGAAAGAAATCAACATGACAAAGCCTAGTTACCAGGGAGAGAGAAAACCCCTCCCCATCAGGGCTAACCTTAAGGGGCAGAGCATACAAGTAGATATGCAAATATGAGAGAAGGCGGCACTATGCAAGCGACCTATAAAATGTCATGATGCTGCAGGGAACAGAGATGCTTCTGAGCTTCTGACCTATTCCATCTCTCCAGTCCACTTCCATTCTCAGGAGTGTCTTTTTCTTAATAAACTGCCTGTTTTATCACTAGCCATATGTCATTGGTCCAGTTCTTGGTCCAGGGCACCAAAGGCTGGAAATGTCAGCACATGCCCTCCATACTCATATCCCTGTACATAAAAGCAAAATAGGCCTAGTCTGTGGAGTGAATAAGGAAGAAACTGATATATAATTTGAATTAGGAAGACAGATGTTGGGAGTGGGGTAGATTGTTTTGAATGGTATGGGCAGGAGTGAGGCTGTGTTTAAATAATTGATCCAAATGAAGTCAAAGAGCAAGCCATGGATTTCTGAGGGAAGAATATTCGGTACATGTTGTGGTTTGAATGGGAACCATCTCCCACAGACTCACATGTCTTAATACTTGGTCCCCAGTTGGTAGTGCTGTTTGGGAAGACTGAGACCTCTAGAAGGTGTAGCCTTCCTGGAGGAGGTATGTAAATGTGAACTTTGTGGAGACATATAGAATGATCCTACTTCCTGTTCTCTCTGCTTCCTGAATGCAAATGACTTCCTAACTGCTAGGCCAGCTTCATGCTCCTGTGGCTATGCTTTCTCCACCATGACATACTATACCATACTATGGTATACCACTCTCTGGAACTTCGAGCCAATAAAATAAAAACCTTTCTTTCCTAACATGTTTTTGTCAAGGTATTTTATTGTGGCAACAGAAAAGTAGCTAATAAACATAGAAAGCACAGCCAGTACAGACACTGTTTGGCTCAGTTGTGGAATAGAGAGGCCAATGTAGCTAGAACTGGATGGCTGTAGAAGGATAAAAGATCAGACAGTGGAGCAGGGTCCCCATTGGGGAATTTTCATTGACATGGTCCAGAAATCCGAAAAGCCAGCCAAAGAGTGCTGTAACCTGGCACCACAGAGCAGCAGCCCATCATGCAATGACCATAGCCTTTGACCAGGACTGAGCTTTGATTTACATGAGTGATTTGCATGACCCTGATTTGCATAGCTCAGATTTGCATAGCAGAGATTACTTACACAACTGGAGATTGTGCGCAAGCAGTTCAAACTATAACCTCCCAGAACTGTATACCTGACAATCTGGATCATCCTTCTTTACATTGTGTGAATTATTACCCACAAAGAAACACACCATGCTGGGAGGGCTTCTCCCAGTAGGATGCCCTGCAACCAGTACCCATTCCATTTGCTATCTAGCCTGTTTCCTTCTTATAGAGTACTTAGTTAACTATTCCAAATCTATCTGAAAGGTGAGTTCACTCCCAATACTGTAGTGGCTGGCCAGCCTGACCATTACAAATGAGAGAAGAGAAGGGTAGGAAGGTATGTTAGTGAGCTTTTTCTGCCATCGTGACAAAATATTTGAAGTTTATTGTGCTTCATAGTTTCAGATTTCATTTCAGAGTCCATTGGTCTGTGGGCAAGCCTGTAGAGCATTTACTTGATTAATGATTAATATGGGATGGGCCCAGCCTACTGGAGGCAGTGTCACCACAGGGTCCATTTTCCTGGGGTGTTTTAAGAAAGCAGGCTGAACAAGCCATGAAGAGCAAGTCAATAAAGCAGCATTCCTCCATGGCCTCTGCATCAGCTCTTGCCTTGAGTTCCTGCCATGACTTTCCTGGGTGAATGACTACGAGCTGTAAAATGGAATAAATAAAAATAAAAAATTAAACTTTTCTCTTCAAGTTGCTTTTGGCCATGGTGTAATCGCAGCAATAGAAAAGTAACTAATGTACTCATGACGCTGTGGATCCATCAATGAGCTGGCCTATTGATGAGGTTTGAACCTTAAGGATCCACCCATTGATTAGGTAGAAGCCTTCATTGATCCATATCCATCAATGGCCTGATCCATTGAGGAGGTCTAAGCCCTAAGGATCCACATCCATCAAGGGACTCACCTCCCAAATTTCCACCTCTAAGCACTGCTGCACTGCAGACCAAGTCTTCCTCATGAGCTGTGGGAGGAGTTGGCCATCATCTAACTTTCTGTGTATGCTCTAGATAGGTGGACTTTATGATGCTTACTTAATTTTTGCATTGATTCATTGGCCTCAGGAGGTTGGGTTAAGTAGGGCTTCTGGGTATCTGGTACAGTGTCTCTAGAGCAAGGGCATTTAGAAAAAGAGGTTGTGACCAGAAGTGCGACCAGGAAGTTTGGAGAGCACAAAATAGATTCAGCTGAGCTATCACAGCTGGTCTGTCTTTGTACTGCTATCCACTTCAAGGAGCAGATTGTGAGGTTTCTCAGTCACCGTAACTGTATAAGGAAATTCCTCATAAGGAATATATGCATACATAACATAGTACTGTACAAGCAATATAATATATAAGAGACATAATAACATGAAATGTTTTATACATAGTATGTATAATGATCACATGTATTATATATTAATAACGTGTGTGTACATATATGTGTACATGCATATGGATGTGGATTGTGAGGGTCCAGATCTCTGGAGAACTCTGACTCAAACATGCTTTAATCTATGTTCTAAAGGATCCCTTGTTGTTCTCTGGATTGGGAGGGCATCCAGCAGGTCTCAGGCAGGTAAGATGAAAGTGACCCCAGGGAGAAATGATGGCAGCTTTGATGCAAGCAAATATAGGTGCTGAACACAGATGATGAACTTTGAGGAAGCAAATTATCCAATGACCAGTCTGAGACAGGGAGAGCCTGGAATATCAAGTTGTCTTTTAAAGTGCATGCATGCGTATATATGTGTGTGTTTGTGTGCACATGTGCACTATGTTTGCACACATGTGAGTGTGCATCAGTCGGTGTGCACATGTGCAGAGACCAAAGAGCAATGGTTTCTTCCTCTATTGACTGCCTTATTCCCTTGAGACAAAGTCTCATGCTGAACAAGCCTGCTGTATGTTTTAGCTAGGCTGGCAGCCAGCAAGCCCCTGGATTCCTCCTGTCTCCAACTTCTGCCCAGTGCTAGGCTTATGGGTGCATGTGGCCACACACAGAATTTTTTCTTGGGTGCTGGGGATTCCAACTTGGGTTCCCAGTGGTCACAGGAGGTACTCTTACCTACTGATTATCTCCCCTGCCCATGGTTTAGCTAGCAATAGTTACAGGGTCCAAATGATATGCCAAGTGGGTGATCCCTTAAAGGATTCAGAGAGACTAAAGAGAGAGAGGAAGGAAGGGGAAAGAGTGGGAGAAAGGGAGGAAGGAGACCAGAGGAGGGAGGGAGGTGGAGAGGGAGAGAGGGAAGGAAGGAAAGATGGAGACAGGGATGAAAGGGAGGAGGGGCAGAAATGAAAGAATGATGGAAGGAAGGGAGAAAAAGAAGAAAAGACATCTAGGACATTAGATTAATGCAGAACACTTCTGGGTGCATCTAGTAGGGCTTTGCAGAGAAAGAGAGATCTACCCTAGACATCAGCAGCACTGTCCCATGATCTGGTACCCTGATGAAATAGGCAAAAGGAAGAAGTCAGCTGAGCTCCACCTCCTGATTGGCCAGGACATGAACAAGCAGCATCCTCCCATTGCACAAACAGGAGGGGGTCCCACCACAAAGCCTTCCCCACCATGATGGACAGTAGCCCCTGAACAGTGAACCAGAATAAACTCATCCCCGTTTTTTGCAGGTATTTGGTCTCAGCAATAAGAAAACGGAACTAATAGATACTCTTTCCTTCACCTGTCCCAGATTCAGCTCAGCTACAGCTATGGCTGCACCAGTATGCCAGTGTACTGGTGTGCAGGTGCAGAGTAGGGACTTTGCATCATTATACACATTGGAGGAAGTGGGGCTGGCAAGATAGCTTGTAGTTAAGAGTATGTACTGAGCTTGCAAAGCACCAAGGTTCTGTCTCCAGCACCCTCATTGGGTGACACACCACCACTGTTAACTCCAGCTCCCGGGGATCGGATGCCCTCTTCTGGCCTTTGCAGACAGTTACACACAAGTACTCACAGCCCCACACAGACAAACAGATAAATATAATTAAAATCAAATATTGAAAAAAATTAAATTGTACGAAGGGCCATTCAAATCATGATCCCTTGTATTGCTGTTTTTTTAGGAGGCACAGGCTGAGAGCCATGGGCATCCTTCAAGTATGCTGATGCATTTGGGTCGCACTCCCCTGGCATCTGTCTGAATAAGGAGCAAAGTTCTTTGACCAGACAGTGAATGTTCAAGGGGAAAAACAGCTGAGGAAATGAAGGTGGCAGCCAGTATTTACCACCTCATCATTTATTTATTTAGAAAGATTGCCTGCTCTCTCTGCTAATCTTCATATAACATGCCTCATTGCCCTCTACAGGCCCCGGAGGACTCCTCTAGCATTTGTTTGGTTGAATTCGTTCTTGAAGTCCTGTTTTCTGGTTGCTCATTGCTTGCTTGCCTGGAAATGCTAGAGAGAAAGGGAGCAACATGAGAACCGAGCCTTTAACTCATTCATGCTAGCTGGTGACAAACGCATGGTACAGCTGGCATTTGCAGTTCAGAAGCTGAAAAGAAAACCCCACTCATATGCTTTGTTGGGAACTGCATGCTCATCTTTTTTTTCTATAAGTATGAGAAGAGGGTGGCCTGCCCCAGAGTGGTAGTCATTTATTCATCACAAGGCAAATACCCCAATAGGGGGTGAGGCTAAAGAGGTGGCTGTGTGGTTAGGAGTGCTTGATGCTTTTCTAGAGGACCTAAAATTGTTCCCAAACATCCATGTCATGTCAGATTGCTTACAACTGCCTGCAGTCCCAGATCCAGGGCATCCGATGGAGACCTCTGATCTCCTCATATATATATATATATATTATATAATATATATATATATATTTTCAAGTTGACAATTAACATTAAATTAGAACAGAATATATATATATATATATATATATATATATATATATATATTTGAAAGTCCACTGTGAGCTGGGGAGAGGGCTCAAACAAGTAAAATACTTGCCTCATAAGCACAAGACTCTGAGTTCAACCCTCAAAACCTACATAAGGAAAAACTGGAGCATAATGATAGGTGTTGGTAATCCCAATGCTGGGGAGGTGGAGACAGCAGCCAGCCCCAGGGATCTACACTGGCCAGCCAGCCTAGCCAAATCATCAAATTCTAGACCAATGGGAGACCCTGTATAACCAACAAAGTGGATAACACCTGAGGATGATAGCTAAAGTTGCCCTGTGTCTTACACACACATGCACACACACACACACACACACAGAGTTGGGTATCTCAGCAGTCCCAGTCTAGCACTAAATATTTGGAGGGTTTCTGGAGAGCCACTCATCCTCAGACCCTTGGGAAGTCCAAGGAAGGTGTTTCTAATAACAGAGAAGGAATCTGTAGTGGCATTAATAGAATAGGTGGACGCATCAGCAAGAGTGAAGGCCAAATGGGCAAAGAAGCAACAATGTCTCCTTTCGTGTCTTTTTATCTGGATCAGAGGTAACACCCAGTTTAAGGAGGCAGTCTTCCCAGTCAAGAAAATGCCCCACAGACATGCCCACAGGCCAACCCTGATCTAGACAATTCCTCTCTGAGACTGTCTCTTCATGTGATTTGTCTGAGTTGACAGAGCTTCCCATCACAAATGGAAAGAAGAAATAATCCAGTTTTAAAATGAGCAAGTGATCTGAATGGATTTATATCCAAAGAAAAAATAGAACTGTCTCATAAGAAAATGAGAAAATCCACAGCTTCACTAAACCTCAGGGAAACACAAATTGAAATCACAGTGAGGGGCTGGAAAGATGGCTCGGTAGTTAGGAGCACTGCCTGCTCTTCCAGAGGACCCAGGTTAAATTCCCAGCACCCACATTTAGGTTTACAACCATCTGTAAATCCAGTTCCAGGAAATCTAACACTCTTCTTCTGGTCTTTGTGGACAGTGCGTACAGACAGATGCAGGTATAATCCAAAACATCCATAACATAAAATAAATAAACAAAAATTTAAATAAAACCACAGTGAGATACCACCATCCCAGTAGAATAGTGTTCTAGTTTTATTTCTATTGCAACAAATACCCAAATACATAGGGAAGGTAAGGGCTTATGTAGCTTAAAATTTCAAATTGTAGTCTCTCACTTTGGGGAAATCAAAGAAGGAACCCTAACAACGAGTTGTGTCACATCCACAGATAAGAGCAGAGAGAAAACATGCACACCCTCGCTGGTGCTTCACAGCTAGCTTTCTCCTCTCTTATATTGTCAGGACCACCTGCCCAGAGAAAACTTACCCACAGTGGGCTGGGCCCTCCTCCATCATTTAATAATCAAAACAGTGCACATAAGCCAAGCTCATATTTTTTCAAGTTGACAATTAACATTAAATTAGAACAGAATTAGAGAGAGAATAGAAAAAGCAGGGGTGGGGGAGATACCATAAAAGACAATAGAGGGTACATAGCATATGAGTACATTATGGATATCACAATGAAATCCCTTACTTTGTCCAATTAATATACACCAATGATTAAAAGGAAGGCTGGGCTGTAGGGAGACACCATAACCACGCCTCCTAAGGGCTGGCTACAGGTGTGCCTGACCACACCCAGTGTGCAAGATGCTGGAGTCTGGGCAAGAGAAGCTATCCCAAAAAGTTTCAAAAGGCAGCAGGAAATTAAGAGTTCCAGAGGTGATGACGGAAGGGCTTGGACTCGGGAAGGAGAAACACCTTACAGGGATCGATATAGGTACCAAGAGCCCACTCCAAAAGACCACGAAAGCATCAGGAACCTAGATGTTTAAGCTGTGGTAGAATGGGACATGTAAGAAGAAATTGTAGGTACACCTGTAGCCAGCCCTTAGGAAGCATGGTTACAGTGTCTCCCTACACTGGGCCAATGAGCTTAGTTGGTAAAGCTCTTGTCCTGCAGGTGTGAGGGCATGAGTTCAAGCCCCAGATCCCTTGTAAAAACAAGTGCATGCTGGGAGATAGGAAGTGATGGTGAGATGGAAAGCAGAGACAAGCAGATCCCTGAAAGCTTGCTGGCCAGTTAGTGGGGCCTACTTAGAAAAGTTCAGGACAGTGAGAAACCTTGTCTCAAAAGTAAGCTGAAGGACATATGAGGAATGATGCCTGAGGTTGTCTTCTTGACAACACATACATGTGCATGCATGGGCATGTGTATACACACACACTACATACCCCCATAGAAAATTATTAATTTAATTAAATAAGTCCCAAAACAACAAATGTTGGTGAAGATTTAGAGAAAGGAGAACTTTTTTTCAATTTAGTGCATGCGTGTGTGTATTATGGTATACATGTTCAGGTCAGGTCAGAGGACAATTTTCAGGATTCAGTTTTCTCTTCCATCATATGAGTCCCAGGACCACACTTCAGGCCATCAGGCTTTACAGCAAGTGCCTTACCTGCTGAACATTCCCATTGATCCCCAAGACAAGGGAAGTCCAACACACTGCAATGTGAATATGAATTTATAGTCACTGTAGGAACACCATGGAGGTTAGAGGACTTGGAAGAGCTGACAGTGAGATGAGACTCCTGAGAGCCCCTCCCACCAGGTCTTGCTTTCCTCTCCACTGCACACAACTGCAAGAAAGCTAGCCATTTAGTGAGGCTCCATCTTCTCCCAAAATGCCTTTGCATTCAGCCTGCTGCTGTCCCAGAAAAGACAGATGCCCACCATCCTCTTAGGCTGGTGTCTCAATTTTGGCTCCAAAGGCTCCCATGCTGAGCAACTTCAAAAGGGGGACGACGTGTGTGTGTGTGTGTGTGTGTGTGTGTGTGTGTGTGTGTGTGTGTGTCCACGGTTCATCTCTGATAGGTGAAATTGAGCTCTGTCACCTCAGCTACAACAATGGGTCCTGGTGACCAGCCTGGGTAATATCCAAGCCTACCTAAGCCACAGCATATAGCTGAAAACAACTTGTAAGAGATGCATTAAGCTATCAAATGCTTGTCACACACACGGAATCCCATTAACCCCAGGATGGATTGAAATGCTAGATAGAAGTAGCCAACTATCTGGTGACCCTGAAGAATTGGTCCTCATTGCCACATGGAGATTTCCATTATGGGTCCACCCACTGGAACCATTTTCATGCAGTCTCATCAGAGGAGACAAGATCTGACAGGATGAAGGACGGACAGTTGGCTGTGGGAAGGATGCAGCCCAGTCCATGCGCACACCACTGGCACCATTTTCTCTGGATCAGGGTAATCATCCTTTGCAACATAGAAACTATGCTATTTAGAAAATTAGAGTAAGTATGGAAACAAAGACCAAGTTGGGGAAAATAGCTGCCAGGAAGACAAACCATGATCTTCCTTGCAGAATAGTGAATGTGGGTTCTTCTGGTTATTATATTTTATTTATATTTTAATTATTAGTTAATTTTTAAATTATTTACATGTTTCCATGTGTATATGAGTAAAGTGCCTGCCAAGGCCAATAGAGGGGGGCGTCGAATGCCAGATGTTTATGAGATGCCTGATGTGGGTGCTGGGAACAGAACTCGTGTCCCCTGCAAGAGCAGCAATGCTTTGGCTTCTTAATCGCCGAACCATCTCTCTAGCCCCCAGTGTAAATTATTAAGCCAATCCTTTATGCCAATCCCTCTGTAAAAAAATAGAAAAAGATCAAATATCCACAGATGTCACAGGATGAATGAAAATCATGTGTCTCTTTGGCTTGCCCCCACCTCTTATAAAACAACAAAAAACAAAAATGATGTTTGTGGAGACATTAGTAAAAGATCTCATGAGACCTGGACTTAAAGGTTTGCAGATAGAGCTGAGCATGGTGCAGGATGCCTGTCGTCTCAGCACTCAGAGGTTGGGGCAGGAGGATTGCTGTGAGTTTGGGACCAGTCTAGGTTACAGAATGTGACCTTACTTCAAAAACAACATTTTAGGGTCTGGCTTGATAGCTCAGCACATAAAGGCATTGATCCCAAGGGCCCACATGGTGGAGAGGATCAACTCTTGAAAGTTGTCTTCTGACCTTCACATGAGTACTGTGGTGCAAACACACACACACACACACACACACACACACACACACACACACACACACACGTACGAATGCACACAGACGTGCTCACACACATAAACAAATATAATTTTAAAAACTGAAAATAAAAATATTGTCTATGCCCAAGAAAGCATACACTACATTTTTAAAAAGGAAAAAAAAAAAGGTCTTGCACATAAGATAATAACACCCTCCCTAGGTTTGCTCTGAACCTAGGAGCAGTTTGCCGTTTTGATCATGCTGACTTTCATTGTCAAGGAGCTGTCTCTGAATGGATGGCACACCTGCTCCATCCACCTCTCAGACACTGTGGGAGCCAGGCTGCCTGCCCTTGTCAGCAGCAGCTGTCAATAGGCAAGAGATGACATTTCAGACCCCAGGTCCTAAGAGATACACAGGACACAGTGTCAGGCGAGCCAGAACAAAACACCACCAGAAAGATCTGTTTAAAAATTTAAAAGACCATGTCCCCTTTTATCAGCTTTGCCACAGGCTGCCTGTTCCAACAGATTTCTCAAATGTGAAGCTGGTCCTCAAATGGGGCCAAGAGCTGAATGGGATGGGAGAGGTCAGGGAAGTTTGCAATATCCCAGGGCAGGATCCCGCTTCCATGGACAATGGGGAATGGATTGTTTTCCAGGAGGGAAACAGATTAAATGACTCCAAGTTCAGTGAGACTGTTTGCTTCTGGATACTAAATCCTTTAAAAACCAAAAAAAACAAAAAAACAAAAAACCTGGGTTTCTCAAAAATCCAACAGCTTGCAGTTCAAAGTAAGGACTGCAGAGTGCCTGGGGCAACCACTCAGGTCCCTGAAACATGCTCAATTCCAAATCTCTGTGGTTTAATGTGGAAAAAATCTGAGCTGGAAAAAAATGGCTCAGGCAATAAAGGAGCTTGCTGCCAAGCCTGATAATGAGTTCAATCTCTGGGACCCACATGTTAGAAAGAGAGAGCCCCCTCGAATATGTTGTCCTGTGACCTCCACATAGACACATCCCTCCTCCTAAACATAAAGAATAATAACAAACTAAAAATCCATGGTGAGGCTGGGAATGTAGCTCAGTGGAAGAGTGATTGCCCATCATTTACAAGGAAAGCCCTATCTTTGGTTCTCTAGCATTTAAATGCATGGAGGTCAGGGAAAATGGCTCAGTGAGTAAAGTACTTACCTGGTAATTAAAAGGACCTGAGTTTGGGTCCCTAGCACACATTAAAAAAGTATGAGCAGGCAGTATGCGGTTGTAAATTCCAGAGATAGGATGATCGGGTGGGAGAGATAAACTCTGCAGACAGATCTTTAGAACTCATTGACCAACCAATATAGCTAAGTAAATGAGTTGAGGGTTCAGTGAGAACCCTGTCTCAATAAAATAAAATAAAATAAAATAAAATAAAATAAAATGGAAAGTGATCAAGAAAGACACCCAATTGAACCTTTGGCCTCCATATCCACATGCGCGCTTGCATGCGTGCTCACACACACACACACACACACACACACACACACACACACACACACACACACACAAAGACATATACACCACACAGACACAGAAAATAAATTCATGGTAGATGTTGGCAGGGAAACTTCCATGCAATCATTAAAAGATCTCAACTCCTTCCACATTGTGGCTCCTCTCCCTTCAGTGGGTAGTAGCAGTGGAAAATGAGATGGAAAGTCACACTGACTTTGAAACCACAGAAAGTGGGTGGTGAAAAAGAAGAGCCTATGGCCAAGCCAGCTAAAGGGGAGGCTGGAAGTGGGTGCCCAGGACACTGTGGATCCCACATTTTGGTTGCTGTCACTAGCAGGAAACAGACACTGCCCATCACTAGTAGAAGGTATGACATTTTGTAGTCAAAGTTGCCACATGTGGCTAGGATGGTTCATAGATAAAAGAGCATCAGTGAGGCCTATGATGGTTAGTTTACACTTGTCAACTTTAGATGTTCTAGAATCACCTGGGAAGATTTTTGAGATCAGGTTGGAATGTAGACATGTGTATGGGAGATTTTACTTGTTAATATAGAAAGACACAGCCCATTGTGGGTAGCACCAACCTCCATGTGCAGACATTGGAGGCTAATGCACCACATGAGTTATGAAATCAAGCTAATCACAAGCAAGCAAGCAAGGGAGTATGTGTGCATTGATGTCTCTCTTTGCTCTTGACTGTGCTGAGCTGCTTAAGTCCCTCCCTTGACTTCCGTGAAATGGGGGATTGTACCTTGTGGAACTGTAAGCTGAAATAAACCCTTTCTCCCTATGTTGCTTATTTTGGCAGAGCATTTTCTCACAGCAACAGAAGAAATGTGACTAGAACAGGGACCCAAAGTGAAGTTTCTATTAAATAAAGGGACAGTTTACCATTGTCTCAGTGTAAGAGGGAAGCATCCTGTTGAGGGATGTCTACACAAGTCCCAAAGACATTATGACATCAACTGATGTAACTCATCAGCAGGTGGGTGCAAAATCACTAGACCCACAGTGACTGAGATCACAGAAGAGCTCTGAGAATCCAAGTCTATGAGAGCCTGTACTGGTCTTTGCTTTAACTGTGGCTTTTGGTGTGAGGGGTTGTAGTCCACTGTGGTGAGGAAGGCATGGCAGCAGGAGAGTGAGGCAGTTGCCAAGTTGTGCTCACAGTCAGGACGCATAAACAGATAATGCTGGTACCCAGCTTACTTTCTCCTTTTTATTCAGTCGAGGACCCCAGCCTAGATGACATGTCACCCAAATTCAAGGCGGGCCTTCCTTCCTCTGTTAAAGCTCTCTGGAAACTCCCTTGCAGACACACCCAGAAGTTTATCTCCAGCTTTCCAAGTAGACATGAAGATTAGCCATTGCATACTCTCTGAAATCAGTGTGGAAATTGGGGCTGGAGATATGGCTTGGCAATTAAGATCACACAATGCTCTTACAGAGGACCCAAGTTCTGTTCCTAACTGCCATGTTGGGCAGCTCACAACTGCTCACTATAACTGCAGGTCCAGGAATCCTGTCCATCTCTACTAGCCTCCATGGACATTGTACAGGTACACACACACACACACACACAGATAAGAGAGCAATCTTTTAAAAATGTAAATACCAGCTTCCTTCCAAGTCTCAAAGCTGTGGCCTTCGGTGTTGAAGACAGAATTAAATATAATTCACTCTTCTCCTGTGGCTAAGCATAGATTATCTATAATTACACTCAAACAGCTGCTTTCTAGTCCTCAGCAAAACGAACTCTAAATGGTGGTAGAAGGATGAATAATATGCATAGATAGAAAAGAAAGTACAATGTCATCACCCACCTGCCTTCTGGAAGCTTCCATGTGAAGGTGATAAGGCAGCTTGCAGCTCTCCTCTGACATTTATTCTAGGGTTCAGCACTTCACTTAAGTGAAGGTTGTGAACTCTGTGAGTGTCCATCTCTATCATCTTCCTACCCCCGGCAGCATTTTACTCAGAATGCTTGTCCTCATAAAGATGTATATAGTATTAGGCTCGATGACTGAAAACAAATTCTTGTAAGTTAAAGACATCAGGTTCTGGGAACACAGAGCAATAAAATGCTTCATGTATGCTTAGTTGGAGCTGCTGTAGGGGAAGGAAGGAGGCTGTGTTTGGATGTGTGTCTTCATTACTCTTGGGTTGCTTACAAGGGCTGGAGTGGTGGCTCAGTGGTCGAGAGCACTCTCTCCGAGGACCCGAGTGTGGTTCCCAGAACCCATGCTAGGTGGCTCACAACCAACTGTAACTCTAGCTCCAGGAAATGTGACACCATCCTCTGGCCTCTATACATGCACACAGAGACACATAAATAAAATATTAAAGTTTCTTTTCAAAATACCCTGATAAAACAATCTAAGGAAGTATTTTGTCTTATATTTGGGGATGTATTCCATCATGATGGGGAAGTCAAAGCCGCATGTCACGTTGCAGGCAAAGTCAGGAAGAAGAAAGTAATGGATGCCTGTGTTCAGCCCACTTTCTCTTTCTCACTATTCCCTGGCCAGGGAAAGATCCTGCCTACAGTCAAGATGCATGTTCACATATCATTTAAGCCAATCAGGAAAATCCTTCACAGAGGCTCAGAGGCTGACCTTAATCTAAAGCAATGGTTCTCAACCTTCCTAATGCTGCCACCCTTTAGTACACCTTTTCATGTTGTGGTGACCACCAACCATAAAATTATTTTCATTGCTACTTCATAACTGAAATTTTGCTAGTGATATGAATCATAATGTAAATATCTGATAGAGGATATCTGATATGTGGCCCCTGTGAAAGGGGTCGTGACCCACAGGTTGAGAACCACTGAACTAAATGATGCCTCATAGGCATGTCAAGAGGTTTATCTCTCGAGTGATTCTGAATTCCATGAAGAAGGCAATTAAAATTTATTAACCATCAGATTGTGGATCTAAGTCCTGAGGAACAACCAATGATGTTGTTTTTTTTTTTTTTTTTGTCCAGAATGGGAAAAAAATTGTATTAGAGGTACATGGTTAAAAATAGAAATAGAAGGGCTGGAGAGATGGCTCAGAGGTTAAGAGCACCGACTGCTCTTCCAGAGGTCCTGAGTTCAATTCCCAGCAACCACATGGTGGCTCACAACCATCTGTTATGAGATCTGGTGCCCTCTTCTGGTGTGCAGACATACATGGAAGCAGAATGTTGTATACATAATAAATAAATAAAATCTTTAAAAAAAATAGAAATAGAAGCTAGGTGGTGATGACACACGCTTTTAATCCCAGCACTCAGAAGGCAGAGGCAGGCGGATCTCTGTGAGTTTGAGGTCAGCCTGGTCTACAGAGTGAATTCCAGGACAGCTAGGGCTGTTATACAGAGAAACCATGTCTTGAAAAACCAACACACACACACACACACACACACACACACACACAAAGTAAATATATTTTTAAGTGAATGTACTCCCAAAGATGAGAGTGAGCGAGTAGAGTGGAAAAGGGTATCCACTTAAACATGCTGGTCTAGAAGGCTCTTGACTCATTTACATCAAACTTGCCTCTCCCAGGCCTGCCCTTTTCTCAAATACACTCCATTCTGTGTAGCTCAGGTTGGGAAGAAATTCTCGTCCTGCCAACTGCTTCTTTTATGTGAGATCTTAAAGTTTTATTATATTTTATTTACTCTGCATATGTGCATATGTCCCACAGTGTGTGTGGAGGTCAGAGGACAACTTGAGGAGTCAATTTTCTGTCTCCACCTCTGGGCCCGAAGGGAATGGAATTCCTGTACGCAAATGCCTTCAGCCATTGAGCCATCTTTTCAGTCCTTCATGTGTTAATAAACTTGATGCTGTTATCCCCAGCCTCTACCATAGCTCAAAGGAAGGACCAGATTTGAAGCAGGAATATGATTTTAGGTGGGAGATAAGGAGGGAATGCAAGAAAAATGAAGGGATTTGAGGAAAGAGAAAAGACAGAATAAACAGGACTTAAACCACATGGCATGTTTTTTTCTAACATGGGAGCCTGATCACATATGACAATAGCATGCTATTCCACTAGGTGGTAAAGCCATAATGATTTTTTAACTGGTGATAAGTTCAGGCCAGTATGACTCTCTCTCTCTCTAATATAGCTTGTCTTTTAAATAAAGAAGCAACAACAATTGTTTTTGAAAGAGGAAAGAAAGAAGAGAAAAAAGAAAGAGAAAGAAATCCCTTCAGTCCCTGGGCTCTGCTCAATGAATCGGGCGGCTCTCAATAATGCCTCTTTCCTCCTTGGAATCGCATGTCACTTACCAAGGTTCATTTTAATTCCTCAGCCTGTGCTAAGAGAAATGGCTCACATCGACCCAACCGGCAGTAGAATTTAGATGTTTAGGGGTTCTCACCACTGCGGTACTTAAATTGAGATATGTCTCAAGATCTGCATTTGTAAATCCTATTTCTGAGAAACTGTAATAAATAAAGCCAAAGATTGAAATTGAATTCTTGTAAAAAGGAATTTAGGAGGAGAGCTAGGAAGCATCCATCCAATTGTGGAAGAAAGGATGCATTTAAACCTGGAGAAGGGGAGACAGTCGTCTCCCCAGCCGGACACAAGATACTGGGGAAAGTTACCAGTGGTGGGGATTGGGGTAGTGAGTGTACCCTTCTGGGGCAAGTATTACCAAGAAGTCCCAAAGAAGGAAGGGATGAACAAATTTAAATATGTTCTTAGCCAGATATCTAGTTATTTTTTTAAGTCATATTTTACCAAAAAAAAAAAAGACTGAAATTTACCTATACTTAGATAACTCCATGGGATTATTTGTATGTGAGTTCTGCATTGAAATATCCATCAATGTTGCTTTCTAGTGCTGTTAGTTTGTTCTTGTTGTTTTGTCCAGTAGCAGAGACAGAACCCAGGACCTCCTGCAAGCTATGCAGCCGCTTTACCACCGAGCCCACCCCCACACCGAGGGATGTAGGCAGGTGTTCTACTACTAAAATACACCCCAGCCCTCTTTTTTTATTTTTTTTTGAGACAGTGTCATTAAGTTGCCCAAGCAGTACTTGAACTTGATGTGATCCTTCTGCCTCTGTCTCCCAAGCACCTAGGATGACTAAACTGTACCACTAGGCCCAACTCGTTGTTGCTTTGATCCATGGAAATGAATTCAAATGGGGTTCTGAGTGACCTAATCAGGGACACAGAAGACATTTGGGAAAGATGTTCCTAAGACTGCAGAAATGCACACCCTCAAGGGAAGGAGGAGGGAGCCCTCTGTGTATCAACAACCCGAGAGGCCATCTTTAGGGCTGGTGTGTGAATGGGGATCCTGGATAAGAAGATGGGGTGAGTCACACTATTCTCAAAGCCTTGGAAGATTGCTGTAAAGACAGTGACATCCTGTGTGTCTCACAAATACCAAGAATGTGACACAGGCTGGACATGTGGCTCAGTGCTAGAATACTCACCTAACTTGCACAAGGCCCCCTAACACGTCCAAGAGATGAGGTGCACATTACAACCTGAGATCCCTCAGAGTGTAACTTAGTTCCAGGAAGAGGACTTTCTCTCTCTCTCTCTCTCTCTCTCTCTCTCTCTCTCTCTCTCTCTCTCTCTCTCTCTCACCTTCCATTAATACCTAAGCTTAATACTCTTTTTAAACTTCATTTTGTTTATGTGTGTGCTCTCTCACTGGCTGGGCCTCACCAAGAGGGATGGGCTGGCTGACACAGAGGACTCTTCTCCCTCCACCTCCCTATAGTTAGGATTACAAGCGCAAGCTATCAGGTCTGGATGTCATCATCTAGGGTTGAACTTAGATATTCTTTCTTGCACACCAGGTACTTTACCAACTCAACAATGTACCCCAGCACTTATGTTTATTATTTTTTAAAAGACATGCCATTTTTACTGTTTTTATTTGCATATTCACATTTATGAATGAATACTATATATGAACATGTGCCCACAGAAGCCAGAAGAGAAACACACACACACACACACACACACACACACACACACACACACCATGAACAAAAAAAAAGAAGGGAAAATGAGATAGTTGATATCAGAGGAACCACAGCCAAGTTCTCCCAAAGGGCTCAACTAATAATAATAATAATAATAATAATTTTAAAAGCCTAAACAGAAATTGGACAAGGTCCCTGGTGGAGGGCCTCACTATCCCTGGGGAGGAGTTGGGGGATGGGTTAGGGAGGGTGGAGAACATGGGAGGATGGGAAGCTGAGGGAATGGCGGGGGATGGACACATAAATATGAGTAGTAATTAAAGAATTTTTTGCAAAAAGAAAAAAGTAAAATAAGAAAGAATAAAAAAACAAAGAAATTGAACAAGCCAGACATATTGAGATGTATTAGCTACTTTTTTCATTACTGTGACCTGGTAAGAAGCAGTTTAGTGAAGGGAGGGTTTATTTTGGCTCATAGTTCAGGGGTCAGTCCATTGTGGTGGGAAGGCAGGGTGGCAGGAGCGTGAGGCAGCTGGTCATGTTGCTTCCTCAGTAAAGAAGTAGAGATGGATGCTGGTGCTTGGCCACTTTCTCTTTATTCAGTCCAGGAGCCCAACCTATACAGTGGTGCCACCCAAATTCAAGGAAAGTCATCTGTCTTCAGTTAACCCAGTGTAGAAACCCCACTATGGACATGCCCACAGTTTGTCTTCTAGGTAATTCTAGATCCATTCAAACTGACAATCATATTAAATGTCATAGTTAGCTTTGACTGTCAAGTTGGTACAGTTTAGAGTCATGTGAGAGTAGAAGCTTCAGCTAAGTAATTGCCTAGATGAGACTGGCCTATGGGTATGCCTGGGGAATTGTCTTAATGGTTAGTTAATATAGGAGGGTCCAGCCCACTGTGGGTGGCACCATTCCCTAGGCAGATGGTCTTGGGTTGTATAAGAAAGCTATCTAAGCTTGACTCTCTGAGTGTACCAGTAAGCAGTATTTTTCCATGTTTCCTGTCTTCAAGTTCTTGCTAGAGTTCCTACCCCGACTTCTCTCAGTGATGAGCTGTGACCTGGAAGTGTAGGGCAGATGTACCCTTTACTCCTTAAGTGCTTTTGGTTGAAGTGTTTTGTCACATCAACAGAAAGGAAACTAGGACCTATGCTTTGGGGCTTGTGGAGAGTGCAGTGGCCTCTGGGATGTCTTCTGCCATACTGATCAAGTCCCTATGCCTCCAGGTGTGGCTCTGTGGTGGCAGCATGGAGGTCCTTCCTTGCTCAAGGGTGGCCCACATCGAGCGGAAGAAGAAACCCTATAACAGCAACATTGGCTTCTACACCAAGAGGAACGCGCTCCGGGTAGCCGAGGTCTGGATGGACGACTACAAGTCTCATGTATACATAGCATGGAATCTGCCCCTGGAGGTAGGAACCAGCTGCTTTCCCTACCAGCCTAGAACAATAAACTTGATACTCAGGCAGGCCACAGATCCCCTTAATAAGCCAATGGTTCTTCCACTGCCAAGGCTCACAGACGCCTGAGTGTTAGATCCTCTTAACACCGAGGCAAACACAATAGAAAGGCATCAATCTACTTACAGATATCCGCAGGTCTTGTTGCTGTGTTAATCCAAATCTTCTTATACTATCGTCCCCTCTCCATTCTGAGCATAGGCTGTGTCTGGAAGGTCTTTGCCCAGGTTTGGGCACCCCAGCCATCTTCTGTTCTTGCTGTGTGCCCTCCTGTGGAGCCCCTGCTGTCAGGGACAAGCCCTGACTGAAGGCTGTGACTCTCATCTCCAGCCTTACCTCCCTCATGCGTTCTGCTTGAGGCTCCAGGAAAATCTGTGGTTACTGCAGGCTCCCAGCCAGAACCCCATGGCTGTGCCTGACTTGGTCTGAATCCCACCCCTGTCTCATGATTGATGAAATCTTCACATAACACTTCTCTGTAGTTACAGATACTGAACAGTAAAATGGGGTTGATGGCAGGTCTTCCTTCCTCTGTTTCAGTAGGCTGCAACAGAACAGTAGAAATACAGCTAAATGTGTGCAAGGTTTCAATGAATGAAAAATAAAAAGTATCATTGTTACAGCTCCCCGCACTGCAGCATGGGTGCTTCTGTATGCTAGCTAGGAAAGTACCTTTCAGCCCCTCATTGGGGGATTCTAGGCAGGTGCTTTACCACTGAGCCCCATCCCCAGACCCTCACTGGGGAATTCTAAGCAGGTGTTCTTCCATTGAGCCACACCCCCAGCCCCTGGTACTAAGGAATTCTAGAGAGATGCTCCACCACTGATGTACATACTTCCAACTATTGTTTTTCTTTCCATTTTGAGACAAGGTTCCACTAAATTGCTCAAGCTGCCCTTGAATTCACTCTGCAGGCCAAGCTAATCTTGAACTTTTGACCTTCCTATCTTAGCCTCCCAAGTAGCTAAACTGACACTTAAGACACCAGGCCTGCCTTATTACAGTTGTTGAAATACATCCTTAAGAATTGCTTCTTCCTCCTTTAGCACTATAAAGTCATTGAATACCTTTACATATTTGTAATTTATGATCATTTATTTAGTTTATGGAGGGGAAATGATGCAACAGTGTACATCATTTGGTGGTCAGAGAACAAACTGTGCAAGTTGGTTCTCTCCTTCCACCATTCAGGTCCTGAGGAGGGACCACGGGCCATCAAGGTTGGCAGCAAACCCTTTTACCCACTAACCCATCTTACCAGCCCAAGCTTTCACATAGTCTTATTATATAAAGTTGGGTAGCCTCCGATGAGAACTTAGTATATCCCAGATACTTGATGAATTCCTTATTTATAACAGCTCATTTAATCTCATGACAAAAAGAGCTCTGCCTAGATTCTGGCATCTGTAGAATAGTAATTGTACATACTTGCCCCACTGGGCCCCAGTGACAAACAAATGAAGTACAGAATAGAGCTTAGGCCTTGTTAAACAGTCTATAAATGCTGGCTTGTTATTGACCAAACTCTACTGTCCATTTACAGACAAGAAACTTGGTAGTTTGGGAGGTTAATGGGACTTGCTTAATGTCTTACACATAACTCAGGAGCAAGAATGTGAACTCAGGGTTAGAGAGCCAGCTCAGTGGTTAAGAGTGTTGCTACTCTAGCAGAAGACCAGAATTCAGTTCCCAGCGCCCATTTCAGGGACTCAAAAGGACCTGTAACTCCAGCACCAGAGGATCTGTTGCCCTCTTCTGGTCACCGTGGGCATTGCATTCATGTACACATTCTCATACATACACATCAGGCTATTATGAAGTGAACTCATAATCCTGGTGAACTAGTGTTATGGTTATTTATGCTTTCTATATCTTTCTCTAGAATGATAGTTTTATCTGTCATATTAGTTACTGTTCCTATTCTAGAATAAAACGCCCAACCAAAGCAATTTATGAAAAGATATTGTTGTTGTTTTAATTTTTTGAGACTTGGTTTCTGTGTAGCTCCTAGATGTCTACTCATTTTGTAGACCAGGCTGGCCTTGAACTCACAGAGATATGCCTGCCTCTGCTGCCTTAGTGCTGAGATTAAAGGTATGTGCCACCACACCTACTTAAGAATGGTGTATTGTGGATAGAACTAGAAAAAACCATCCTGAATGAGGTAACCTAGTCACAAAAAGACAAGCATGGTATGTACTCACTCATATATGAATTTTAGACATAGAGCAAAGGATTACCAGCCTACAATCCTCATCACCAAAGGAACTAGGAAACAAGAAGGACTCTAAGAGAAAAATGTGTGGACCCTGGAGAATGGGAAGAGTCAGGATCTCCTGAGCTAATTGGGAGCATGAGGAGCCCTCATCCAGTGGCTGATGGAAGCAGAGGCAGACACCTACAGCTATACACTGAACTGAACTCTGGAATCCAGTTGCAGAGAGGGAGGAATGAAGGTCAAAGGGGTCATGACCAGGCTGGTGAAACCCCAGAAACAGCTAACCTGAACAAGGGGGAGCACATGGACCCCAGACTGCTGTCTGGGAGGCCAGCATGGGAATGATCCAGACCACTGAACGTGAATGTCAATAAGGAGGCCTCAGCACTCTATGGAGCCCCTGGTAGTAGATCAGCATTTTTCCCTGGTGTAAGAAGGGACTTTGAGAGCTCATCCTACATGAAGGGATGCTCTCTTGGCCTGGAAATGTAGGGGAGGGCCCAGGCCCGGCCCAGGATGATGTAGTAGACTTTGGGAAGCCCCCATTGAGGGCCCTATCCTCCCTGGGGAGTGGAGGGGGGATGGGGTGGTGAGCTGGTGTGGGTTTGGGGGGAGGGGGAGGGGGAGGGAGAAGGGATTGACATGTGAAGCAAACTTGTTCCTAATTTGAACTAATAAAAAAATTATAAAAATAAAAGAATAGCTTATTGTGGCTCAAGAATGTGAGGGTCTAGCCCATCATGTTGGGGAGGGCATGGTGGCAGGTGGGTCACATGGCATCCACAGTCAGGAAGCAGAGACAGATGGATGCTGGTGCTCAGTTCACTTTCTCCTTTGTATTCAGTCTGGGACTCCAGCCCATGGAATGATGCTGTCTACATTTAGGATGGGTCTCCCTTCCTCAATGAAGCCAACCTAGAAACCCCCTCATAGACATGCCCATAGTCTAGATCACATCAACTTGACAGTCAACATTACTGATCACTCTTTGAGTCACTCTTGCCCAGTGCAGTGCCTATTACAATCCCTGCTTGGCCATAATTTTACAAAGACTAGAAATCATACACAGGACTGAGCACCCCAGTGAATGCCTCATGAACACCATGTTCAAAAAGAACAGATTTTGGTGAGTTTTGGGTTTGTGCTTTTCAGATGAAGGATGTTCAGCCAATGAAAGTTCCACAAATATTCTATGACCCAGAAAAAATCCCAAATCTGCTTTTTTGGGGGAGCATTGGGACAGAGTCTCACTATGGAACCCTGGGTGGTTTGGAACTAAAAACACATCCGGTCCTGAGACATTTTCTTCTTCCTTCTTTCCTTCCTCTCTTTCTTTCCCTCCCTCTTTTTGCTCTTTTCCATACTTCCTTCTCCCTTCTTTTTCCTCCCTCCTTCCCCTTACCCCCTTTCTCTTTCTATGCTTTGACAGGATCTCACTCCACAACCCATGCTGGCCTCATTCATGATCTTCCTCCCTCAGCTTCCGGCATGCTGGGGTGACAGACACATGCCACACCCCTGCATGTGCACTGGGGTATACAAAGCATACACACCCTGTAGATGCTATGCTTCCCCCTACATACAGATTATGACCAAGTTTTATTTATAGACTTTCACAGTAAGAGACTAACAGCAATGTCTAATAATAAAATAGAGCAATCAGAACAAAATACTGGGATGAAATTTACTTCAAATTTATGAATTGTTTGTTTCTGGAATTTTCCATTTAGAATTTTTTGGGCTGAGATTGATCATAGGTAAGTGAAATCAAACAACACTGAAGCACAGTTGCCTGGCTGGTTCCAGATCACTAGTCCATAAGTGTGAGTGCTACTCTTCCATACTTTTAGCAAATGGCCATTTTCAGTCAAGTGTATAATCTCTACCCTGGAGAGGTGGAGACACCAGGATCAGGAGTTCAAGTTCATCCATTGACTTTGACACACACATAGCCAGTTTGAGACCAACCTAGACTACTTGAGATCCTGTCTTTAAAAAAAGGAGGAGGAGGAAAAGAAAGACAGGGAGGAAGAGGGAAGAAGGAAGGAAGGAAGGAAGAGGAAGGAAGGAAGGAGGAAGGGAGGGAGGAAGGAAGGAAGGTAGAAGAAAGGGGCCGTTTTCAGCATAGTATATTGACATAAACTTGTATTCCCAACACCAGGGGAGATGAATCAGGGAGGGCTGTGAGATTAAGGCCAGCCTGGGCTGTAGTATGAGGTTATGGCTCAAACAATCAGATTAGTAGACAATGACCATCTCAATTAATCATGGCAAGTATATTCAAAGAGTTAAGTTTTTTCAGGCTTGCCTTGAAGTATTCATAAGTACAATATTTAAAAGATTTTTTTTCTAGAGAGTGTTCAATGGGTAAAAAGCACTTATTGTGACAGAATGAGGACCTGAGTTCAAATCCCCAGCACCCCAGCACCTATGTAAAGCCAGCCATAACCACTCATGTCTGTAACCCCAGCATGGAGGGAAGGAGACAGGCAGATCCTGGAACATTTTAGCCAGTGGGCTTCAGCTTTGGAGAGAAATCATGTCTGAAAACAAGAACAAAAAGATAAGGTTGAAAACGATAGAGGAAGACCAGATCTTCATATGCACATATAGGCATGCAAATCACACACACATTTGTGTATACACAAAACATATAAACACACCCCTACACACACACTTAAAATCCTGATCCGGCTGCTGAAGAAATCTTGACAGAGCAACTTTAACTGTTCTCAGTGCCCCCAAATCCCACCTGGCTTCCTTTCTCAGCCTGGCCCTCGTCCTTTGACTCCCAGTCGTCTGGGGACTGAGACTGAGGCTCATATTTCAGATACTTTATTTCCCCCTGTCATCATACAGCAACCCATTACAGGTTCATTTCAATAAAAGCAGAGTGAATTATTCATCAGAACATCATCACACGGAAAATTATTTTCTCCCCTGCATATAATGAGCTTCACAGAGTGCCCACAAAGAGGGACGTCACACACAAGTGAAAGATGAAGGAGGCTAGAAACATTTATTTTCTTGTCATCATCAAATAATTCCTGCAGTAATTGTCTTGGATAATTACTGAGGGACTGTGAAAGAGAAGAATCCCAGAGAGTAGGTGGTTAGCATCCTTGTGTCCTGGGGTCCTTAGCCCCAGTGGTAATAAAGATGGAGACCTGTCTAGAGATGTCTGTCAATTCCTCCTACGTGCACTCCACAGAGTGAGTATATAATCTCTGGCTTAGGTTTAAGTGAGGCAGCACATCTGCTGGAGGCAGCCTTGTGAGCACTGCCGAGCTCTGGATTGGGGATGTAGCTCAGTTAGTAAAGAGTGTGCCTAGAACACACAAAGCCCTGGGTTCTTTCCTCTGGATCATGTAAACCAGGTATGGTGACACATACATGTAATCTCAGCATTTAAGTGGTGGAGGCAGATGGATCAGGAATCCAAGGTCATCCTCATCTGTATAGCAAGTTTCAGGCTGGCCTGAGCTACACATGACCCTGTGTAATGGTTGGTTTTTTTAATGTCAACTTGGTACAGTCTGGGAAGAATTTCTCAATGAGGGGGTTGTCTAGGTCAGGTTTGCCTGCAGGTATGTCTGTGGAGGATTGTCTTGTTTGCTAATTGAGGTAGAAAGACCCAGCCTGGATGTGGGCAGCATCATTCCTTACGCTGGACCCTGAACTGTGTGAGAGTGAAGAAAGCTAGCTGAGCATGAGCAACTGGCAGCATGGGTGTGCTCCTTTTCTTTGCTCTGTGGATGGATTGGCTGCTTGAGTCCCTGCCTTGACTTCCCCACAATAATGGGTGGTAGCCCGGAACTGCAAACCACATAAGCGCTTTTCTTCCCCAAGTTGGCTCTTGGTGAGGGCATTTTATCATAGCAACAGAAACGAAGCTAGAACACTCTTCAAAGCAGGAAAACAAAATAATACAGGCTCCAAATCTAGATGTCCTCCCTGAAAGTAACTCCATCTGCACATGCCTCTGGTCAGAGTTCCATGCCACTAATGCCCTTTGTCTCTTTGCTTGCAGAATCCAGGGATCGATATAGGTGACGTCTCAGAGAGAAAAGCATTAAGGAAAAGTTTGAAGTGTAAGAATTTCCAGTGGTACTTGGACCACGTCTACCCGGAAATGAGAAGATACAACAATACTATTGCATACGGGGAGGTAAGATGAACTACACTCAAGGGACAACAGAGCCTTCTTCCCTTCCTCCCCTCAGTGATTCTTGGAGGTCCAAGGCTCTCTACCTAACAAGGGTATGGAGGCAGGAATGGGACTGTGGCTGTCTTCTCTGTCCGAGGTGATGGGTTTTGAGGTGTTTTGACATTGAGGGCCTCTGGGCCATGTAACTAGAGACACCGGGCAGAAAGCAGGACATAACAAGAGTCAAGGAGCAGAGGATATGAACCAGTGTTAGAGCACTTGCTTAGTGTGTTTTAAGTCCCCAGCAACAGACAGACAGACACACAAGCATGCACACAGCATGCATTCGCACACACAGCTCTGATTCACTCACGTATACAAGAGAGATGGAGCTGGGTATGATATGCATACTTATAATCCTAGTTATTAGGGACACTGAAGCAGGATTGCTATAAACATGGGCTACATATTGAGTTCTGGGCCAGTTCAAACTATGTAACATGACCCTATCTCAAAAGAGAGAAAGGGAGTCTGGGGTGAGGCTAGAATCTCTATTGCTCATTGTTGTGGGCTGGGGCCAACTAGTGATTGTAAAAGAAGAAAGGAAAGAAAAAAGGAGAAGTTGAACTCTCAGATTGAGGCAATCTAACATTCTAAAACAGTTGGGCATGTTAGCACGGGCCTTTAATCCCAGCATTTAGGAGGCAGAGGCAAGAGAATCAGGAGTTCAAGGCCATCCTCAGCTACATAGCATGAACCACACAAGACTGTACCATAATAAACAAACTCGGCAACAATAACAAATGTCTTTTGCACTGATCTGCTAGACTCTCATTCTAGTAAGTTGTAGCCAGCCATATGCCACCCCCTAGGTTCCATTTCTTAGTGTATAAAAATGAGAGAAATCCAAGTCCCAACTCTATGGGGGTGCTGGGCAGAACAATGAGCCCTGGTGTGTAGGGTCTGTAGATCAGTAGGCAGCATGTGTCAGACATGTTAATGCCTACTAACTGCCTTCTCCTCTCTCCTTCAAAATAAAAGGGTTTGAAGGAAGATCAAGCGTGAAGGAGACATCGGGAAACTAGCAGGGACTTGTCTTAATTGTGTAAACTGCTTAGCTCCTTGTAAGAGAAACTGTGGCTGGGGAGGTGGCTCAGTCAGTAGAGCGTTTGCCCCTCATGTGTGGCATCCCAGGTTCCATTTCCTGCACTACATACATCTGGCATTGTGGTGCACATCTGTAATCAGTTTGAGGTTCTTCTCAGCTGCCTAGTGAGATCAAGGTTAGCCTGGGCTTCAAGAGATCCAGTCTCAAAACCTCCTCCCAAAGTAAAGAAATGAAGCCAGTTATATAGTCATAGAAATAAATCTGATATCCAAAGGGAGATAAGCTCTCTAAGAATGAAAGCTGTAGGACGAACAGTAGAGAAAACAGATCATTGATCTGAGCTCATAACGAAATATAACCCACTCTCTAAATGTGGAAACATTCTGCCAAACTGGAAATTTATACATCGCAAATCTTACAAATGAACAGTAATTTATGTAGTGTGTAGTGAGCCCTACAATTCAATTTAAATAAAACAATTGATTTAAATAACAAAAAATGTCCCCCAAAGAAAAGTTGACCAGATGTCTTTGTTATTTTTCCTGTTGCTGTGAAGAGACACCATGAACAAGGCAACTTATAAAAGAAAGCATTTGCCAGGCAGTGGTGGTGCACGCCTTCAATCCCAGCACTTGAGAGGCAGAGGCAGAGGCAGGTCAATCTCTGTGAGTTCTATGTCACCCTAGTCTACAAACCGAGTTCCAGGGCAACCAGGGCTACATAGGTAAACTCAAAAAAAAAAAAAAAAAAAGAACAGATGACTCAAAAAAAAAAAAGAAATCATTTCACTGGGGGACTTGCTTACAGTTCCAGAAGGGAAGTCCATGATATTGAAGAGGAAGAAGCTAAGATGCTTAAACTGTCCTGCTACAGTGACACCGGGCTGTTGTCATGGGACAAACTGTAGAGAAGATAGCTGCAGCTGTCACCCGTGGTAGACATATAAACAGTTTGGATCGAGATTTTAGCTTTTTGTTTTTAAAGATTTATTTTTATTATTTTATTTGCACACACACAAATAAATGTGTGCAGGTGCCCTCAGAGGCCAGAGAGAATCGGATATGGATCCCCTAGAACAAATTACAAAAGGCTGTGAACCATCTGATGTAGGTGCTGGGAATCAAACCCCGGTCCTTTGGAAGAGCAGTGTGTGCTCGGAGATGCTGAGCCATCATCTCTTCAGGCCCTAGCAGCTTTTATCATAGACACCATTTTCAAAGTATTCTTGTGATAATTTCATTATTAGAAGGAAAATAAATATTTTTAAAAATCTTAAAGTTGGCTGAGCATTGGTGGTGCACTCCTTTAATCCCAGCACTCGGGAAGCAGAGGCAGGCAGATCTCTGTGAGTTTGAGAGCAGCCTGGTCTCTAGAGCAAGTGCCAGGATAGGCTCCAAAACTACACAGAGAAACCCTGTCTCGAAAAACCAAAAAAAAAATCTTAAAGATGAAAAGGTGGTGTTAGAGAGGTGTCTCAGTGAGTAGAGACACTGGTCACTAAGCCTGATGACCTGAGTACAGCCCCGGGACTCAGGTAGTGAATGGAGGGAACTGACCCTACATACAGCCCACACATACAAATACACATACACATACCTACACAATGCCCTACCCACATATCAGATAGATAATGTTTCTTGCTGGAAGTGAGCTAGTCTGGCTGGACAGTGAACCCCAGAGATCCATATATCTCTGCTTCCTCCATGCTAGGATTACAAACATGAACCATCATGTCTAGCTTCTTATGTGGGTTCTGGGTCTCAAACTCAAGTCCTCATGCTTGCAAGGCAATCACTTTGTCTGAGCCGTCACCCCAACCCAATGGTAGTGGACTTGTTTGCCTTTTTGATTATTATTTTTCATGTTCTCTGCCAGGAATGACCTAAGAAACTGATCTTAAATTTTTGAGTTAATTAAAACTAGCATTGGTGTTGGGGCCTATTTATGGTTTATTTATACAGCTGCCTTGGCCCTAATCCCACCCCCTCTGAGAAGATTTTAAACCTGAGATCCATGTGAGCCATGGTCCTGTATCTGAATGTTCCCATAAGGCTGGGGAGATGGTTCAGTTGGCAAAGTGATTGCCTGAGTCTGATTCCCAGAACTCATGTAAACAAACAAGAACAAACATAGGGCATGGTAGTGCAGTCTTCTAATCCTAGCAGCACTGGGGAGGCTGAGACAGGAAGATCCCTGAGGCTCAATGTTCTGGCTTACTTACGTGGTGAGCTCCAGGTTAGTTAGAAACACATACATGTGTACCTGCATATCCACAAACAACACTGCACAGAGTTCCCTGTTATCTTCTTGTTAATGATTTATGTGTTTTTATTTTATGTGTATGGGTGTTTCTCTTGCACACATGCCCGGGTGCCATGTACCTACTGTGCCTGCAGAGGGTGTTATAGGTGCTCTGGAACTGGAGTTACAGAGGGTTGTTATCTCCCATGTGGGTGCTGGGAACCAAACTTGAGTCCTCTGCAAGAGCTACAAGTACTCTTAGCTGATGAGTCATCTCTCCAGCCCCCATCTGGTTAATGAAAGGATTATCTTATTATTTATGTGTACCTGTGTTTGTGTGGGAGTGGGTATGTGTGTGTGAGTATAGTGCCTGTCCAGACCAGAAGAGGGTATCAGATACCTTGGGCTGGAATTACAGGTGGTTGTGAGCCACCAGACTCAGGTCTTCAATAAGAGCAGCTAATGCTCTTAACCACTAAGCTATTGCTCCAGTCCCCTGACATATCCTCTGATGTGAGAGATGGAAGATGGTGAGGGGGTGGAGCTCAGGCTATCCAGGACCCAGACACAGGTCTCACACCCAAGATACTCACTGTCTGGCTTTGTCCTTCATACTCAAGTTATTGGCTCATAGATTCTAGCACCGATCCTTATTTGGAAAGGACTGTGTGTGGCTTCTCTATCATGAAATGACAGCCAAGGAACATTGTGGTGGTGGTGGCTGGGAAGCTACATCTCTCTTAGAGGGTTTCTGATGGCCATATTTCATCTCCTGCAGCTTCGTAACAATAAGGCCAAGGATGTCTGCCTGGATCAGGGGCCACTAGAGAACCACACAGCAATACTGTACCCATGCCACGGCTGGGGACCACAGGTAAGACCACTGTCTGACCAGGAGGGGAGTAAAATCAACAGCCCACAGGGGCCTGTGGGACTTCTGGAGATTTCTATTACCCATTGATCCAAATCCTGTGTTCTTTTTTTTTTTAAGAATTTGGATGTTTTACTGGTTGTGTTATTAAAGAAGGTAATTTACTACGAGGGTTAATATTGACTGTCAACCTGACAGAATTTAGAATCACTAAAGAGACATCTCTCTCAGCATGTTTGTGAAGAAAGTTCTACAGTGGGTTAGTTGGGTTTGAAAGACACACACTGAATGTGGACAGCACCATTCCATGGGCTGGGGTCCCAGGATAAATTAAAAAGGAGAGAGCAAGCTGAGCACCAGCATCCATCTCTCTCTGCCTCCTGATTGTAGATGCCACCTGACCAGCTGCCTCACACACCTGCCAATAGGCCTTGCCCACAATGATGGGCTGTGCTCTCAAACTTTGAGCCACAATAAACCCTTCCATTCTTCCTTCCTTCCTTTAGTTGCTTTTGTCAAGTATTCTGTAATAGCAAAGTGATAAAAGTAACTCGTATATATAGTCACATCTATACAAATGACAAGAGGGTCAATGTGTATGTTACATATTGAAAAGAAAATTAGGATAAGCTTTAGAGTCATTTGCTAACAGACAGAGATGTGCCATACTGTGTCTTTCAAACCAAATTACCAAATTACCATTCTTCTATGAAGAAACAACAGAGACCTTTAAAAAAAAATGTGTGTGTGTGTGTGTGTGTGTGTGTGTGTGTGTGTGTGTGTGTGTGTGTGTGTTTAGGTATGAACACCAAGGCATACAATGCCCGGGAGGCAAGGAGAAGGCATCAGATCCCCTGAACTTGGAGTTAAAGGTAGTTCTTAGTTGCACAACATGAGTGCTTGGAATTGAACCTTGGTCCTCTGCAAGAATAGCAAGTACTGTCTCCAGCCCCACAGAGACCCTTCTGGGAAAGAGGTTGACATGCCCATCCTGAAAGCTCTTCACTAATTGGCAGGTAAATACCAGTACAACAACAGAGCCCTTGGGGCTGGAGAGATGGCTCAGAGGTTAAGAGCACTGGCTGCTCTTCCAGAGGTCCTGAGTTCAATTCCTAGCAACCATATGGTGGCTCACAACCATCTGTAATGAGATCTGGTGCCCTCCTCTGGTCTGCAGGGATATATGCAGGCAGAACACTGTACACATAATAAATACAATCTTAAAAATAGAAAAAGGAAAAAAAAAAAAGAACAGAGCCCTCACCATCTTCAGTCTGTCAGAGAACACACAGGCAGCTTAATAAGTGGAAGCAGAGGCTGAAGAAATAAATCCCCCTTGATAATTTGCCATGAGTAAGCAGTGTGTGTAGGTGTGTATGTGTGTATGTGTGTGGATTTGTGTGTGAACTTGTGTGTGCAGGCAATCTCTAAGGCTTAGCAGAAATTCCCTAAGACAGGGAGGAAATATATCCCCAAACACCATTAGACTTGGCATTCACAGACAAAGTAAATGTTCTGTCAGCCAGCAGTCACAAAAGGCAAGTTACAAACTAGGAAAGCATTTACACTCCCTTCCTGAAGACCTGGATAGTCAGTGCTAAGTTGATGTATTAGTTACTCTTCTCACAGCTATGACCAAAACCTGACAAGACGATGTAAGAGCCAGAGAGTTAGACAGGAGGGTCCCTAGGGCCTCCTGGCCAGCCAGTCTAGCCTAATCATTGAGTTTCAGGTTTAAAGAAACCGTATCTCAAAAGATAAGGTAGAAAATAAATAGAAGAAAAAGCCTGATGGTGACCTCTGGCCTCACCTACACATGAACACACTCACATGCACAAACCTGCACACCTAGAGAAGCGTGTTCAGTAGTAGAACACTTATCTAGCATGCTCTAAGACCTTAGTTTGATACATTGCATCATAAAAATAAATTTTTAATTAAAAAGCATTTTAAAGAAGGCCTAAATAGACCCAGACATGGTAGTGCATGCCTGTAATACTAGCAATTGGGAAACTCAGGATTTTGAGTTTGAAGCCAGCCTGGGTTATATAGGAAGATCTTATAAACAACAAACAGGAGCTGATGAGATGGCTCAGTGGTTAATAACAAATTGTGCTTTGTAGAGTTTGGTTCCCAGCACCCATGTGTGCCAGCTCACAACTCCAACTCAAAACAATCTGTCACCCTCTTCTGGCATCCAAGGAAAATTCCATTCACATGTGCACATACCCCACAGACAAATAAATACAAATAAAATGAAATACATCCAGGTAGAAATGACCATCCACATACCTCCTCCCTCCCTAAAGGAGCCAGAGGAGTTGGGCAATGCATTTCCTTTTCTTGTGGAAGTTGACTAACACTCATGGAACAGTAGCAGAGCTTCTGTTGTGAAATAACTGGACTTCAGGCTCATCTATCCCACCTGTGAACATAATGTCCCTGTCATCTACTTGATTGCTAAATGCTACATAGATTTAGGCTTCCCATTGCCATCCCTAACCCCGAGTCTCGGGTGAAATCTCATTGGCTACTTTCTAAGAACTGATTTGAAAACAGGACTAACAGTGTTTTCAATGCTCCTGCAAGCTCCGAGAGTGTGTTCAGCATGGTTCTCCAGCTGCCAGCCAGGCTGAGCCCTCCACTCCCCTATCAAAGTTCTCCTTTTCCTTCTGACAGAGGGGTCCCCTCTCCCCCAACCACGCACACTGCCATCTTTCTAAACTGCTTCATAAATACCATGGGTAGAGGTTGAATCATGCTTCCAGACCCACGAAACTCCCAGAAGAAAAGATGGGTGTTCCATGGTCATTGTTAGCTTAATTAATGGACTCTATGTTGTAATTTATTATCAAGCAGCAATTAAACAGAGATAAAATAGGCACCGTGGAGGATAATTTCCTGTCTTGCAGCATGTGTTTATCAACAAGATGGAAGTAGTTCCTGGCCACTCTGAGTGCCTGCTTGCTCTGAGGTGTCTGCTGCAAGCTCATTAAGACTCTCATTTTTGTCTGATTAATAATGAATTAAACAAAGATCCACTTTTTTCTGGAGCCTAAGTTTTTTTAAGATTTTTAAAAATTTTATGTGCATGTATGTGTATACATGTATGTTTGTGAGTATGCATGCAAGCGCTCTCAGAAGCCAGAAGAGATTGTCAGATCCCCTAGAGCTGGACTTAGAGGTGATTGTCAGCTGTCTGCTGTGGGTGCTGGGACCAAGTGTGTGGGAGACATTTCAGATTCAAGTCATAACAGTAACCGTAGACCCCCACCTTTATGACAGGACTGGGCTCATGTTCAGGGTGGTCATGGGAAAACCCAGCAGGAGGAATATTTAAACGTGAAGTTGGCTTCATTTGTACCCTTCTTTGTGTGTGTGTGTGTGTGTGTGTGTGTGTGTGTGTGTGTGTGTGTGTGTGTGTGTGTTTGTGTGTGTGTGTGTGTTTCTTGAGGCTTTGTCTCATTCACTTTTCTCAAATCTTGTATTAACTTCCATTCTCTAGATTTCTTTTTTTAACCATGAAAATAGGAGAATTTCTGTATCCTCTCCTCTGCTAAAGGCTATTGAATCATCCATACAGACTCCTTGGGCTCATGGGTCATGCTGCCTCTGGCCATTTCCCGAAAGCTCCCAGAGCTGGCTGTAGGAGGCACAGCTCACCAGACTTTCCTGTTAATGGGGGTAGAGCTCAGTGGTAGAGCATTTGACTGCAGACTTTCTTGTTAAGACACTGTCTGACCTGGTGCCCTTTTTGGCTATACCCAAAGCAAATCCAAGGAGGTCTTTTGGCCCTCCTTTTCCCTAGGCCATGATTAGTTTGTTGGAATAAAACATCCTTAATTGAAATCCCCTGTAATGAAGCAGCTACAGCTAACCCCTGAGTGTATGAGAGTCTAATATCTGAACAAATTTGAATAAACTTAGACATGTTGCCTTTCTTTCTATAGGATCTTAAAGCAGTTTCTGACAGGCTGCATTAATTAGCATTTTCCATACACTTGGCTGGGTGGCCACAGCAGCAGCTCCCAAGGTATTGGCTTTGAGGCTCTACCCTCCCACCAGGAACCAGGGGACCCAGAGGCCTCAGCCAATGGGTGGGTGCTGCCCACATCCATGGTGGATTTTCTCTCCACAGCTAAACTAACCTGGGCACACTCTTACAGACACACCTAAAAGTGTGGCTCATTACTGCCTCATCATTTATTTTTACTGTGTGGGTTGCACGCACATGCACAGGCGTATATGCCCTCATACACAGGGGCCAGAGGACAACCTGCAGGAGTCATTTTTTCTTCCATCTGGATTCCAAGAATCAAACGCAAGTCCCAAGGCTTTGCAGCAAACATAATCACCAGTCACCAGCCATCTTGCCAGGCCCTTAGGTTTTTCTTAATCCAAATGAGCTGACAAAAGGGATCAACCATCCTCAGGGCCAGGTACATCACTGTCTCCTTTGCCTTCTGTCTCCATTCATGTGTCTTACTCTAACACTCCCTTCTTTTCTAAGACACTCACATTCCTTCTCTCCGTTAATCTATCACCAGAATGACACATGAGAATTCTTTTTTCCCCTAATTAAATATAATCTGATCTTGGACTCCCTCTTCAATGGCTTCATCTTGGAAGTGATGCATCATATAAATGCCTTGTCATTATGATGCATTGTGCCAATAAGACGCTCACACCCTGATGGAATGACATGGCCCAGTAAGCTATTAGCTCAGGGAAGGCAAAGGAAGATGTGAACGATGGCCAGAAGGCTGGTGCCTTTCAAATACAATCCCGTGAGTGCAGAGGGAAGGAGACAGAGCCATGGAGAGTATGGTGAAGTAAGCCCCCAAGGAAAGACGTTTTTGCACATAGCCTTGTGATTCCAAGAATGCGCCTCTACTATTTGGTAGTAATAGATGTCCCTTTGGCTTGGGACATGCCCACTGTATGCTTGCTTCGTTTTTTAAAGATTTATTTCTTTTTAATTGTGTATGTGTACTCGGTTGAGTGCAATTGCCTTTGGAAGCCAGAAGGGGGTGCCAGATTCCCCTGAAGAAGACTGGCAGTTGTGAGTGGCCTGACATGGATGCTGGGAACCAAACTCAGGTCCCAGGGTCCTCTGTAAGAGCAACCACTGAACCATATCCCCAGCCCTATTAGCTTCATTTTTAAAATGCATAATCTTATCTCAGTTCTTATATAATTGCATCTTGAAATATTTTTCAAATAAAATGTAGTCTTTGTGTGTGTGTGTGTGTGTGTGTGTGTGTGTGTGTGTGTGTGTGTGTGTGTAAAGAAGCATTTACATGTGGGAGTATGCATGTACATGTTTGCAAACGTGTTTTGGGGATGGGGCACTCACTCACTGACCTAGCACACACCAAGTAGGCTAGACTGGCTGTACAGGGAGCCCCAGGGATCCTCCTACCTCTGCTTCCCCAGTTCTGGGAGTACAAGTGTATACCACTGGGCATGGCTTTTTATACATTGATTCTGAGGATGGAACTCAGGTCCTCATGCTTGCAAAGCAAGAACTTGACCAACTTGAGCAAGTCTCCCCAGCCCTAGAATGTACTCAAGGCAAAAACCCAGAGGCAGGAACTGCTGCAAAGACCAAGGAGAGATGCTGCTTGCCAACTTGCTCCCCCTGGATTGCTTCATTTACTTTTGTAAAAACATCAGGATCAACAGCTGAGTATGGAAAGTTGCTGCTCATCTTTTTTTGGTTATTGCTATTGCTTGATTGACTTTTTTGGTTGGTTGTTTTGTTGTTGTTGTTGTTGTTGTTGTTGTTTTGTTCTGTTGTTTCATTTGAGACAGGGTCTTGCAAGACTGCCTCAAATTTCAAGCAGTTCCTCTTGCCTCTGCCTCTGAAGTGATGCCATGGCCAGTGAGCCCCAACCCTGGGGTGATTCTAGGCAAGTACCATAACCACTGAACCACACCTCCAATTTCCATTTTACTTTTTCTTTTGAAATAAGGTTTCACTAAGGCTAGCTGTGAAATCACTCGTTTATGACCTCGGCTCATCTTGAACTTGAACCTGCTTCAGACTCCCCCAAGGCCCCTGTCACCAAGCCCATATCTGTGCAAGGATAATTTCCAAAGACCTTGTTCATTTGAAATGGAAAGGGTCCAAAGCAATTCAGAGTGGGTCCTAAAAAGGTTGAAGCAGCTCATTTAATACAATGGGTTCCCACCAGAGGAGGCCAAAGGAAGAGGAGCATGTCTGATACCTGTAATCTCACCACTCCGCACACAAAGTCAGAGATCCCCCAGGACAAGGTGTCTAGCTCAACTCACCAAATCAGTGTACTCTGGATTCATTGAACCCTGCTCAGTACAAAATGGAGAGCAACTGAGGAAGACTTGCAGCATTAATCTCCTGCCTCTACATGCATGCTCACGGACATACATACACACATACATATAAAAAATGAAAAGCAGAGACATCCAGCAGGAGTAGCAAGGAACTGGTTGGAGCAGAGTGGGAACAGTAGGGATGCAATGCACAATCACTCCACATATGTAACCTATAGGAGCAATGAGAAGGAGTCACTGGAGGTACTCTGCTGTCCTGTGGTGCTGGTTAAGCACATGGGACAGCAGCTCTTGAATGGGGGACTTTGGGACTCACGAGTGTTCACATGCTGCTGGGAATGCTCTAGAGCCAGGAAACACTAACCACACGAGGCCACACTGACCACTATGAAGACAACAAATAAACAAACAAATGAATAAAATGTCTGGTGACATAGAAGCAAGGCTCCAGTTCTCCAATGGTGTACACTTGTTTTTATGCTAAATCTGAATGTAAATGGTGCCCAGTATAGAAGGTTCCTGTCCACTGCTAACCTGCCACTTTTTCATCAGAACAGCTCAGGAGAGGCTCTGGAAGGACATCTCAACAGTCACAAGAGTCCTTCCTGCTTTTGCAAAGGACCAAACTCAATTCCTACCATCCATGTCAGGCAGTCCACAACTGCTTGTAACTCCAGCCCCAGGTGATCCAGCGCCCTCTCTTGGACTCTGTGGGCACTGCACTCAGATGCACATACACAGGCACATTGCTTAAAAATCAATCTTTAGAAAAAGGACAGTGCTGGATAAAAACCTTTTCATATTCAGGATAGTCACAATCATAAGCCATTCTTCTTGCATCTCAGTTGAGCACTAAGCTAACACAGTGGCTAAAGGATCAGGTTGGAATCAACAGAACACCCCACACACACAACATCTCCTGAACAGAAGGTACACAAACTTTATTCTTCACTGAGCCTGACTTTCCATGCTGACTGTGCCTGATTTTAAAGTGACGAGAGAGCCCCTTAATGGCAAAGGCTTTGCGAGCCATGTTTTTATCGGCCATTTAATGGATTTTTTCAATGCGTTCCAGAGTCATTTCGCAATTATTGTCAGATTTTTGTTTATCTGGCTGTAACCTGAATATTTCAATTCTCCCTCAAGGCTGTTAAATCTGGGTTAATAGTTGTGAGTCTCTCTTAGATCATCTCAACTAGAAAATGCTTTTCCCCTCTAAATGAGAATTAATTGTATTTGATGGTGGAGGTTTTATTTTTCTTCATGCATTAGGGTTGTGGATAATGGTGTTCATTTCTTCTCCTGGGCCCAGCAGGCAAATCTAGAGTGATCCTACCCCATTCAAAGGTATTCAGCCAGCATTGGCTCTTTATAACATACTTCTCTTGTTCTTCATGGCTTTCAAAAATGGGTGGCATTGCTATTAGCCTAAAAACTAACAGGGCTGGGGAGATGACTCTGTCACTAAAGTGCTGGCAAACAAGGATGAGGACCTGAGTTCAATCCCCAGCAGCACACATGTAAAAAAGCCAGATATGGTGGTTCATGGTGGTGATTTCAGTACCGTCAAGGCAAATGCAGGGAGATCCATGGGACTCATTGGTTAGTCATTCTTGCCTGCTTAGTGAGTTCTGGGAAAGTGAGAATCCAACCTTAGAAAGTAAGGTGCACAGCACCTGAGGAATGACACCCCAGGTTGACCTCTGACCTACATACACATATGCACACATGTGCATGTGCACCTACACACAAATGTACACCCACATGAACACACGCACACAGAGACAATACCTGGTTATGTTGCAGTTTGAGTGGAAAAATGACCTAGATGAGAATGGGAGAGATAATGGCTTACCATCTGCAAAGGGGTCAGAGACCAGAGGAATTGGGAAAAGGTGAGTGAAGACAGATTTCCATGAATTGCAGGAGACCACCTAAACCAAACAGAAATACAGGCACCCGGAGCTCAGGTCATGGGGTGGGAGACTAAAGGAGGACTGTGCGTACTGCAGGTATGGAAGAGATGCTATCTAATGGAGTCTCAGGAGATTACTGTAAAGCTGATGGAGACCCAGGCACATTTGGGATATGACTCTATGTGGGTGTGATCTGTGGGCCCCTGGCCATTCCCTTCAGAAATCAGTCACTAAGGAAACATGCAGAGCCCATAGTTCAGTGTGACTCCAAAGTCCCAGGGGAGCTGACTGTGGTCAGAGTAATTGTCTAAATGACAACTCTTCGAGAATGGTCAAAAAGAACAAGGGCCGCTGAGATGGCTCAGCAGGTACAGGTGATTGCACCAAACCTGACAACCTGAGTTCCATCCCCAGGACCCACATGGTAGAAGGAGAAAGCTGATTGCTGCAAGTTGTCCTCTGACCCCCCCCCCCAACACACACACACATACACATACACACACACACAAATTTAAGTAAATAAATACATAAATAAGAACAATACTATCAGCATACAAAAGACAAAATGCTTGGGAATACATTCAACCAAAGACATACAAGACCTATCCCACAGAAAACTATAAGACAACATAGAAAGGCATTAAAGCCCTGGGGGAAAGACCTGGTGTACATGGAGTAAAAGAACAAACACTATTAAGGTGGCCACCCTCCCCCAAGCCAGTGCTCAGGTGCAATGCAATTCTAAAATTGATTTGAAAACACAGGAGATGCAGCATAGACAAAACAATGTTGATTGCAGAGAATTAAACTGAAAATATGTACTCCAGTTCTAAATTCACTCCAGACCTATAGTAATCCATGCTGTGAGGGCCAGGGAAGTAGGCCAAAGGTTAAAGGGCTTGCTGTGCAAACACGGGGACCACGGATCAGACCCCCAGAACCCACACAAATGCCAGGTGAACATGGTGACCCATTTGTAATTCCAACCTCAAAAGGCAGAGACAGGGGTCCTCAAAGCTGGCAAGCTTCGACTGACAGACCCTGACTCAATGATTAAGATGAAATGCAATCAAGAAAGAATCCTAACTAGGACATCAGTCCTCCACATGTGTGCCACATACCTTTAAGCATACCCTATATATGCAAAAGTATTCATGCATATATGCACACCACAGACAGACACACACAGACAGCCACAATAATGAAAGAAAGACCCAGAGATCAATGGAATGGCATTGAAAGCCCCTAACTAAATCGTCACATTCACAGTCAACTGATTTCTGACAAGGGTGACATGAGAGTCTTTTCAACAAATGGTGCTGAGACAACTAGATACCCACATAAAAAAGAGCGGATTTGGACACTTTCCTTAGATCATCTAGAAAAAGAGCTCAGAGTGGATCAAAGGCCTAACTAAATATAAGAGCAAAAATGATGAAAGTCGTAGAAAACACAGGGAGCGATAAATGTTCCTGACCTTGGCATTGTCGATGGTTTCTTAGATACATCAAAAGTGCAAACAAACAAAGAGAAAAAAAACAGATTATTATCAAAATTAAAGACGCTCTGTGCTTCAAAGGACACTGCCAGCACAGTGAAAACCACACTGAGAGAAGTGTTCAGTCGTCATCTGAAGAAGTTCTAGTGCCCAGACGTGTGAAGAATGTTTGCCACTCATGGAAGAAAGGGAGAGGGGAGAGGGAGAGGGAGGGAAAGAGAAACAAAAAGAAACGGGAAGGAGAGAAGGAGGAAGAGAAGAGAAAGGACTGCAGGATGGCTCAGTGGGTAAAGGCACTTGCTGCCAAGTCTGGTTAATCGTGGTCAATCCCAGGACCTACACATGGTAGGAGAGAGCCTACTCCTGAAAGTTGCCTTTGACCTCCACCTCCATATGCGCACGCGAGCGCGCGCGCGCGCACACACACACACACACACACACACACACACACACAGTGACTTCCCATGCCAGTGGGCATTCACAATGCCCAAAGTGGAAACAACCCAAATGCCAGTAGTTGGTAAGTGAAGGCAAAAGGATATGGTTTAATCACAGCTGGGAAAAAGAGAGACCAGAGTGCATGAATCCGCATGCACCCAGGAACAAGAGAAGAGACATGGTGAAAGAGAGTGAATCACACAGAGGGCTTGGCTTGGAAAGTTGAAGCTGAACATTCTGGAGGAAGGCTAATGATGAATATTCTGTCCCAGCAGGGAAATACCTGAAGCAATGCCGTGGAGGTGGGAAACCAGAACTTGAGGAATGTGGGTTAGAAGGAGGCGCATCAGGCAACTACACCAAGATAGCTCCAAACCCAGAACTGAGACAAAGCAGGAGAACTTTGACAGTGGTCCTGGGCTCACTACTCTACCTTGCAACCAAGAAGTAGACATGGGATCCTGTGGTCTGATAGCATTAGTTACTTTTCTCATCTCTGTTACAAAAATACCAACCACGGGCTTTTTGCTGCAGGATCCCAGATTGGGGCGGATAGCGGGTGGGATGGAATCAACTTTGGAGCAGCATTTGGAGAACACAGTGAAGAATCCGTCCATTGTTGGAGTCCTGTGCACAGATTCACAAGGACTTAATCTGGGCTGCCGTGGTACCCTGTCAGATGAGCATGCTGGAGTGATATCTGTTCTAGCCCAGCAAGCAGCTAAGCTAACCTCTGACCCCACTGATATTCCTCTGGTCTGTTTAGAATCAGATAGTGGGAACATTATGATCCAGCAACACTATGGCATCACAGTGGCAGTGCACACAATGGCCTCTTGACATCTCATGTCTGTTCTTCAACAGCCTGTCATAGGGATCCAATCCTACCGGTGTCAGTTAACTTGTAAAACTATTAAAGTTCCAGAGGTTAAGCCATTCACCTAGTGTTCAATGTGGACTTCCTTATTTTATAGGACAACCAGTTACCAAGATATTAGTTAAAAAGGATCGTAGTTGTTTTGTTTGGGCTTTGGTCATTTTGCTCTTTGAAAACCATCACTGCAGTCCACTATTGCAGCTTATCATTGCCTAGAACTGTGTATGTAGCCCAGGCTGACCTCAAACCTGTGGTCTTCCTGCTTCAAACTGCTGCATCCTGGGATTATAGGAATTTGTCACCAAGGTCCAGGTCACTTTGTATATAGAACTTCATTGTGGTCAATAAATTCATTCAGAGGAAAAAGAAAAATACCAGCCACAAACACCTTAGAAGGAGGATTCATTTTGACTTATGGTTTAGAGGGGTTTAGGGCATCACTGCGGGTCAGGCATAGAGGAACAGATCTGCAGTGATGTCCCACATTGACCTACTTACTTCCTCTAGCAATGCCCTACCCCCTAAATGTTTGACAACTTCCAAAAATGGTGTCACCAGTATGGGACCAAAACTGCAAAACATGTACCCATGAGTCATCTTACTCAATCTGTAACAGTTGTCATCTTTCAGACCATGAAAAAAATCTGGGTACTGGCCCATGAACCCAGAAGAACCTCTGTATATAGATATGAAAGACCCACCATGAGCTCATCTGTCCTTAGCTGTCTATTTGACACAGCCTAAGGTCACCTGAGAAAGGAGTTTCCACTGGGGATTGCCCATATTACATCGGCTTGTGGGTATGTCTGTGGGAGACCTAATGAATATAGGCAAGCCCAGCCCACCATGGGCAACACCATTCCCTGGGCTATATGAGCACGGACCTGTGAGCAGTCCAGAAAGCAGCATCCTCCTACAGTTTCTGCCTCAAGCTCTTGCTCGAGTTTCTGCCTGACTTTCCCCAGTGATGGACCACAACCTGCAAGTGTGAGATGAAATAAACTGTGTCTTTCCCTACTTTGCATTTGGTCAGGTGTGGTTTTTTTTTCCCTCCACAGACATGAAACTAGAACACAGCCCCTTTACCTACCCACTCTGATGCCAACACGGCTTGGGCTAGTAGCTGATTTTCGCTGGTTTCAGTATGGCGGATCTATCTTTTGCACCCTAGCAGACCTCAGAAGGGAACCTCTTAACTCAAGCAGCATTTAGCTCTGCTCTTTAAACATCTGGGTCATAGATATGCTTAGTTAATTAATGTTCTTAGCACCGCTCATTTGCCTGCTGGATAATAGACTGATTCATAATTTCAATAAGCAGCTGTGTATTTCTTTCCCTGGAACATAAAGGCAGCCTGCTGTCATTCATCAATTTGCATTTGGGTGAATTGAAACATACTTGGGGCAACATTGTTTGGGGAGGGGAAGGGAGGGCTTCTGAGTTTCTTACCACTTTGCCTCAGAACAATTCCTCTGATTTGGAACTAATTTTCGTGTAGAGCACACATTCATGGTGTCTCTGTCAAGGACACTTAATAAGCTTGCTGTTTCATGTTCAAGGGGAGCAGCAAGGCTCCCTTTGGGAGATCGGAGCCAAGGGTTTCTGAGTAGCTTTCACCAAAAGATGAGAACCCCTCCAGAAAATCTTTATCTCCAGAGAAGAGTCACTCCTGCTTCTGAGCAGAGTCCCCTAAGGTATTGGTGCCTTTGCTCACTGCTGTGACAAAAAACACCTGACAACAAATTGGAAGGAAGAAAGGGGTAATTGGGGCTTACTGCCTATGTCATGCTGGCAATGGTAGAATAGCAATGGTCACTGGGACTCTGCAGTCAGGAAGCAGAGAGAGAGGAACACTGGTGCTCAGCTCACTGTCTCCTTTTTATTCATCCTGAGACCCCAGTCTCAGAATGATGCCTCCCACATTTAGGGTGGGTCTTCCCCCCTCAGTTAACTCCCAGGAAAACCTTCAAGGGCATGCCCAGAGGTTTGTATTCTAGATGATTCTAGATCCTGTCAAGTTGGTGATCGATATTAAGCATCATATCCTACTATCTTCCTGGTTGATTCCTAAGCAGAATTTGACAAGCTCTGTGGAAGGTTCAGTGGTTGTCCAAAAGTCTCAAAGTCCCTTCTGTTGAGATGCAGGGCCAGGGAGAGAGGTTGGGAGGTGGGTAAGGGAGGGATGGGGGAATAGAGAGACTGAGAAGGAGGAAGAGATAATAAGAGAGGGAGGGAGAAAGAGGAACAGGTCAGGAATAAAGGAGGGAGGTTGGGAGGAGGAAGGTAAGGAGGGAAAAAGGAGTTGTGGTGTTTCAGTGTCCAGGCTCAGCTAGCCCACTGTCCTCCCAGAGCAGGCTGTCCTGTGCGTTAGGCATTCGGAAGCGACTGTGGAATGCACAGAAAGCTGAGGTGAAGCTGGGGACCAGAGCCATGGTGCCTCACTTCATTCTTTCCACTCTTCGCCTCCACAGCTTGCCCGCTATACCAAGGAAGGTTTCCTGCATTTGGGTGCTCTGGGGACCACCACACTCCTCCCTGACACTCGTTGCCTGGTGGACAACTCCAAGAGTCGGTTGCCACAGCTCCTGGACTGTGACAAGGTCAAGAGCAGCTTGTACAAGAGGTGGAACTTCATCCAGGTGAGCTGGGGACAGGGCTTGGGGAGGAGCAGGATGCTACCAGCCATGGGGACAGGGAGGGATAATGGTGTGATATCCCCAAGGCACACAGTGCCACTGAGGAGCCAGCTCTGCCAGCCCTGGGCCGAGCTCACAGACCCAATTCTGGGAGGACTGGAGGAAGGATTCCTGTGAAAATAGCCTGCCTGATTTTATCACCAGTGTTGGAGCTGCTTAGGATAAGCCATAGAGAGGATTCCTGAACACTACTACGAACTCTCAATCAGGATTGAGAAAGTCAATTCTCAGATACCCCTGGAAATTTGTGTATGCATGCTCCTGTGTATGCAGGCACACATGTACATACATGTGGAGGTCAGAGGGGAACCTTCAGGTACTGACTACCTTTGTTTATTTTTTTAAGATCTTAGTTTTATTTTCAGGTGTGTGTGTGTGTGTGTGTGTGTGTGTGTGTGTGTGTGTGTGTGTGCATATGAGTGCAGTACTCACAGAGGCCACCAGGAGCTGCCACCTCTGGAGGTGAAGTTACAGATGGTGGGAGCTACCCAACAGCGGGGCTGGGAACTGAACTTGGATCCTCTAGAAGAGCAGCAAGTGCTGTTAACAGCTGAGCCATGTCTCCAGCCCCTACCTCGGTGGGGTTTGTTTTGTGTTTGTTTTTGAGACAGAGCTCTCACTAGCTTAGAACTTGCCAAGTAGGCTAGGCTAGCTAGTCATTAAACTGCCTCCCGAGCAGTGGGATTCCAAGTGTACCTAGCTTTTTTATATAAGTTATGGTAATCAAACTCAAGTCTGATGTTTACATGGCAAACACACACACACACACACACACACACACACACACACACACACACACAGCTGTCATAAGACAATTTGAAAGAGTTAGTTCTTCTCTTCCAAGATGGAACTCAGGTTATCTGGTTTGGCAAGCTATCTCACCGTCCTGCCCCCAGGAAGTCTCTATCCTGCCTTGGTCACCACCGTTTTCCCCCAACACATTCAGCCAGGGTCCCTTCCACTGTGGGAGAATGTGGATGGGATTTGTTCCCTCAAACAAATACAGGAGCTATTGTGGTGAAGTCTCCATCTGCCTCCCTCTCCTTGTTTCTTTCCTTTCTTTCCTCCCAGAATGGAGCCATCATGAATAAGGGCACAGGGCGCTGCCTGGAGGTAGAGAACCGGGGCCTGGCTGGCATTGACCTCATCCTCAGAAGCTGTACAGGACAGAGGTGGACAATCAAGAACTCCATCAAGTAGATGGAAGGAAGGAGGGCACATGGATCCCAGACCCAGGACAGGGCCTGGTGAGCCTCGGAACCAGCCACATGGTGGAGAGACAGCAGGCACCCAGCAGGTGCTCAGTGGGCCTCCCAGGGCTCCTCCAGGGCAGCCTTGGATAAAAACGTTAAGTCCCTCTCAGGCATTCAGCCTGACACTCTGAAGATCTCCCCTCACCTGTGTCTGGGAGACCAGGAGCTGCATCTTCTGGGTACCAAGGGGCAAAACCGCTCTTAGCTCTCTACCATACCATCTCCTACCCAGCACCAGCAGCTGGGCCTGGCAGGGGGTCTCTCTCTCTCTCTCTCTCTCTCTCTCTCTCTCTCTCTCTCATCATTCTTTGCTGCAGCTGCTTGTGAAACTCACCCTGGCTCTCCAAGAAATGGGGGGACACTGGGGGTTTTAGCCGCCACATCCTAGCTCCCTCTTGAAGAAGGAGGAGGCAATGAGACCCCAAGACTTCATTTCTCCTGAAGACACTTTGGCCCAGGTGTCTGTTCATATGCCAAGGCAGCCACCACCCAGACCTTCCCAACAGGGTGACTTTGGGACAACAGTTCTGGACTCCTCTGGATTCTTCTTGAGGCACCCTGTCTCAGTCACCTGGAGTCCTAAATATGAACAGCATCTGCCTGTGTCTAGAGGAAGCCAAAGTCAGCTAAGCATGCAGGATGCTCCCAGTACCTGGCCAGTACCGCCAGGGACAAGGTGTCCTGGTTTCATGGCACAGCAAGGGTCTTCTGTGCAGGACATAAGGGCTGAAGAGTCAGCCTAGCAATGGGCATAGGGCGCCTCCCCGCCATGCTTAGCACTCAGCTCATATCACCCCACCCTCTGCTGGCTGATGGGGGACAGAAGTTTCCTCTTGTAAGAGTGATTGCTTCCTTCCAATTGCCCTCTGGTTAGGGTGCACTTATAATCAGAGTTAATATATGGATGTGTCTGCATGCATGGGAAAGCAAGAGTGTGCCTGCCTGGGTGATGTGTGTGGCTGGGAGCTGTGTTTGTGTGCTTGAGCGTGTGAGTGTGTTAGAGCAGAAGTAGCTGTGTGGTCTTGGGCTTGTGGCTTCATTGCTCACTGGATGGGGACAAGGATGCCTAGAAGTATGGGAGTGTGTGAATGACCCCACATCCCTGGATCACTGGCCCAAAGGACGTGGCTGGGTCTTGCCTGCTAGGGTACCCCTTCTCTGTCTCCCCATCCCCATCCATGACTGTCCTTGGCCAACTCCTGCCCAGAGCCAAACCCTGTAGATGCCCAGTGTGAGATCCAGTGTCTCATTTGGTGGTATCTTCATTGGTGATCGTCCCTAGCCCCATCTTCCCTCCTTGTGAAATAAACATGCTAGCAATCCCACAATGCAAACTTCAGCCTCATCTGCCTTTTGGTTTTTATATTGTTGTTTGCTTTTGTTATTTTGCATTTGGGGATCAAATCTAACTCAAGCACTCTGCCATCAAACTACATATCCTTAACACATGAACTTAATTATTCCTGTACTCAGTGACATCAGGAGAATTTCTAAGATATGGTTCAATGTTTCTTTGCTTTAAAGGCAGTTGAAGTATGGTTTGATTTGGGACAAGGCCTTACTCTGTAGACCAGGGATAAAATACTCTGACAAAAGGTTTGTTAGGGGAGGAAATGTTTACTTGACTCAATTCCAGGTTATAATTCATCATTTTAGGGAAGTCAAATCAGGAATTTGAAGCAGCTGCTCAGTCACCTTTATGTCCAGTCAAAATCAGAGAGAAATGAATGCATTTGTGCTTGCTTGTGCTAAACTCAATTTCTCCATTTTTATATAGTTCAGGATCCCCTGCCTAGGGAATGATGCTGCCCCTAGTGGGCTGGGTCTTCCCACATCAATTAAGTAAAACAATACTCAGGCCTTCCCACAATACAATCTGGTGTAGACAGTTCCTACTGAGACTCCTCCTAGGTGGTATCAAGTTGACAATTGAAGCTAATCATCACTGCCAACACGCCTGTCTGGGTTAGGACTTACTAGGTAAACAAACAAACAACATCCTCACAGGTTGAGACAAAGCCTACGTACTTTTTTTTTTTTTTTTCTGGTTTCTCCATACAGGGTTTCTTTGTAGCTTTGGAGCCTGTCCTAGAACTCACTCTGTAGACTAAGCTGGCCTTGAACTCAGAGATCTTCATGCTTCTGCCTCAAAAGTGCTGGGATTAAAGGAGTACATCACCACTACCTGGCAACCTACCTACTCTTACACACAACATCTATTCAAAACTGGCCAGAACTTCACATTAGACACTGACTCATGTTCCCCCTGGATGACCTGAGGTTAAGAAGGTTGAGTTGTTCAGAAAGCTGTGAGCCTGGTGCTGCAGACCTGGCCTGCCCACGTAGCCTTTCCCTTCTATTGCCTCCAGCAACTTCCACTGTCCATGGTGCACACAACACCTCCTGGGTGTTCATAGAGAAGTTGAATCCTACAAGATGCCTTGTTATGGTAAGGGTGGGCCCCTTGTCATGTGTCTCTTATAGGAAGAAACCAGGAAGGACCATCTTAACATGTATACAGAGACAGACAGACAGACAAAAAGAGACATACAGATGTGGATGTAGAAGTAGACATAGATATCAGTTGCCACATTCTTAGTCTGTTCTTTGTGAATTGGGCTCTGACAGCATACACATGGAAAATGTTTATCCTCAGTTGTCATCCTAAGTACCATAGTCTCAGGGTAACTGAAGAGCAAACAGCTTGAGAACTTTGGGTTCTAGGATCAATGGAGAGGGAGAGGAGAGAGCTGGCAGGCCAGAGAACATACAAGCTGCATTTGGGCTAAAGTACAAAAGCTTCTGAGTATGCATCCATGTGGGGTAGAATGGCTTGTGTCCTGGAACTTCAGCGCCATGAAGCACCAGGACAGGGTATCTGTCTGGCTTGCCCTGTGGTAGTGAATGCTGGGTTTGATCTCGGGAGGTTAATTCCCTATGGACATCAGCACCCTGGTTTTAAATCTGAGCATTGGTCCTCAGTTCCAGGGTCCAGGAGCTGATATGGTCATTCCCGTATACTATGTCATAAACTTCCTCCCAAAACCTGGGGTCAGCAGCCAGGTCATCCTATGGTTCTACCTGGTGACATAGGTTGAGAGTGGCTGGAGACCAAGGAAGAAAAGAGGAATTGGTGAAGAAGCTGGGGTGGGGGGAGATAAAAGCTGGCTGATGTGAATTTGAATGTGAAATGTCCCTGGAGGTTCATGTGTGGGAATACATGATCCACAGAAGGTTGTGAAACCTTGCGAGGTGAGACCTCCATGGAGGGGGGTCATGGGGGTGAGCTTTGAGGGCTTTTGCTCTTGTTGGGGTGTATGTGTTCACGCTCATGTTTGTGTGCGAGTGTGCAGAGGTCAGAGGACAATCTTAGGAGTTAGACTTTACCTTTTACCATCTTTGAGGGAGTGTCTCTTGCTGTTCACCACCGCATATACCAGATTATCTGGCTTGTAAACTTGTGGGAACTCTCCTGTCTCTGCTTCCTATCTAACTGTAGGAGCACTGGGATCACAGGCTGTGCTACCACAGCCAGAGTTACATGGGTTTGGGGGATCCTGTGTAGCAAGTGCTTCGCCCCCTTAAATATTCCCCAAGCCCTGGGATTCTTTGTTTGTTTGTTTGTTTTTTCAAGACAGGGTTTCTCTGTAGACCAAGCTCAGAGATCCACCTGCCTTTGCCTCTCAGGTGCTGGGATCAAAAGCATGTGCCACCACACCCAGCTAGCCCTGCCATTGTTATGGTACAGACTTCCACCAACTCTCTGCTTCTAGACTATGGATGCAACGCGCCCAGGCAGCTCACAGTCCTGCAGCCTTCCCTTTCCTGCTATGATGGACTGTATCCCTTCTCAAACCATTGTTGTTAATCAGGTATTCTGTTATAAAGAAGTAAAGTTCTGGGGAATCGTTGGTCCCAAGTCCTTTGGGAGTGTTGAGATGTCCCAGTGATACCATCTTGACCAGTAACAGAGGAGCAGCAAGCTCCAAGCATTCAGCTTGAAGAAAGCATGTGGTCTTTTTTGAGAAGTAACATCAGTTTGTCACTGTCACCATCATCTTGGCCTCAGGGGTAGGTATGACAGGAGGTGCAGGGCTCTGATAACCCTTCCACTGTCCCGCTTCCTCGTCCTCACACTGACCACACACACACTCCTGTCTATGACCCTTTCTTTCTCTCTTCTCCATTTGATCCCTTAATCGCACAAATTGTATTTCTGGTAAACACCTAAGCTGTCAAAGACAGTGTCTTTGAATCTATGTGTTGTGTCTCAAGTGTTTTCATTATGGTTGTGTTTAACTCTGGGGCCTAGAAAAGGAACGGCATGAAGCTGGACAGGGTGATGCATCACTCAGGAGGCTAAGGCAGGGGGTAAGCCATGAGTTTGAGGCCAGCTACACTGTTTGTCATGGACCATCTGTATTAGCCCCACGTTGTGGGGCCATATGTTATGGACCGGTGTTTACAAGGCTGTGATCAGGGACCAGCCGAACAGCCCCAGGTTCGTTCCTGAGTGGGGGAGTGTGGATGAGGGAAGGCTAGCTATCGGTGTTAGAGGAAAGATGGAGACATGGGATAATATCAGGCGGGCAGAATCAGTTAATTCTGAATGTACCCAGTTTATTCATGCATCATCTTAAGTAACCATCCAAAGGTGGGAACAATGGCAGAAGATTTCATTATCATGTGTAAAGGGCAAATAGCAATTACTAACCCTTAATCCTAAAGACACTCTGTAGCTGGCGTCAGGTGCTCCATAGCCGCACATATTTCCTAACCTTCAGGATTAGTGTAAACTCGCCTGGGCCCAAGTCTATTGTTATTTAGATAGAAGCCATTCACCACAGAGGCTAGAGCATCCCACAGCCATTAAGCTAATATGTTAAAGGCAATAAGAGTGGCTTGAGATCTCTGAACTTGTGGCAGGATGGAATAGATTTCCAATCTACCGGCCTGACAATTGTTAGTACAAGACCAGCTGGGACTGTAGAGCGAGACCAAGTCTCAAAAGTCATGGAAGAGGAACAATGCAAGGAAGGAAGGAGGGAGGGAGGGAGGACTGAGGGGAAGAGATGGAAAGATATAGAAAGAGAAGGGATAAGAGAAGAAAGGAAAGGGAAGGGAAGAGAAAAGTAGAAAAGGTGGACATCATCTTGCTGTCTTTACTGTCATTTCCAAATGCATTTTGTTTACCTGATATATTTCCCACTATACTTGAAAAAATTCCCATTTTACAAAGCGAGCCCCACAAGGCCAGGCCACTCAGCTACGACTGTTCAAACATAGGTTGTCCCCAGTTTATATGCCATGTGCCTTCCCTGCACCTTTCTTGGAATGCTGCTACAGGAAGGGCTAAATGACAGCTGGCTGGTGGTAGGGTTGTTGGAGCCTGCTGAGGTAGCCAGGTGGCTCCTGAAGCCTGGGTTGGACCAGGTGTCCAGAGCCTGCTCACTGCCAGCCTCCTGTTCCCATCTGAGCCCCAGATCACCATTCCACTGGCTTTCCCTCTCCCTCAAAAACTACTTTTTCATTGATCTCATAACTTTTCTAAATCTGAGTTAGGGGACTGATGGGAGATTTTTCATTCTGTAAAATTTCTGTAAAATCATGTCAGTGCCCTTTGACAGGGGTATTTAATCACTTCTCCTGTGGGGTGCTTTGCACAATTTCTTTTAGAAATTAAAGCTGGGCAGTGGTGGGAAACAGAGGCAGGCGAGGATAGCTTGGTCTACAGAGCAAGTTCCAGGACAGCCTGGGCTACACAGAGAAACCCTGTTTTCAACAACAACAACAAAGAAAAAAAAAAACTAAAAAGACATGTATAACACACACACAAACGACAGAGAGAGAGAGAGAGAGAGAGAGAGAGAGAGAGAGAGAGAAAGAGAGAGAAAGAGAGAAGAAAGAGAGAGAGAGGAAGTGTAAATTAACAAAATGTTTAAGGGGCTGGAGAGACGGCTCAGTGATTAAGAGCACTTGCTGCTCTTGCAAATGATCCAGTTTCAGTTTGCAGCCCTGATGTGGCCGTTCACAACTACCTGTAACTCTAGTTTTAGGGAATCTGACACCATCCCAGCCTCTGTGGGTGCTATATGCACATAGTGCACAGACATGCCTGCAGGCAAAACACTCATATACGTAAATAAAAAGTTTAAGACAAAAGAACCCTCTATGTATGTGCATGTATTGGTGTGTGGGTCTATGTATGTGCATGCATTGGTGTGTGGGTACATGCATGTGCCTATGGGTGCCTGCAGCAGCCAGAGGCATCAGGATCCCTGGAACTAGAGTTGCAAGTGGCTGTGAGCCACCCAACTTGGGTTCTGGGAACTGAACTCAGGTCCTGTGCCAGAGCAGCAAGCTCCCTTAACCACTGACTCCTTCCTTTAGACCCTAATTTTTTAAAACACAAATCTAGGCATACCTGGGCATGGTGGTGCCCTCCTTTAAACCCAGCACTCAGAGGCAGAGGTAGATGAATTTCCATGAATTTGAGTCAGCCTGGTCTATATGGTGAGTTCCAGACTAGCCAAATGTACATAGTGAGAAACCGGCTCAGCAAAGCAAACAGAAATCAGCAGGCATAGTGGTTGGTTCTTGTAATTCTGTACCGGGGGAAGACAGAAGAGGTTCCCTTGAAGGGACCAGCTCCCCTTTCGGCAGTCATAACGGCCGAACACGTGCTTGTCTGACCTTGTCCTAGACACTAGAGTCAGATGCCTGCCTCGTGACAAGGAACCAATCAGAAGTTAGCTGGTGGCGCTATGCTTTACGACCCTGGGTGTGCTTTACGGACAAGCACACAGCAATGACGCTGAGCATAGCAACCACCCTGGGAGGGCCTATGGGCCATAACAACCAGTTGACCAATCAACACAGGGCAAGCCCTCCAAGCCTGGAGGCACACCAATCCTGAGCCTCTGCGTACCCCTAGACACTCCCCTTATGCTGCCCTACAAGATCTCTTAGGAGGCCCTAGGTCCTGTCTTTGCTAGCCATCCGCCATGGCGGGTGGATGAAAGACCCAAGCTAACATGGGGTTAGCTCGTTAAATTACAATAAAGCCTCATGCAGTTTGCAGCAAGCTCTCAAATCTGCCTGGTGATTGGGGTGACTGAGGTCGTGGTCTGGGACCCCGGATACCTGAGTTTTCCAGGGGTCTAACACCCTGAGGTTTGCTGACAGTCATTCTGGCCTTCTCAACAAGCTCCTGGTCAATGAGGATACTGTCTGAAAAGCATAGTAGACAATTCCTAAGAAACTACAGCTAGAGTTAACCTTTGGCCTATACACACATGCATGTATGTGTGCACATATATGCACCTGCATACATATGTACACACACACATTCAAACACATTTTTATACACTCTAATGAAAACTGAAAGAAAGGGGGAAGTTGGGAAGGATAAAATTACAGTAAAATATATTGAGGATTTGCTAGTTATAATAAACAGATGTCAATATCTCTGTCCTTTTTGAAGTCATATCTGAGGGGCTGGAAAGATGGTTCAGTGGTTAACAGCACATTGCTGCTCTCCTAGAATTCGTGAGTTTAGATCCCAGCACCACGCCAGTGGTCAATCAGTTCACAACCAGCTCCATGAGCTCTGGTGCCCTCTTCTGGTCCCTGGGGCACTGCACTCATGAACATAGCCCCTGAAACATGTTATGTAATTAAAAATTTTTAAAGCTAAATTCTTTAGAACCCATACTTGAGAGATAAAAACAGATGCAGTTTCTTAGAGTTCCTGGGTTGGCATAGGTCTGGAAAGAGGAAGGGATGTAAACAAACATCAGCAGATTATCTTACTCTTTACCCTCAAGCAGCCAGAGTGGTGGGTCTTACACATACCACTCCCAGCTTGACTTCTCTGTTCCCATTTACAGTAGCTCACAATGCTAATTGCCCAAGCCGAGAATGCCAAGGAGTAGAATATAAAGCAAGAGATGGATTGTGGATGCTGCAGATGTTTCCAGAACTCAGGAGGCTGCCACCGCATACTATCCTTAAGAAATTATCAAGGGTTCCTGTTGCTATAGGATCCAAACATCATCCAACAACCCACCCTGTATCAGTTTCTCTCCTTACTGCTGTGACAAACATGCCTGATAAAAAGCAGCTTGAGGATGTGAGGCTTTGTTCTGGCTCACAGTTTGAGGGGATACAGTCCACCATGGGTGCGGGACATGGCGACTGGCATCACAGTCAGGAAGCAGAGAGAGGTAGATGCTGGTGCTCAGCTCGCTTTTTCCTTTTTATTCAGTCCAGGCCCCCAGACCATGGTGGGGTGAACCACAGTTAGGGGTGGGTCTTTTCACCTCAGTTAACCCAATCTAACAACTTCCTCACGGATATATCCAGAGGTTTGTTTCCATGGTGGTTATTGACCCTGTCCAGTGCCAGCCTGACAAATTCTGAAGACAGGTTGTTATCTCAGAGCAGGAAATCTTTTCCTGACAGGAATTTGATGAAGCCCCAGAAGTCAGGGACCTCTTCTCACTGCCCAGCCCTCTGCAGTACCAAGGCCTCCTCAACTTGTCAGTAACAACTGCTCACTGGGGCCACAGCAGTGAGATCCGCCTGAAATCTCAGCACTCTGAAGGGGGAAGCAGGGTACCGAAAGTAAAAGTCCAGCCTGAGCTACACAGTGAGCTCCACGGAGGCTGGGCTATATAGTAAGCACATAAATAAACAAGTGTGTGTGTGTGTGTGTGTGTGTGTGTGTGTGTGTGTGTGTGTGTGTGTTGGTTCCATGTGAGATGTTTTCCACAGGCTTATGTGTTTGAACATGGGATCCCCAGCTGGTGATGCTGTTGGGGGAAGGTTGTAGAGACTTTCCAGGGTGGTATTTGCCTGGTGGATGGAGGCATTAAGGATGAGCCTGGAGGTTTGTAGCCCAGGCCCATTCTGGTACCAGCTTTGATTCTTCCTGATCTACCATGGGAGGTGCCTCCACCATCTACTCCTGTCACTATGAATTCCATCATGTCTTCCCTACCAATGATGGACTGAAGCCCTGAGCCAAAATAAAACCTTGTCCCTTTAAGTTACTTCTGTCAGGTATTTTGTCACGATCATGAAAGAAGTAAGTATGCAATAAAGGAATGCTTCGGTGATCAGTGTGCCTTCTTCAAGTTGGTGCCTATACCTGGGAGGAAGACAAACTCTGCTCTACTGACAGAAACATTATTGGTGTAAGACCTCAGGCATTATGCTGGTCTGCCCCTGTCACCTGGCAGAATGCACTCAGGCAGTACCCTGGTCAGCCCAGGGTTCCATGATTGTGTAGTCTGCATGTAGGTACAAAGGACCCCTTTAAAAGAAAGACCCTGCCCACTCATGCTCTCTTTCCTGCTGTTCCCTTGGGGTAGATAGGACTTTTCCTGTCTCCCTCTTCTCTTCTGTCCTCACTCTGTGTCTCTCTATCTCTTTTCTCTTTCCTTCCCCCTCCCTCCCCTTTCTAATAAAACTTCTCATTTAAGCTCTGTCTGCCTGGCATATTTGTCAGTAGAGCCACTCATGTGCACATACCTGTCCCATACACATAATTAAAAACAAAGCCCTTTTCTTAAAGAAGGATGAATATAGCAGAAAATGTGAGCAATTATCTCATTAAAAATAAAATTTGGGGGTCTGGTGAGATGGCTGAGATGGCTAAGGCTAGCAAGCCTGATGATCTGAGTTCAATTCCCAGAACCCACATGGCAGAAAAGAGACCATCTAAAGGTTGCCCTCTGACTCCACGTGTGCACTGTATCACAAGTGCCACCTTTCATACACAAAACACATAAATATAAAAAACTTGGATGGGGGCTGGAGAGATGACTCAGAGGTTAAGAGGGCCAACTGCTCTTCCAGAGGTCCTGAGTTCAATTCCCAGCAACCACATGGTGGCTCACAACCATCTGTTATGAGATCTGGTGCCCTCTTCTGGTGTGCAGATGTACATGGAAGCAGAATGTTGTATACATAACAAATAAATAAAATCTCAAAAAAAAAAACCTTGGAGATGTGTTCATACATGACTCTTATGTGACTATATAAAATCTAGGAACCACAACTGAGGAAGGACATATTAGCTGTCTCTCTGAGACTGACAAGTTCACTTAATATGATTCTCCTCCATTGCACAGGTGGGATCTAAAAGGAATAGATAAGGCCGGGCTTTGTGGCACATGCCTTTAATCCCAGCACTTGGCCAGCCTGTCTACAGAGTGAGTGCCAAGATAGGCTCCAACACTACACAGAGAAACCCTGTCTCAAAAAACAACAAAAGGAATAGGTAAAATAAACAGTTCACAATCTTTAGGTTTGACTCTTAGTTATTGTAATGTCTTATATAAGCACAAGATGGCTTCTGCTCCTAGATCTATGACACCTGTCAAATAAAAATAAACTTACAACTGAATACAAACATTGCTACAATAGAATTCAGATTAGCAGTGTTCATTACACCTACCTGCATCGTGGCTCACTGGAGGCAATTACTGCTTATGCCATGAATGTGGTACCAACCAACGACACCAGAGTTTCCTCTATGCCTTGTGATAATGGTTCTTCCCCCACTTCCCCACAACTCACAGACTTTGAACATATATTTATTGAGTGCCAACTATCTGTCTATCACGTGGATAAGGATAATGGGTAGGCCTGTTGCTTAAGGGACAGGATGCATTCTCATATTGTACTGCTAGGCAATCGTGTCATTGTGCAAATGCCCTGGAGTATACATGCAAACACACAGAGACAAACACAGCTACAGTGTCACTGGGAGAATTTAATCTGTCACATCTTTGGGTGAATATGGTCATGAGATATTAAGAGAGTGAGTGAAGCAGACAGACCCTGGTCTCTGGGGATTTATCTCTAATGGTGCTGTTCCTTTTAAACAAACACATTTGTATTGCAACCTCTATACTCAGGCTGGAGAGATGGCTCAGTCAGTGTACTTGTTAGTTCTTTTGTCAACTGGACATGGGCTAGAGTCACCTGAGAAGAGAGAACCTCAATAGAGATAGATAATCACTCCATCACATTATCCTGTGGGTGAGCCTGTAAGGCATTTTGTTGTTGTTTTTGACTGGCAATTGGGTACAGCACACTTGGTCTTGCCATTTCTGGGCAGATGGTCCTGGGATGTATAAGAAAGAAGGCTCACTTGGCAGGAGCACTGACTGCTTTGCCAGCCAGAGGTCTCGGGTTCGATCCCCATTATTCCCATGATGGCTCACAGACATCTATAAATCTAGTTCTAGGGGAGCTGATGCCCTCTTCTGACCTCCTGTGGTACCAGACATTGAAATGGTATACAGACAAACATGTAGGCAAAACAAGGCATACACATAGAATAAATACAAATATAAAGCTTTAAAAAAATGTTTAAAGAAAGGAAGGCAAGCAGGCTGAGCAAGCCATGGGGGGCAAGCCGGTAATAACGCCTTCCGTTTCAGTCCCTGCCCTGATCTCCTACCTCAACTTCCCTGGAAGTCAAATAAGCCATTTCCTCCCCAAGGTGCTTTTGGTCAGTGTTTTATCACAGCCACAGTGACGCAAACTAGGACAGTTGGTAAGTTTGTGAGGGCCTGAATTCGATCCCTAAAACACAGATAAGAAGCAGGATGTGTTTGAGGCACAAGCGCCACCACACCAGCGGGAAGAGCAGGCGGGTGAAGAGTCTCCCAGCTGAACTGTTCCGACCTCCAGGCCCCAGGGCACATCCCATGCCCCTCCCCCTCTCATCTCAGGGCCAGCAAGACATCTGGGTCCTGCCCCCAGCTCTGGTGGAACTCCACTTGTCTGATGAAGTCGCCAGCAACCAATGGCCAGCAGGTGAGAGACCTGTGGGCAGGCCGCACCACCACTGACACCCACTGGATTCTGTTCCCACAAGACGTACTCCATGGCCCAAATCCACCCATCCCAGCATCAACCCCATGGACAGCCTCCACCCCCCATCAGCAGCAGCCCCTATAGAACAACCACCACCTACACCAGTTCAAAGAACAGTGAAAGGTCAAGCACAGGCACACACCCCCACCAGCTGGAAGAACAGACTGCACGGGCACAAGTAAAGTCCACGCCAGCCAGAAAAACTGGAAGATATGCTAGGTTCAGACATCCAAACCCCCAAAAACCTCAGCTGAGATAACCCTGAAGACCAGCCAATCACCAGACGCCTTGGCCTTCAAAAAAGAAAAAAAAACATGATAGAGGAAATAGATAATAAAGGAACAAAAGATTCATCCAACAAAGACATCGCAAGAATCAACACCTCTATCTATATCTCGGACTGAGATGGGTAAAATGCCAGTGTAAGAATGCATTCAAATACATGGAGGGCGATATAGCGCCACCAGAACCCGGTAGTCCTACAAAAACAAGACTTAAACATCCCAACTCAGATAAGGCAGAAGAAAACGACTTTAAAAATAACTTTATGAAGATGACAGAGGCCCTTAAAGAGGAAGTAAAAAAAAAAAATTCTCTTCAAGAAATCGAGGAAAAGACAAACAAAAAATCAGAAGAAGTCAATAAATCCCTTCAAGAAAGTCAAGAAAAAACAAACAGGTGAAGAAAACAGTTCAAGACTTGAAAATTGAAATAGAGACAATAAAAAAAAAAAAAAAAAAACAAGCTGAGGGAATTCTGGAAATGGAAAATCTGGGTAAGCAAACGGGAACTACAGATGCAAGCATCACCAACATACTACAAGAGATGGAAGAGAGAATCTCAGATGTTGAAGATATGATAGAGGAAACAGATTCACTGGTCAAAGAAAATGTTAAATCCAAAAAAATCTGGGACACCATGAAAAGACCAAACCTAAGAATAATAGGGCTAGAAGAAGGACAAGTCCAGCTCAAAGGTTCAGAAAATATATTCAACAAAATTATAGAAGAAAACTTCCCCAACCTATAAAATGGCCTGCCCATGAAGGCACAAGAGGCTTACAGAACACCAAAGAGACTGGACCAAAAAAATGAACAAACAAACAAACAAACAAACAAACAAAAAAGCACCCTCACCACATAACAATCAAAACACTAAACATACAGAATAAAGAAAGAATATTGAGAGCTACAAAGGAAAGGGGTCAAGTAACATATAAAGGCAGACCTATCAGAATTATATTCAACTTCTCAATGGAGACTCTAAAAGTCAGAAGGTGCTGGGTAGACATTTTGCAGACACTAAGAGACTACAGATGCCAGCCCAGACTACTATAGCCAGAAAAGCTTTCAATCACTATAGATGGAGAAAACAAAATGTTCCATGACAAAACCAGATTTGAACAATACATATCCACAAATATAGCCCTACAGAAAGTACAAGAAGGAAAACTCAAACACAAGGAAGTTAGAGGCACCCAAGAAAACACAGACAATAGATAATCTCACACCAGCAAATCCTAAAGAAGGGAAACACACACACTACCAACAACAAAACCCCCCAAAATAACAGGAATCAACAATCACTGGTCATTGATATCTCTTAATATCAATAGACTCAATTCACCTATAAAATGACACAGGTTAACAGTGAGGATGTGAAAACAGGATCCATCCTTCTGATGCATACAAGAAACACACCTCAACAAAGAGAGACATTACCTCAGAGTAAAGGGTTGGGAAAAGATTGTTTTCCAATCAAATGGACCTGAGAAGCAAGCTGGCATAGCTATCCTAATATCTAACAAAATAAACTTCAAACTAAAATTAATCAAAAGAGATGGAGGACATTTCATATTCATCACATGAAAAATCCATCAAAATGAAATCTCAATTCTGAATTCCCATGCCCTAAATACAAGGGCACGTACATCTATGAAAGAAACATTACTAAAGCTTAAATCACACATCAAACCCCCACATGTTAATAGTGGGAGGCTTCAACACCCCACTCTCATCAATGGACAGGTCAGCCAGACAAAAACTTAACAGAGACACAAGGGAACTAACAGATGTTATGACTCAAATGGACTTAACACAAATCTACAGAACATTTCACCCAAACACAAAAGATTATACTTTCTCTCAGCACCTCACGGAACCTTCTCTAAAACTGACCACATACTCTGGCACAAAGAAAATTTCAATAGACTCAAAAAAAGGAACTACCTTTTGTATCTTATTGGATCATCATGGGTTAAAGTTAGAATTCAACAACAGCACAAATTACAGAAAGCCTACCAACTCATGGAAACTGAACAACTCTCAGTGAATTACCACTGGGTCAAGAAAGAAATACAGAAAAAAATTAAAGACTTCCTAGAATTCAACAAAAATGAAAGCATAACATACCCAAATTTATGGGACACTATGAAAGCAGCGCTAAGAGGAAAGTTCATAGCACTGTGTCTACATAAAGAATTTGGAGAAATCTCTCACTAGCAACTTAACAACACACCTGAAAGTTGGAGAACAAAAAGAGGCAAACTCACCCAGGAGGAGTAGATAGCAGGAAATAGTCAAATGCAGAGCTGAAATCAATAAAATAGAAACAAGAACAATGCAAAGAATCAACGAAACAAAGAGTTGGTTCTTTGAGAAAATCAACAAGATAGACAAACCCTTATCCAAACTAACCAAAAGGCAGAAAAAAAAAAAAAAACCTAGATTAACAAAATTAGACGTGCAGCATCACGCCCAGTTATGCATCACTAAGGATCAAACCCAGAACACTGTGCATGCTGGCAAGCACTCTACCAACTTAGCTACACCCAGCCTGGAGAGATGGCTCAGTGTTTAAGAGCATTAGCTGCTCTTCCAGAGGTCTCCAGTTCAATTTCCAGCAACCACATTGTGGCTTACAACCATCCATAATGAGACATAGTGCCCTCTTCTGGCCTCTGCAGGCAGAACACTGTATACAAAACAAATCTTAAAAACAAAACAAAATCAGAAATGAAAAGGGGACATAATAAATGACACTAAGGAGTTCCAGAGAATCTAGGTCATACTTCAAAAACCTGTACTGCACAAAATTGAAAATTCTAAAAGAAATGGACAATACCAAAATTAAATCAAGACTAGATAAACAATTTAAATAGACCTATAACTTCTAAGGAAATAGAAGCAGTCATTAAAAGCCTCCACTCCCACCCCCGGCAAAGCCCAGGCCAGATGGTTTCAGCATCGAATTCAACCAGAATTTCAAAGAAGAGCTAATACCAATACACCTCAAATTGTTCCACACAATAGAAACAGAAGGAACATTGCCAAATTCTTTTTATGAGGCTACAGTTACCCTGATATCCAAACTACACAAAAATGAAACAAAGGATGAGAATCACAGGCCAATCTCCCTCATGAACATTGACAGAAAAATACTCAATACTGGCAAGCTGAATCCAAGAACACATTAAAAAAAAAAATCATCCACCATGATAAAAAGTCTTCATCCCAGAGATGCAGGAATGGTTCAACATACAAAAATCTGTCAGCGTAATCCACCACATAAACAAATTGAAAGAAAAAATCCACACCATCATCCCATTAGACCAGGGGGAAAAAGCCTTTGACAAAATCCAACAGTCCTTCATGATAAAGGTCTTGGAGAGATCAGGGATACAAGGAGTATGCCTAAGCATAATAAAAGCAATATACAGCAAGCCAACAGCCAACAGCCAACATCAAATTAGATGGAGAGAGGTATGGGGGAGAGGGATGAACTGGTTAGATTAGGTGCCTCCTCCTGAGGTAGTCAGTAGAAAGTATAGCCTCTGGCAGAGCTGCTTTGGGGAGACAGAGAAGCAGGACTGCTAATGCTCCCCACCTCCCCCCTCCCACCCTCCCACCCCCCACCCCCACCCCTCACCCCCCCACCTTCCCACCCCCACCCTGCCTGACCAGTTTCTATTTCCTGATCTCATCACAAAGACATTAGGACAAATGTAATAATTATACAATACGTATAACTACAGAGGTCAGTGATACACAGCTGCTATGAGGACTAAGAATAAAGGGGTTTTGATTTGCAATGTTCCAACTCTACAACCATAAGGTTCTCACCAAACAGTCGTCTGCAGGATACACATTACAAGAGGCGGCTTCCTCAGAGAACTTCAGTTCCCAGAGGCTTAAAAGGAATAAATAAATTTTAAAAGAAGTGAGTCTATTTCCACTGTTGTGCCCAGATTTCAGAACTCCAAAAGAACCGCCAACAAGGAGAGACTCACTAAATACAAGGACAAAGGTTTCTTTATTGACTGGAGGATAAGAGCTGCAGCTCGTATAATACCCCATTCCTTTGGGAACAAATGGAGTACCCACTTTGGACTGAGGGGTGTTTATATAAGGGGAAATTGTAGGGCTGGAAGCCCCAAGATTATAAAACTTCCAGGGTTACACAGAACAGAACAATGGTTGTATGCTTCAGGCAAGGTGCAATTAAGCAGGATGCTGCAGAGGAAATGAGTTTGTTAATTATCTCCTGGGCTGGGGACTTCTACAATTGATAACTATCTGATCCTCTTTGGACCAGAGGAATGTCGACACAGCTCAAGGGTGTGATTTTCTGGTCTAAGGCCTTGAGTCCTGTGGACCTTTGTTTAACCTTGTCTGTTGAGCTGCCTTTTGGGAACTCAGAGGAGCTTAAGAGTTTTTCTATTTGGGCTAGGAGTCTGAGTTTTAGACTTTTATTAATTTTTCCCTTTCACCACAGTCATTTCATCTCAGCCACTCATACTCAGGAAGGTAAGTCAGGAGGAACAACAAACAAAACAAACAAAAAACCAGGGACTTTTCAGCCATCAAGAACATTGCAGAGGCTATAAGCTCTGTTCCCAGCACCCAGTTTGGATGGCTCACAAGTGCTCGTAACTCGGGCTTCAGGGCGTTTGATGTCTCTGGCCTCTGAGGATACCTACATTCATGTGTCATGTGCACATACCCATACTCAGAAAAGAAGGAAGTCTTGACTGCAGAGTGAGTTCCAGGCCAGCCTGGGGACCATGCAGTGAGATGCTGTCTCAAAAAGAAAAAGGAAAAGGAATTTTGGAGATGGAACTCGGTAGTATAGAGTACTTAGTATGTGAGAGGCTTTGAAATCCACTCCTAATACTGAACCAACAGAACAAGCAGAGGGCAGAGAAAGGGAGGGAAAGAGAGGGTAGAGGAGGGGAGGAAAGAATATGAGGGGGGAGGGGAGGAGAGGAGAGGGGATGAACAGAGAAGGGAAGAGCAAAGGGGAAGGGACTAAAGGAGAGAGAAATAAGAGGAGTGGAATAGATGAACACCAGGGAAAGCCAACTTCCCTTCCTGCAAGTCTGGGGAGGCAAAGGCAGACACCTGCACGCTCACCGGCTCCCCCTGTTGGACATTCATGTTACATTCAACCGCATTCATCTAAGTCCCACCAGCCGCAAAGCAGAGCACGTGACCCGAAGCTGGGTCTCGCCCCGATGTAGGGTGCAGTTTGGAGGGTGCCAAGACTATGATGCAGTGTAAAATGAGGTGGCGGTGTTCTGCCCTCCTTTCTAAGGACGTTTCGGGAGGCAGAGCACCACGCACCAGGAGATGGGTACTAAGAGCTGGGCTTTGGGCAGCCGAGGAACGTCTGAGAGTGGGTCTCTGGCGCCCCCTGCTGGCACCTGAATTTGATTTCTGCGACTTCTTTTCCTCTTTAAAACTGCTAAGCCATCCCTCCATCCCGGGCTTTGAACTTTTGATTCTCCTGCCTCACTCTCCTGAATAGGAGCAGCTGAGATGAAAAGCCCGTGAAACTAGGCACAGCTGTTTATAATTTACCCACTCACTCTTAGTCTTCGTGAACTGACCTTCACTGAATAAGATGTGTTGAAGATCCTGCATGCTGACTGACTCGTGACTTTTGTGCAGTTGTAACATTGCAAATTAAGGATGAAATTATCTTGAGTTATTCTCAAAGAAAGCATGATGGTTGTGATGCCTGCTGGAGTGAGCCCTCCTGCATGGTTTCTGGAAGGGAATGATCTGTGGAGAACAGAACCAGGTGGTACCTTGGTCTTGGGCTCTGGCTGGGTTAACCTTGGGCCTCCAAGCATTTATGGGAACCTTCCAGGTATAAGTGCACATGCCCGTGTGTGTGTGTGTGTGTGTGTGTGTGTGTGTGTGTGTGTGTGTGTGTGCATTGTGTGGAGACCAGAAGTCCATATCAAGTGTTTTCCTCTATTGTTTTTCATTGTATGGTTTTCATGTATATATGTACATATGTGTTACATGTACCAGTGTGTATGTCCTATATGTGCACATGTGCATATGTGTGTATGGTATGTGTATATATGTGTATGTGTTATATGGGCACACATGTGCATTGTTGTGTATGTGTGTGTGTATTGTATGTGCATGTCTATGTGTCCTATAAGCATGTGTGGACATGTTGTGTGTGCATGAGTATATGCAAGTGCATGCATGAAGATCCAGTAGAAGATGTTAGGTGTCCTTCTCTGTCACTCTCTACCTTATCCTTTCTTAAGACAGGATCTTTCACTGAGCCTAGAGTGAGGCTAGCAGCCAGCAGGTCCCAGGGACACGACACCCCACCCCACCACCCCCATCTCTGGCCCAACACTGGGGTTACAAGTGGCCACATCAGGCTTCTTCTGTGAGTGCTGGGGTTTGAACTCGGGTCCTCCTGCTCATGCAACTGCCTAGCTTCTGGTCCTGGCATCTCCCTCGTTTTCCCCTCTCTTCTTTTTCTCTTGTTCCTCTTGAGACTAGATGTATCCCCCATTTGTTCTCTTTGCCTGCTAGCCCTGCCTTTCCTTTCTCTGCCTGGTTATTGGTCATTCAGCTCTTTATTAAATCAATCAGGTGCCATAGGCAGGCAAAGTGAAACAGATGCAACACATCTTTACATAATTAAACACACAGCTTTACATCAGTAAACAAATACAGCATAAGCAAAAGTAACACACCTTTACACAGCATAATATTCCACAACATAAACAAATGTCACACATCTTTGCCTAGTTAAATATTCCACAAGATGGTGGTGATTGTGTTTAATCTCAGCATTCAGCACCAGAGGCAGGTGGATATTTGTGAGTTTAAGGCCAGCCTGGTCTACCCAGTGATTCCAGGCCATTCAAGGCTACATAGAAAGACTTTGTCTCAAAATAATAATGATGATTGTGATGGTAATGATGATGAAAACCAAATCTAAAATGAGAAACACTAAATACACAGTACATTTTTGTTCGTCATATAAAGAAAGTTATATAAGTTTACACAGAGGGCTGGAGAGATGGATGGTTCAGTGATTAGGAACACCTGCTACTCTTCCAGAGGACTCAAGTTGGGTTCCCAGAACCCTCATTAGACAGCCCACAACTGCCTGTAACTCTAGCTCCCCAGTGGATCTGATAATCTCTTCCGGTGTCCATGGGGACATTCAAATGAAAGTGAATCTTAAACAATGGGTTAAATTCTTTTTTCTTACTGTATGTGTACAGGTGTGCACGCCAGAGAGCACGTGTGGAGGTCAGAGGGCAATCCACAGGAGTCGTTCCCCTCCTTCCACCCGTACATGGGTTCCAGGGATTAAACTCAGGCCATCAGGTTTAACCTGCTAAGCCACATCCCTAGGTTCAGTAGACATAGCGGGAACATGATAAGCAAACCAGCTACGACTTTTGAATCTGAAATGCCTGACACAGGCTTGTGTGTTGAATATCTGTTCCCTGGCAAGTGGCACTATTCTGGGATGCTGTGGAGCCTCTAGGATAGAGGTTCTCAACCTTCCCAATGCTGTGACTCTTTAATGTAGTTCCTTGTGTTGTGGTGACCCCCAGTCATAAAATTATTTCGTTCCTACTTCATAACTCTAACTTTGCTACTATTATGTATCATAATGTGAATATCCGATATGCAGGACCACCAAAGGAGTAACAGCCCACAGGTTGAGGCCCACTGCTTTAGGAGGTAGGGCCTGGCTCTAAGAAATATGTCACTATGGTGTGGGCCTTTGAAGGTCTTTTCCTGGCCTCAGATTCCAACTTTCTGAACCTCACCGTGTGAATAGCTGTGCTACATGCTCCCACCACTGATGCAGGAGAGGCTCTGCTGTACCTTGCCCTCCTTGACGGACTGAAACCCTTTGAAACCAGGACTGAAGTAACCCGTTCCTCTCAAGTTGTTTCAGTCTGGGATTTTGACCACTGTATCTGACTAGGGAAGACACTAGATGTCAACTGTTGGCTTCCATATGTGCACATGCACACACACACACACACACACAATGCATGCACACACATATACACACACATGCACACACACACACACACACACACACACACACACACACACACACACACACACACGGACTTTCCAATAGAAGGGGAATTATTTGACAAGGGACCCAGGGATGCAGGGGAGGGACAAAAGAGGGCAATGTGACTGGCTGCTAGTAGTCATCTGGGGTATCACAGGCCTTGTTCTTTGGTGCAAACAAATAATTAGATGACCAGGAAAGACAGAAGACAGATAAAGGGAAAGTTCAGCTTTATCCCTTTGGGGTGAAAGTCTACTAAATAGACACTGGCTTGGGTACTTCATAGGGCCCGCTGGGTCCCCCATTCCTCTTATTGTTCCTGTTTAGATGCCACCCTGTGCCTTCCTGCCATTTTCTCCTTACACTGTCTTTTGAGAACAAGAAGCATCCATCTCAGGAAGCCCATTTGAAGGGACCAGCTCCCCATTTCAGCAGCCATAACAGCCGAACACGTACTTGCCTGACCTTGTCTTGGTCACTAGGAGGTCAGATGCCTGCCTCATGGCAAGGAACCAATCAGAAGTTAGCTGGTAGTGCTATGCTTTATGGCTCTGGGTGTGCTTTATGGACAAGTGCACAGCAATGGCTCGCAGAGCATAGCAACTGCCCCGGGAGGGCCTATGGACCATAACAACCAGTTGACCAATCAACACAGAGCAAACCCTCTAAGCCTGGAGGCACACCAATCCTGAGCCTGTGCGTACCCCTAGACACTCCCCTTACGCTGCCCTATAAGATCTCTATGCAGATGCTTGCAGGGTCTTTCCCAGGCACCTGCCATGGTGGATGGGTGAAAGGCCTGAGCTAACATGGGGTTAACTCGTTAAGTAACTACAATAAAGCCTCGTGCAGTTTGCATCAAGCTTTTTCCTCCGCATGGTGATTGGGGTGGTGGCCATCCTGGGCTGAGATCCTGGGGGCCTGAGTCTCCTGGGGTCTTTCACATTTACAATGTCCTTGTCTATGTATGTTCCTTTTAGTCTCCTTCATGAACAGAGGTGAAGATAACCAAAGCCCATGGTGTACGTTTTCATGCATCAATTTAAAAACACCAGGGGAAGGTGTTACTTCTGTCTGACACCTGGCTTCCATGCTACATTTGTCTTACGCTACTTCAGTCTTATGCCCCATTGGCCTCACATGTGTGAGCTTTCCCTTAGACATGGTAGCCCCACTCTGGGACCTCAGGGCTCATTCAGAGAGCTTTTTTATAGCACATGGGTTTTGTATATTTGTTTGTTTGGTTGTTGTTTTTCAGCTATAAAGGACTCAGCCCCAGACAGGCCAGAGAATCCATCATGTTTGGGTTATATTGTAGGGAAGGAGGTAACTGCTTCCACTGTCCTGATACCTACTTTTTCTAAACCAGAGAGGCTTTTCTTCTGGGCGGAATTGGGATTCTATAGCTCTTAAGGCAGTGAGTGTGTCTACCCGGGAATGATTCTGGTCGCTCTTTCATCCCAGAATGGGCTCTGACTCTGTCTACAGTGATGTCTCCTAAAGTAAATGCTAAGTGAAAAGAGAAGCCAGGGATCTCCTTTCCTGCAAGCCTGGATTCCTGCTACCTCTTGGAGTGTCCTCTCAAGGGGGGCCACTGAATATTTTGTCCACTAGATGTCACTGCTGTGGCATTTGTTCTGGAGCAAGGAGCCCTGCAGTTTAAGGCCAGTCTGAATTTACATATGGAGAACTCCCCCCCACCCCCCACCCCACCCCTTGCCCCGGAAAGGCCTTCAGTTTATCAGTTTATGAGGTTGATTAGTGAGCTGGGCGGGGCAAGGGTGTGAATGCCCAGAGGGAGCAGAGGTAGTCTTTTGAAGGTCCCTTGAGAGAAGCAGGAAGGGAGGAGAAGGTATCTTGCCTAAAGGTAAAGAGTGGGGGCCTACCACCAACTAACTGGATTTAGGGACTTTCTAGTATTTCTGGTTGAAGCCAGTGTGGAAAAGGCCCTGGTAATATTCTGGAATAGGCAGCATCCCAGCTAAAGGAACAAGTGAATACGTTGTTCAGTCTGTAGCTCTTCTTCGTGTGGGGTTGTTTGTCTGGAAATACTGGTTTGGGTAAGGTGGGGGTGGTGGATGAGATTTGCCTGTTAAAAGAGAAAGGAATATGGGGCAGGGGTGGGGGTCATCATGTGAGGCTCCTCGAAGCAGCTAGAGAGGACCTACCTACCTGGGATCCCAGAAAACAGGAGACTTCAGACCTGCCTACCAGAGAGTGCAAAGCAAGCCCACCAATGACACCAGCCTTCTGGAATTTGATTTCCTAGAGACACTGAGGCTGAAACAAAAATTCAGACCACATAGTTTATTCGGAACGAAAAGGAAACCAGTAGAGCCCTGATGGAAAGAGGGGTGGGCGACAGATAAAGGACCCATTGGCCACAGTAGATGACTGGGGTTTCATTTGTTAGGGACATACCATTAACATCTATACTACCTGGTCAGTGAACCCCAGTGTCCCATCTGTCTCATCTCCCAGGCTCAGGTTAAAGCCATGCACCTGGCTTTATAGACAGGTGATGGGGGAAATACTTCTATGTATGTTTATCTTATTGATTGTTAAATAAAGTACTTGCTTGGCCAATGAGACAGCAGGTTAGGCTGGACTAGGAGTCAAAGACGATTCTGGGAAATGTAGTAGAGAAGTGGTGTTCCAGGCAGGAAGTGACATAGCAAGGAGACTCAAATTTAAAAAGAGAAAAAAGGAAGTGTCGCTCTCTTTTCCCGTTCCTGCTCCAGTGGCAGGATGTGATTCACCAGCAAGGAGGGACACCAATAAGGCGTTGATAAGATAAGTCTTATAAAATATATAGATGTATGATAATTGAGACTGAGCTAACAGATGAGAATCCTAGTCATTCGCCAAGCAGCTTTGTAATTAATATAAGTCTCTCTGTATATTCATTTGGGCCTAACTCGGGCGGGCGGCTGGCATAAAGCTCACACGTGGCGATGGGGCTCAGGCAGCTTTTGGCAGAAAGATTTATAGTAACAGACAGGTGCTGGGGATTCAAACTCAGGTCTTCATGCTTGTGCATCACACACTTTACCCGCAGAGCCATCTCCCCAGCTCTCTCTCTCTCTCTCTCTCTCTCTCTCTCTCTCTCTCTCTCTCTCTTTCTGTGTTTTTTCTTTTCATCTAGACTCCACAAGATAAAAGTATGATGTTGTCTTTCTCGTTTTGGTTTTGGTTTATTTTGCTTAACTTGATGATTGCCAATTCTATCCGTTTTCTTGCAAATGGCCTGAAAATGCCTCACTGTGTCTATGCACTACATCTTTCTTCATCCATTAAACAGTTATTGGGCATATTGGCTGGTTCTACATCTTGGTTATTGTGAATTGCATGATCATAGGAACAGTTCTAGAATATGTGGGAATATTTAGTGTACAGAAGAGTCTGGCAAGATGAGTTTGGGTCTCGGGAGTGGAGACTTCATGGCTGAGTATGTACACACACACACACACACACACACACACACGACTGAGCTCTTCAGTTACTTTAAGAAATAACTGATTTTTTTATAATGTTTTATAGTGTAATCCAGTCCTCATAATATATGCAAATATATAGATAAAGATTGGTTGATCTATTTGTTTTTGAGACAAATCTTACCCTGTAGACCAGGCTAACCTTTAACTGGGGATCCTCCTGCTTCAGCCTCCTAAATGCTAGACGAGTGCACCATTATGTTCAGCTTTTCTTTCCCTCCCTTATTCCCTCTCCTCCCCGCACCTGTACAGCACACTTGTGGGCTCGATACCGATGCGTAGCTGGGATGACAGGTGTGTGACACCACATCTGGTGTGTCTTGCCTTCGCTGTGCCCTCTCACCTTTGCACCTTTGCCCAGAGTTGAAGCAGCATGTGACTGGCACAGAAGAAATGAAGAGACACTTGCTTCTCCACTGACTGGCAGACCCTGGAGAGAGTGGACCCCTCCCCAGTGTGAATTTCCCTAGGAATCTCACCCCAGGAAAAGGAAGAGGCACCAGCCAGAGGAGAACATCTCCTGGGAAGAGACTCTCAGAGCTATGATAACTCCCACTGCACTGGATGAGACTGAAGCCCAGACCAGGATGGGTCACTGGAAAGGACCACCCCTTGGCCAGTGTCAGGAGCCAGCCCTGGTCAGATATAAAAGTCTCCTTTACAAGAGGCTTGGCGACCTCCATGCTAAACTGCCAATTTAGTCAAACACCCCACCCCTTAGGTTAGTGTTCCGAGATAAACCACAGGAATGTTCCGGACACCTGCCCAGGCCTGAGGGCATTAAAACACCCACTCCTCCCCCTCCCTTACTTCCTCTTTCTTTACTTCCTCCTTTCTCTTTAAAAACTCCTTGCTTAAGTTCAATAAACAGACCTTGACAAGCCATTGCTTAGTCTCACTCTTTCTCGCCCATTTATTTTCAGGCTTAGTCCCCCTTGAGACCCACAAATTACCAGAATCCCACGATTACCAGAACCCCCGAGGGCTGGGGCAGGCCAGGACAATTAGGTACACATACCTCTAGCTCTCCCCTGAAGCTTTAATTTTATTTCAGGAGCCCAAAGACAGACTTGAGGGGGTGTCTTAGTTAGGGTTTCTATTGCTGTGATGAGATATCATGACCACAGCGACACTTACAAAGGAAAACTTTTAACTGGGGCTGGTTTATAGTTCAGAGATTTAGTCCATTATTGTCATGGTGGGAAGCATGGTGGCATGCAGGCAGACATGGTGCCGCAGAAGGAGCTGACAGTTCTATATCTGGATCCTCAGGCAGCAGGAAGAGACAGTGACAAACTGTTCTGACACCTCAAAGCCCACCACCAGTGACACATTTCCTCCAACAAGCCACACCCACTCCAACAAGGTCACACCTCCTAATAGTACCACTCCCTATGGGCCTCAGGGGCCATTTTTTATTCAAACCACCACGGGGGGGGGGGGAAGAGGAGAGAGGGGGTCACCAGATCTTTTTTATCCCTCTTCCCAAAGTGTCCACATTGAATAAATCTCCCCTTTCTACTGCTTTCCACCATTAAGTGTGGCAGTGTGGCTCTGTTAATTGGCTTATTAACGATATGGATTGGGGCACAGGCAGTGAGTGACCCTTAAGTTCAGTATTAATCACACAGTTGTGGCCATATATACCACCTCACCACAGACTTCCCAGCCTCCAGAACCAAGCACCAGACACATATCTTTTTGCCATCACACTTTCCAGTCTGTGACAATAACAAGACTAGGACAAAAGTTGTACTAAGGGCGGTCCCTAACAGCATCAGAAATGTTAGCGATTTTCTTTCACCTAGGTCTTCAATTTCTGAAAGTACAATCACTGAGAAGTGAGGAGGAGGGTGTGCCTACCCCCATTAGAAATGGATGACAGAGAAACCATGACTATCTAAGGACAACAAGTCTTAGGCAATGGCTGAATCGGAGTCGGTTGGGCCACGTGTGTGACTCAGCCAGACCTGAGACATTCTGTTCTGTGTTTTCTAAGTAAGATCTGTGGGTGTGCCTTGGAGTGGGTGACTTCTGTTTGAGTCAGAAAACCTCTCTTGATTTCCCCCATACCATGCCTTTTTTTTTTTTTATGGGCCACCAACCAGCTTCCAAATCATGACATGGAGATTTAGTATTAATTATGAATACTCAGCCTAGTTTAGGCTCTCTTTAACTTAACTGGCTAGCTCTCTTTAACTTAAATTAACCTGTTTCTCTTTACCTTTTACCTCAGGGCTTTTTACCTCCTCAACCCCTCATCCCCCGTTCCTTGTCTGTTTGTATCACTTTCCTGCTTCCTCTAGTAGTGTCTGTCTGTCTGGGGGCTGCCTGGAGTCTAGCTCTAGACATGTGTCTCTCTTTCTCCCTCATTCTCTTCTCCTCCGCCCCTCTCTAGATTCCTCCTTCTATTGGTTCTCTCTACCCTCCAGCCCCACCTATCCCCTCTCCTGCCTAGCTATTGGCTGTTCTGCTTTTTATTAAACCAATCAGGTGCCCTAGGCAGGCAAAGTGAAACAAATGAGGCACATCTTTACATGGTTAACAAAGGCAGCAGAAACAAACGTAACACATCTTTGCATAGTTAAAGTGATATTTAACAACGTGCCTTGGATCTTTTGGCAGGGTCATTCCATCTTAAGGCACTCCAGTGTTTGTACCTGGGTTGGGCAGCACAAATGTAGCACAGTCTAATAAACCAGTGATGACTGAGATTCAGGGGTTGGCTTCAGAGCACAGCATGCCTCTCTCTGACTGATGTCCTTTTGGTCCTGGGCTTGCAATCCCAGCACTCAGGACCATTGACTGCCGGAACCTGGCATTTCCATGTTAGGCACACAAGAATGGTGATTCCCACATGACAGAAGGGGACCTAGACCAAAGACTAAGAGAGGACAAGGGCAGGTTCTCAGGCCTGAGGTGCAGATGGAATCTTGTTCACTGTGTCCCCAGAGGTTTGAGGGAACTGAGATCCATGGGCAGGGGCGGTGGAGATGGCTCATCAGGTAGATACCTGACCATCTGAGTTCCCCTCCCATGACCCACATGGTGGGAGGGGAGAATGAATTCTCAAAAGTTGTCCTATGACCTCCACTCACACACACACATATTAATAAATAGATTTATAGATGGTAGATAGATGATAGATAGATGACAGATGGAGATGATAGATGGGAGGGAGGGAGGAGAGAGAGTCAGACACACACACACACACACACAAAAAGAGAGAGAGAGAGAGAGAGAGAGAGAGAGAGAGAGAGAGAGAGAGAGAGGAAAGCCTGCATAAGTCAGTGTGATGGTGAAGATGTATATGAGGGCATGGCTCTGTGATTGGTAAGTCCTGATACCAGAAGGCATTTCACATTCTGTTACTGTGCTCCAGTCTAGGTTTAACCAAACATATTCTCTCTCTGTTTTGGGCTGAAAACTGGTTAAAGCTGTCTCCTAACCTCTCTGAAGTTATATCTGCAAAACCTGGAATTCTGATTAGCCTCAAATGTTAAGTTTTACTTAACAACTGCATTAGATAAAAATTTCCAAGGCTCGGGTAAGAAGCAGCGAGATCCTGGAATCAGTTCGGGATAGTGTGATTCTTGAAATCTCTCCAGCATTTCCAGCCCTGAACTTGACCACAAGCAGCCCCCTGACTCAGAACAAGACAATGACAGCTCTGAGCCACCAGAGGGCTCTCAGCGTGCGTCGTACAAATCCACGGGAGCTATCGGTAGGGGGCGCTAGCCGCCTGCAGGAAATTCCCCAAGCAGGCCAGGGAGACTATTGTGTAACCCTCAGATAAGCACCCCATCTTTCTAACTTTATGTTTCATCTGCAAAAATTCTGATATCAGGACCGTGATTTTCTGAGTCTCTGGGAAGACCTAAGAGGGAGAGTTTTGGATAAAGCCCATCTCAGGAATAAAGGGGAAAAAAGGAAGAAAAGAAACGGGAAGAAAGCAGGGAGAGGGGATCCACTCCAGTCACTTCGGCTACTTGGAGGTCTGAGATTGAGGATTCCAAGCTAAAGGCCAGCCTGAGCAATTTATATTCCCCTACCCTCCCCCCATAGCACCACCAACTCTCACCACCCCTCGCTGCGTGGGGCTGAGAGTGTGGCTCAGCAGTAAGGGGTTTGCCTAACATGAACAAGGCTCTGAGTTTGATTCTCCACCTCCACCAAATAAAACAGAAGCGAGACAGAAGATGCCTCCATCAAAATTCTAACCCTGCCCTGGAGTGGTGGAGCTCACCTGTCATCCCTGTTAGGATAAAGCGTGAGGAACCTTGGGGGCTTGTTTCCCACGCGTGAGGCAGAAAGATACGTGAAGCCTGTAGGACACATGGGGACAAACATGCCAGGCAGACAGAGCTTCGGTGAGAAGTTTTATTAGAAAGGGGAGGGAAGGGGGAAGGAAAGAGAAAAGAGGTAGAGAGACACAAAGTGAGGACAGAAGAGGAGAGACAGGAACAGTCCTGTCTGCCCCAGGGGACCACAGGGAAAGAGCAGGAAAGAGAGGAAAGCCAGAGCAGAGAGAGAGAGAACATGGGCAGGAGTCTTTCTTTTAAAGGTGTCCTTTGCACCTGTGTGCAGACTAGGCAACCATGGAACCCTAGGCTGACCTGGGTACTGCCTGAGTGCATTCTCCCAGGTGACAGGGGCAGGCTAGGATAAGGCCTGAATCCTTACAATCCCGACACTGGAGCTTGGGGCAGAGGAAACAGTGAGTTCAAAGCCAGCCTGGCCACACAGAAAGATCCTGTTTCAAACAATAAAATTGCAATCCTGGCGAAGCCCCTTATCATGAAGATGCAGCAGGGGAATTTGGGAGCGTCTTTGTAATGCCAGCCACTGGTATTTCCATGTGATTCTCCACACCACCATCCTTTTAGCATCTGCCCCCTCAGTCCTGCACAGCCGGGGCAAACAGATCCAGTCCTGATGCAAGAAAAGCCTCGCTGCAGTTTTGTCCCGTCATAGACTCCCTGGCCTTAGTTTCCCCATCTAAAACTAAAGTAAGTAAATAAATAAATTTTAAAAACCAACTCCATTGATTTTTACAGTCTTTTTTTTTTCCCTCTGGCATTTCAAATAGTCAGGGTTCTAACCTTCCCCCAGCTCAGACATTAGCAGTGCCAGGGGAGTTTTAAAATATTATGGCCTAGACACTCCCCCACCCCCTCCCTGCAGGGCAGAGGTAATTGGTCTGCAGTGAAGCAATGCTGCAAATGTTTTTTAAAAGCTCTCCAGGGTGACTTGAATGCACTGCTGGGTTCAGAACCTCTGGCGTCTAACTCTCCTGCTGGGAGCTCTGCAAACTGGTGAGTCCCTATTCAATCTATCTCCTGTGTGGAAAAACAGGCTGGGATGAATGCCAGAAGCAGGGCATTTGGAGGGGGGCAGTGGACCAGTCCCCAGTGCACCCCAAAATAAAGTTTACATTAATGGGACAGTTGTGGATTCAGTCTTTCTACCTGAGATTTAGATTCTTTAATTTAACACTGTGGCACAGGTGTGGAGGTCCAAGAAGTCAATCAGCTTGCTGGAGTTGATTCTCTCCTTCAATCATGTGGCTCCCAGAGTTCAAAATCAAGTCACTAGAGTTGCATGACAGGCTCCTCTCTCTGCCCATCTTGCTAGACTTTATTTCATTTTCTGAGATAGGGTCTCATGTAGCCCAGATTGGCCTCAAACTTGATATGTAGTGGACACTGGCCTTGAACTTCTGATCCTTCTGCCTCCACCTTCTATGTGCTAGGGTTACAGGAATGCACCATGCTGTTTTATGTGGGGCTGGGGATGGAACCCAGGGCTTCTGCCTGGGGAGCTGGAACCCGTCCTCCACATAGCATTGACCCTGAGTGTCTATACTGAGAAGTAGCTGTAATTGTATTCTTGAGTCATTGGATGTGTGTGAACATGCATTTGTCATGAGAACATGTAGAAATTTCCCCAGGCTCCACCAGAACAATGCTGAGGGTCCCACACTCCAGAGAGAAACCAAGGGCCCACACTGGCCACACTGATTTAGCTGGGGACATTTTTCCGGGTTTTGTTATTCTGCTTTCTGGGAGTTGTGTGTTTTTAGGTGTGTGTGTGTGTGTGTGTGTGTGTGTGTGTGTGTGTGTGTTTAAATCCCAGGGTAGGAAATTCAACCATCTTTTATTCTAAGAGTCCAGTGAAAAAAGTTCCCTCCAATGACAGATTATTTGACTTTTCATTTCTTAATGATAGATTGTTGGACTTTTCATCTCTTGGGCAATATCAGTTCCACTTTGCGTGGGCTGAGCAGAGACTTTCTTGCCAATGGGCCTGGCTTTAAGAGAGACAGCTGACCTTGGAGTTTGAGGAACTCAAAACAACCACGCTTGCAGAAGTTACCGACATTATGGCTGTGAGACCATCCCAAAATCACAGAGAAAACACCAAGTGGGAAAAGCAAAACCACATGAGATCAACTTGACTTCAGAGCTCACAGTTCCTGGAACTCACATAGGAAAACAAAGTTTTGGCAATGAGTCGGTTTAAATAACTGGATGAAGGTCACGGTTAGCTACTCGTGTGCTGGGGCAGTGGGAGGCTGATGCCACAGTGTAGATATGTGAGGTATTCAGAGGACTTAGAGGATACTGTACCAGTATCCTCAGTTCACACTGAGTTGAGCTTCTTCTTGTCTGAGCCCTGTCCTTGGAGCTTACTGAAACAGGTCCTTGCTATGTAGGTCATGGGATCTTGGAGTTTACTATGTAGCCTCAGCTGGTCTAAGTCTATGGTCCTCCAGCCTCCTTCTCCAAAACATATATCTGGCCCTTGGGGTGAAGGGGTGATTTTATGGCTATTACCAGGGCTGTTAGGGTCAGAGGCCATGTCAGGCAGCCCTAACAAGCCAGGTTTGACCACTTACCTCAACAGGACATTTAAACAGACTTGTAAAAATGAGATGCAGAGAACAGACATTTATCCAGTGTCCCACACTCGGGAAAGGAACAAAGAGGCCCAGTGACACCACCAAGTCCTGGGCCCTGATATAAAGTTTAGATTTAAAATAGAAGGCAAGAGGGCTGGGGAGGTAGCTTAATGGATATGAGCATTTGCTATACAAGCATGCAGGCATGTGGCCATGAGTTCAAATCCCTAGCACTCAAGAAACAAAATCTGGGCATGCTCACACCAGTGCCTATTGCTTATAGGGCTGTGTGGGGAGTGACAGGAGGTACTCTGGGGCTTGCTGGCTGTCAGCTGAGCTCCAAGTTCAGTGAGAGACTGCCTCAAGGGAATAAGGTAGGGAATGGTAGAACAGGACACTAGATATTATCCTCTGACCTCCAAAGGCATTTTTGCATACACAGATGTACACACACACACACACACACACACACAGAGAGAGAGAGAGAGAGAGAGAGAGAGAGAGAGAGAGAGAGAGAGAGAGAGAGAGAGAACTAGGCATAGCTAAGCAGTTCTTGGTCAGGTGTGGTCCCTCCCATTGCTGGCCCATCTTTACCTCAGCTCCAGTCTCTCCTGCTAGATGGTTTGACAATTTTCAGAACGGTGTGAAATATCCTCCTGGGAGACAAGCTTCCCCTCTCGCTGGCACCAGGCATCGGCCTTTTCCTTCTCTAGCTTGAGATTCCCTGGGGAAATGCCAATTCCCTGGGTTCACTGTTTCAATAGTCTGATAACCAAAGGGAGGGCAAGGCATGTGTCTCTTTAGAAAACATCCTGCCCCACGGAAAGGCTTACCCAGCTCACACCTCTATCTGCCTGGATGCACTGAGTCTTTGTCTTCACCTTGGTAGGGCCAACACCCAGCAGGCACACAAGATCAGATGCTTTGTCTCCTGGAACTAGCCTGTTCAGTTTTGGGGGGATGGCTTTGCCTTGATCACCACCATGCAGGCTCCCAAATGCCTTCATGTGTCCTGTTCATGGAGAGGAAGGTGACAATGTGTGGTAAGAATCTACACAAGCCTACAAGGGGAGGGTGAATAGAAGATGTGGATAGTGGACAACAAAGTTGAAACACAAACTCTGAGGCTGAGGATGTGGCTCAGTTGGTAGAGGGCTCACCCGGCATCCAAGCAGCGCCGGATGCCATTCCCATGTTCTATAAGCCAGACTGGGCGGCACATGATTATAATTATGGCACTACAGGCAGTGTGCAGAAGGGTGGTAAAGGAGGATCACAAGTTATAGATGATCCTCGGAGGAGCCATAGAGAATCTAAGAGCCTCCCTGGACCACATAAGATCTTGTCTCAAAACAAACAAACAAAGAAGCATAAAGTTGGTGACCATGACATGTGCCTATTAAATCCAGAACTGGGGAGATGGGAGCAAGAGGACATTCTTGGCTACATAGAAGTTCAAAGGCAGCCTGAATTACATCAGACTCTGTTTCTGTAAATAGATAAATGAAATAGACAGACTCAAACTGTTCTGGTTGGTTGTAGTTCCTGCTAGTAGCTGCTTCCTACTCCTTCTGCTTCCAGGTCCACTATGATGTGAAGAGACTCTTCACACGCTGCCGCTGTCACGAGGATATTCCACTCAAACACACAGGGCTGTGCAACCAAAGATGGAGACCTCTGAAACCAAGATCCAAAACAAAACTCTCCCTAAAGTTGTCTCTGTCAGGTATCTTGGTGACACTGATGTCAAAGTCATGGACACAAGGTCTGACTGGCTATCTCCCTCATCCTATTTTGAATCCATCTTCCTGTATGCACTCCACTCCTACCGGGTAAGCTCAGGCTGACACCCATCATGTCTCTCATGGATTCATGTACTCTCTTCATGCCAGGCTCCTGTATCTTCAAATATGCTCAACTTCTGCCTGCTGGTCACTGTGCTTGCCTGTCTTTCCAGGAAAGTTTGACTGTAGGCAGTCTGTTATAGTTAATTTAGTGTGTGTGTGTGTGTGTGTGTGTGTGTGTGTGTGTGTGTGTGTGTATGGTGTGTCACATTCTCAACCTGGTTTGTATGTGATTAAAAGATAGACTTACATGAGTTGGTTCTCTCCTTCCACATGTACATCCTGAGGATTGAACTCAGATCTTGAACATCAGACTTGGCAGCAAGTGCCTTAACCCACTGAGCCATATCGCTGGCCCTCCACCCTATTGTTTGAGACATATCTCTCATTGACGATGAAGCTCATCAATTCACCCAGATTACCTGGCCATTGAGCCCCAGGTATCCTCCTATCTCCATCTCCTAAGAGTGAAAATTACAGGCGTGTGCCAATAAGCCCCCCCTCTCTTTTAGGTGCTGGAGATAGCTCAGGTCCTCAAGTTTATACAAGCATTTTACTGACTGAGTTATCTCCCCAGGCCTAAAATTCTCTTAATTACCATGTCTGCTCCGAAGTCGGGAGACCCATCAGACTTCCTACCATGTGCTCTGCCATCATCAGCTTATTTTCTGTATGCCAATCATCTCGTTTCAGAGTCCCTCTTCTCAACACTGCCACCTCCTCCATCCACTGCTTCTTAGAGATATTGAACTGTCACCTATGGGGCCCCAGGAACGAATATCAAGACCCATTGAAAATCAGATCATAAATAATGAACCGACTCTCTCATCAAAAGGAAACAAAAAAAGAACTTTTATTTTTTCTATTGCATAAATAATGGTAAATTAGACTCTTTTTAAATAAGATTATATATTTACAGACAAGTTTAGTTACAGAAAACATCTGGTACATATATGGCAGTCATTTTCCCTTTATACAGTAAGATAACATGTTAATAATATCGATTCATTGGATCACTTAAATTGCATGCCAAGTTCATTTATATTAATATTTACATTTGATATAAAGATATTTTTATTTCACTAACCTGCTGTCTCACCACTTAATAGCAGAAAATCACCAACTCACACTAAATGAAGAAAACAAAACAAAACAAAATGGAATGTAAATGAGGTAACATGGGAAATTGAGATGCATGATTGACATCTGACTGGAACATTCTGGAAGGAGAGGCTAGAAGCTCCTGATTACAAAAGTCTTTACCTGTGCTTTCTGAGACACCCAGCATGTAGGGGTTCGAATCCCAGCCATTTACACCTGTGCTTTGAGAATCAGCTTAAGTTAATGATCTGTCCCCACCCCCACTGGAGGACCACAGCTCTCCCACACTTGGCAGGACCAGCCTTTCAGAATCTGAATGGCTTCTTCCAGCATGATCTGGGGTTAGTCCTTGGGCAATTAGCTTTTTCCTGAATTCAGAAACTAGGGAAGAGAAATCAACCCTCACCTTGAGGAGTCACTGGAGGAAACCCTAAGGTTTCCTCAGAGTCCTCGATCTATGTGAACTTGGACCAGGAGCTGAGAGAGGCCTTCCTTTCTTGACAGGTCTTTTCAGGGAAGGACACTGGGGTTGCCTGTGAACACTGACTATATCTCAGGATGCTTCAAGAATCAGGAACTAGCCAAGGCGTGGTCACACAAGACTTTAATCCCAGCACTCAGGAGGCAGAGGCAAGCAGATTTCTGTGAGTTCAAGGCCAGCCTGGTTTCCAGAGCCAGTTCCAGGACAGCTAGGGCTACACTGAGAAACCCTGTCTTGGAAAAACAAAAACAAAAGAATCAGGAACTAGGAGTTTATTATTCCCATTGTTTTGTTTAGGAGACAAGGTCTCACACTGTAGCTCAGGCTGACCTTGAACTCACTATGTAACCCAGGCTACTCTAACTTGCTACACTCTTCCTGCCTCTGCCTCTCATGTTTTGGGACTGCAGGTGTATACCACCATACCTGGCTTGAACAGGCTCTGGGGTGGCATGAAGAAGAAGGGACAAAGACTTAGGTACCTGGGATCTGCTCCTTCCTTGCCCATGTCTCTTGCTAAGGTTGGAGCATTGCTGTGGCAGGCATCTGTGTCCAGCTCCTCTCACTCCAGCTTCAGATGGCTGGTCCTGCACCCCAGACTCATCATCTGACACTCATTAGAGGTGGTAACTTTCTGCCATCTGTGGAATTATTAATGATTCCAAACCAGGACCACCTCCACTTCAACTGCTTCAGTCCAGTGGCCAGAGTAAAAGTAAGATGGAAATAATGAGGGAAAAGCATGGCTGTGCATCCTTTATTTGGGGAGTTTCCAGTTAGGCATTCTTAGACAGATTTGGGGAGCAACATGTTTTGGGAATTAACCTATAGACTCATGAATTTAGATTCCTCGTGACCTTTATCCAGGGGACCAAATCTTCATTTTCAGGCTCCATTTTCATTTCAAGGAGACACAAAAGCTCATCTTGACTCAGCAAGCTTTTGGGCAATAAACAAAAATGTCTCTCACCTGTGTGACACGTGACATGTTGACTGGGAATCAGAGGGCATAGTTTCCTTTACAAACAGTGGATACCAACAGGAACACACAGCTGCCCCTTGGGACTCATGTCACAAAACAAGCTACCATCCCTGAACGATGTAACACACAGGACTTTCAAACCTTCTCTTCTGGAGATGTCTTTTCCCCTGGCTCCTAGTAGCAAGGATCCTATTTCTGGTGCCCTTTCCAAATGACAGTGCTGTCTCCCTTAGGTTTTTCTATTCTGTTTTCAGGCCCCTGTACACAGGTCTCAGAGCATCGGGCAAGGCATGCTGGGGTTGGCAGGGGTCGGCATCCACACAGAGGGGGTACTTTCTTCCTATTGGCATCCACAGAGCTTGTGGCTGGGAACATGTTGATGGGTAGTGTCTGGCAGTGCATCTCTTGGACATTCCCAGAGTAGGCCAGATATACAGGGCCATAATATATGTCCTTTATATATGTACTTTAAAAACTATCTCTGTCAGGTCTGAGGATGGAGAAAACATCCTGGTGAAATCTGCATTCTCTGAAATATTCTTTCCTAAGTAGCCTGTACTTCTTGGAAAATTCTAGTTCCTGACTCCTTTCAGTTAGATAACCCCCCTCCTTACCCATGACCCTCCCTCTCTGTGTGTGTGTATGTGTTCACGTGTAGCTCAGTTCAACTTGTTGTGTAGAAGAGGATGACCTTGAACTCCTATTCTGAGTTCCTGCACCGCCCAACTGCTGGGATCATAGGCATGCCCAGTACCCTTGCTTGTGTAATTTCAGAAAGCATATAAAGGACTGGTTTAGAAGCCAAGACACCCACCTGAGGAAAATCCAGAACATGGGGTGTCCTCAATAGGCAAACTAGCCAAGATAGGCGCTGGGCAAGTAATGTTGAGGTACAGGGGGATATTCTGTGCAACTGGGGGGAAATGATTTTTCTTTCCTCTTTGAGTGGGAAAGAGTCTCATTCTGTTAGTTCATGCTAGCCCAGAACTCTGTGTATAGCCCAGACTTGCCTAGAACTTAACTATGTAACTCACACTGGCCTTGATATTGCTCTACAATCCAGGCAGATGTTAAACTTCAATCCTTCAGCTTCAGTTTGTCAAGTGCCAGGAATTACAAACAAGCTCTCCCATATATGGTTGAATCAAGCATTCTTTGTGGTATTTTTAAATTAGAATCGATATTAAATATAAACCATTGGCGTTAACATGACGGTAATGCATTTGCAGTGAGCATAGGATCCAAAGAGAAGGCTTAGTTAGCTGGTATGCCTGTCCCCTTCCTCCAAACCAACTGTGTGTGGCAAGGCCATATAGCTGAGAACAGTCCCCTGAGTGTTAGTCAAAGTGCAGGTGGAATGAAGCTAAGCAATTGTGACATTTACATGATCATGGGCATGGGGACTGGATGAGGTGGCCTAGCTTCTCCTCTATTCTGTCCTGACTATAAATAATTCAAGTTAAAAACTCTAATGGCTGCATAGCTCTTCTATTTTGAATGATTTTCTCCTCGTGGAGGAGGGGGGCCAGGGAATCAATGTGGACAGAAGGAAAATGGTTGTGAGTTCTGGACTCTCAGCCCGGTAGGGCATCCTGGAAGAGGCTAGTGAAAAAAAATACTCATCTAAAGTTGATTGGGATGGATGCTTCCCAGGGAATAGGGTTCTGTGATCTTCCAGGTCATAGAAACAGTATGTGCCAAAGTCTAGAAGATCCATCGGAGCGCATCTGTACTGTTATCATAGCATTATATAAAAATAAGGACCCTTTTCACAAGAAGGTTCCAGACTCTCTGTGTAACAGGGTAGATAGGGTAGCTGTGGACCTTTAGTGATAGAGTGTAGGGACATGACCTAATATGCTTTGAGGTACAAAACTTAGCACTTTCATCAAGGGCATACAAGGAAGCAGTTTCACATACAACAGGCAACCAGGCATAGCTTAGTCAACCCAACCCAGGAAGTACCAACAGTCACCTTTTCATCTTCTGATGATGCCTTCATAGGCTCCCGGGGACACAACCAGTCTTAGATTCAAAATCATTGTATACAACACTTTCTGATTTATGACCTGAGTCTGGACTTGAGCCCATAGGAGGAGACTGCAATAAAAGCCAGCCGTTTCTCTCCCTGCTCTTACATTTTCCAATCACATTTAAGAGTCCAATAACTGGGACTGGGAGGACTGGGACTAGTAGCTGGGGACTAGGAGGGATGCTCTCCTCAACAGTTCTTATTTTTGATCCCATTCTTTCAGATACTAGACCACTTGTCATGTAAACTTTGAGATAGGAGCAGATATGAAAGATGCCTAAGTGTCCTGGTCTCTGCATATATGTCACCCAGAACTTCCTGCAATCACTGAGCTTACCCAAGAACTCCTAAGAACCATAGCATACCTCGGTTCCTATTTCTAGCTCCCAGAAAGGAGAGTCTCAACAAGCAGGCAAATGCTTTTTTAAAGATGGCAAGCTTAATGTGTGTGTTTGCCTGCCAAGTGATGTAGGGTGATTTTATTCCTCCCATATGTAGAGAGCCTTGTTCTGGGAGGTAAGGTAAAGGATAGAGGTGAGGAGGCTACCCACACAGGGTCTACTCCTTTTCTCCTGAGTTGGGGGAAGAATAAGTTCAGATACAATAGGAAAAGGCAGGGAAGCCATGCATATTTTCAGAGGTTAATTCCCCATCTCAGCAGGAGATGGATTCTGGGAGTCATAGTGCAGGCAGGTAGGACCTAGAGTGTTCTTTAAGAAGGTATTCCCTATGTTTGAACCTTGGCAAACTCAGGGTGGATGCAATGTCTCCATGGCAACCTCTTGTAGAGGTCACATGGAACTTGCACACGTTCTGGAAGCCATTGTTAACAGTTCCAGGGTGGAGTCCCATCTGGGATTCCATCTACATCCAGGACAATGAGGGGACAACTTTTTTGAAGGTTACAGGGTTCAGGTCAGCTTGTCTTTCTGTCCCAGGTCAAATGCTGTCCTAGTGTCTGTCATTCGTGGAGGTGTGGAGCTGAGCTGGTAGCAAGAATGAGCCAGTCACCAAGTCACCTCATGGCTGGGCAGCCTTTGTCAGGGATTCCCAAGTCCTGTCATAGACAAGGCAGCAAAGGCTGAGGCTCCTGCCTCCCCTAGAGAGGACACTTCAGCTGCACATGGATGGCTTCCCTTGATCATGGGAGGCAGAACTTTCTGGAACTATCAGCCAACCAGCTCCTTCTCAGTTACTGTCATGAGGATGTTGGGTGGCCGTGAACTTCAGGATAACATTTGTGTGAGCAGACCTGGGAGTAGGGCTGTGTGGAAAAGGAACCCAACACCCTAAATACATCAAATACAAGCAAAATAGCTAGAGGGCAAGCCACCTAAGCATACTCTCAGTCCCCTGAGTCTAATGGACACCACTAGACATGGTTTCCTTCACTGCTGTATTCAGCCGCTGGGTGCCTCAGATGAGGAGCTGTTGGGGGGCTAACTTCTGGGCCATCGGAGGGAATCTGCTGGCTTCTTTCTTGTTGTTCCTTCCACACAATTGGGAGAGATGCAGGAGTGTTTTGTTTTGTTTTGTTTTTAAAGGGAGGGGATGCTCATGCTCTTGTAGGGAGCAGGCTTTTTATCACATCTCTGCTCATTGCTGAAGGAATCTAAACTCTTCATCTTTGGGGATCAGCCTCCTTCAGTATGGGGCAGATGTTACAGGAAAGCAACATTTGAAGAAATCTTGATGTTCCACCTTGGTAGCCCCCTTCAGGTCCTTAGAGTCCTACACTTTCAGAAGCATTCACCTGGTTTCTTCTGTGTGCTCCCAGAAGGATGCAGTTTGGAGGTTCAAACATCAGCAAGTGATAGGGAAGCATGCTGCTGCTAGCTGTGCTTGCCTTCCTGCACGCATCGGCAGAGAGAAGACAATTGCCCCAGGAAGAAGCTAAGGGTTGGGAAGTTGTGCAGTGTATTAATTAATATTCTGTGTCTCTACCTGTTCTAGTTCAGGAGTCTGATCCTAAGGGGACCATGGTGACTCAGTCTAGGGAAGAAACAGAAAGGGCAGGTTTGCAGAGGGCACCTTAAGGAAGGAAGGAAGGCTGCTGCCTGGATGTGCCAGACTCCAGGCAGTTTGATGAAGTGACTCCGTGCCCCCTTGGTCTCTTGGGACCTCAGACTTACTCTCTCTTCCCTATGCTATGGCTCAAACCTAGTTTGACTTGTGCTCTTGGTGAATATTCACACGCTACAGTGGGAAAAGATCCACAGCTGCCCTCCACGCGGAGTGCCTGTAGAGGTGAACTAAAGGAAGACCCTATAAGGAGACCTTGTGTGATCTAAGTCTAAGGCGGCAGTAAAGGGGGAGAAGAGAGGGAAAGTAGGCAAGAGTAGGTGCATCGCACCCAAAAAAATCCCTACTAGGCTGCATGGAGAGATAGAGACAGCGAAGCTGCTGGCGCCTCACTATGGCTGGGGGAAACGTTGAGGAAGAAGGAAGGATAATCAGGGAGCTTCTGGCGGAGATCTGAGGAAGCAGGAGCAGGACGATTTCACTACAGAAATAAAGACTTGGGCTCAGAAAATTGCAAAGGGAATTAGCACATCTATAGATGACAGGCAATCTGACCACTCACGCTTGAATTTGTAGTGAATCTAGGAAAACTCAAAGCAATGAAGAATCTTGGCCTGCTACTAAAAACAGACCCAGACATTGAGTTCTCCACCCCAACAGAAGAGTTCTGTGATCAGGACTCACATCTCCCTGCCACATCAGCCATGCCCATTAACAGCTCTCCTTTTTAAATAAGTCACTGGCACAATCTGACTATCATGAGATACTAAGCAAAATACAGCAATTTGATCCTAAAGCTTTGCTGCTCCAGGTACTAAGTCTCTTTCTCTTAGCTGGGGAAAGACTCACTAATAAAGTCCGAGATGAGGGAAGGGTTAGATGTACACCAATCTTAAACAGATGTTGTCTAGTATGGCGACTCAGAGGGGCTCTGTGACTTCGGATGTGCTGGGTGTGGGCCTTCTCACCCACCAGACTCAGTCCTTCCCCTACCTACCCCAGTGGCTTCACCCTCTGCTCCCAAGAATCAGGGATGAGCTAGAGGACCAGTTCCCGTCCAAAGTAAGCGATTAGGGAAGAATAGCATCAAACACGGAGAAGTCTCTTGTCTGTCTATGCATCTGGGATATAGACACCCAGATTATGATTTTTTTTTCTCTAATGGTGGCACAGGCGAGAAAGCTGGGAGCCAGGCTCTCTGCAGATTCCAAGATGCTGGTGCGGAATGGACTTCAGTAACAGAAAGCCAAGTGCCATGGAAACCAACCGAGAGCGCCCCAGCTCTACCGACAGGAGTCCTGTAGAAAAGGCAATAAGAACAGCAGTGACTGCAAGGAGCTGCGCCCTGCTTAATGGCTTTCCCCCTCATGCCTTTCGGGGAGGGGTCTCCACTGGGTGGAGGAAGGAAGCCAGGGTGAGATGGAAAGTCCCCTTTTCTGTTGCAACCCAGAGGTCAACCTCAGCAGGGAGCTTCTGTGGGTCCCTGGGTTGAAAGAATCGGGGCATGGATGGAGGTGAGTGTTGTTCACACCTGTCTTTTCTTTCTCGCTCTCTGATGCCACCATGATACCTGGATGGCTACTGTAATTCCAAGACAAAAAGAAAAGTTTTTTTTTTTTTTTCTCCTTCGGAGTTGCTACTGGCATTTGAAGCAATAATTGAGAACTCCCGGGTATTTATTGCATTGGGAAACAAAACCATGAAAGCATTGAAGACAGCCCTTTAGTGTCCCTGCCAAGGGGATGGAGTTGATCCGTGACCCCGATTGCACTGCAAACTTGAGTTCTATACTGAACTGTACCAACTCCTGCATCCATCCATAGGTTCAGATCTCCCGTGTGGAGGAACAGAGTCTGCCCGCAGGGAATGCACATGCGCAGTGAGCTGGCAACGCGGTGTGGCTGGTGGGAGGCTGCTACTCCATGCCGCTCCGCAGTATCTGGTTGGCTGCGATCAGCATGACGCTTATGATGAAGGCCATTGCAAAGGCGCATATGAGGCTCTTGCGGACGCAGGTCTGCCGGTTCTGTTTCTGTGAATGAACTGGAGTCAGGGTGGGGAGGAGAGAGAACAGAGAGATATCTTGAGACAGGCTGTATGTTTTCTACACAGAATAGGCTGTGGCTGGTCTAACCAACTCAGGTGACTCTTAGCGACCCCTTTTCCTCCCTGAGCAGAAACTTCTGGTGAAAGGTGAAATGGTAAAAACATCCCTTCCAGAATTGTGATCCATGAGATGTGCAGAGAAAGGTTTAGACGTCTAGATATAAGGGAGCTACAGAGAGTTTCAGAGACAAAAATGTGTAACATTACAGACAGAGTTTCAGAAGACACCATCCATCGTCAACCCCTTTCTGTAGCCAATACTAATAAAATATTAAGGTTTGAAAGCTACCCCACATATTGTATGTGTGTGTGTGTCTTGTTTGTACATGTGCACATTGCTATGAAGGCCAGAGCACAGCGTCAGGTGCTGTTCCTTAGACACTGTCTGCCTTGTTTTTTGAGACAGACTCTTACCAGCTGGGAACTTACCTAGTAGTCTGGGTTGGCTGCAGTGAGCCCCAGTGATCCACCTGTCTTTTCCTCCCCAGTACTTGGATTACAAGCCCACACCACCATATCCATGTGAAAATCAGGTTCTCCTGCTTGCAAGGCAAGCACTTCACCAAACTGAGCCAGCTCCCCAGAGTTCTTTTGGAGAATCAGTTACCTCTCAATAGTGCCACCAGTTGGGGACTGAGTCTTGAACACAGGAGCATCACAAGAAACCTCAAATCTAAACAGGACATGGTGGGGGGCTGATACAAAAAGGGATTGTCTACTTTATTATGGAGTGACTGAATCAGGTCTCTGGGAGAGTCTGGGAAATTCATATCTTAATAAGCGTTCCTGGGGTCTGGGAAATGTTCAGTTGATTTGATAGGCTGGATGGAGGTTGAATTGCCAGAGACAAAAGCAGTGTGTGTGTGTGTGTGTGTGTGTGTGTGTGTGTGTGTGTGTGTGTGTTTTATGTTCAGGATACTGGTGTGGTGATATCTTGTTTGTACTCTAACAAATAAAGCTTGCATGAAGGTGGAGCTAGCCACTAGTTAACCATAGAGGTCTATACAGACAGACAGGAAGTGATATGGCTGGGCAGAGACAAGAATATAAGAAGGGAGGAGACAGGAGCTCCATCTCAGCTGAGAAGTTGTTGAGGTAAGGTGTGGCTGTGGCTTGCTCCTTTATCTCTGATCTTTCAGCATTTACCCCTATATCTGACTCTGGGTTTTTATTATTATGACCAATTAGAAATAGTGCTACCTGGTCTTTCAAATTCAGCTTTTAAAGAAGACTGGGGACTTGGAATAAGACTTGGTGAGGAAAGTGTGTGCTCTGCAAGTATGAGTTCAATCCCTAGCATCCACATAAAAAAAAAAAAAAAAAGCTGGTCATGATGGCAAACGCTTGTGGTCCCAGAGCTGGAGAGGGAGACACAGGAAGGTCTGGGGCCCACTGGCCAGACAGTGAAGCATACTTGATGAATTCCAGCCAGGTGGATGGCATCCTGAGAAACAAGATCTGAGGTTGACATGTAGCCTCTATGTACTTACACACACACTGCACACACACACATGTGTATGTACACCAAGAAGGGTGGCAAAGCCAGATGTGGGGGTATATTCCAGCAATGCCAGGTACTTGAGGGCAGGCAGAAGAATTGCCAGTTTGAGGCATGATTTGGCTACATGGTAAGACTCTGTCTCAAAACAAAACAACAAAGCATTCAAAACAACAAAACAAAACCTTTACCCCACAAGGAAACAAGTCTGAAAAGATGGCTCATGGGTAAGGGAGCTTGCCATCTGGCCTGTCCACTTGAGTTTGCTCCTTGAGGCCCACATGGTAGAAGGGTGAAAACTAACTCCTGAAAGCTGGCCTCTGAGTGCCACAAAAGCCACCCCCTCACACACACACACCACTAACACAATAAATTAAATACGTAAATAAATAACGTTTAAATGAAGCAAACAAATAGAAGACTGGAAGGAGGAATGGACCAGTTAGGCCTCTCAAGACCATGAAGCTGAGTCATGCTCCTTCATCTCCTGCCATGTTGGGATGCCCCCTGTAGGAATGACAGACTAAGAAGTAGGAATCAGGCCATGTTTTCAAAGGCAAGATGAGCTTTCCCTGGGAGAAAGGGCCCAAGGGCCTGTCAAGGATCTCTGAAAATTACTGTCAAGCCAGATTCACAGTGAGCCGTGCCCTCAGCCACTGCTCTGGCCCCCTCTTCAATTCGCCAGGATTCTTTTCCCCAGAATCTCCTAAGTCTCCTCTTGTTATCGTTAATCCTCCTGGATCCACCAGGCTTGCGATTCCCCTGGGTGATTTAGGAGTATTTTTGTGGTTCGATTCTCCACTTACTGATTAACTCTGGGTTTTAAGTTCTTAGCTGGAGGGGTAGTTTTGCTTGGTGTGGAGATGGGCTTCTTCTAGGAGTGGGCACATGGAAGAAAACAATGCCAACTCTCAGAGAGGGCAAAGGAGATGGTGTTTAGGAAGAAAAAGATGGGGTCGGGGATGTGACTCAGGGGTGAAGTGCTTGCCTAGCATGCTGAGGCCCTGGATTCCATCCCCAGTGGGGCATAAAGTGTGGTGGTGCACACTTGTAAACTCAGCACTCAGGAGGTGCAGACAGGAGGATCAGACTCACCCTGTCTACAAAGCAAGACTCCATCTAAACAAACAATGAACAACAACAAAAAAAAAAAAGAAAGAAAGAAGGAAAGAAAGAAAGAAAGAAAGAAAGAAAGAAAGAAAAAAGAAAGGAATGGAATTGTGTTCGTTGCTTGTTGAGAACCAACTAATGTATTCCAGGCCTGTGCCTATATAGAAATTCTCCTGTCACACTCCATCCTAGGGCTCATATAAAGCTTCTGCAACAGAAAATGCTGTGGCTGGACCAAGGTGGAAAGTGTTCATAAAAACCTTTCTTTTTGAAGGATACTCAGGAAGCAAAGTAACAGGTGACAGGCTTTTATCCCGTGTGTTAAGGTGTGGCTATGAAGTGTCTCCTACATGCTGGTGTGTGTTTGTGAACACGTGGCCCCCTTCTGGCGGTGGTGTTTGGGGAACCTTCAGGAGATTGGACTGAGTCACTTACTACAAGGGGAAACAGGGGGGAGGAAATTGAAATTACACAGAGCCACACTTCCTGTCACGGGCCCTGTTTCCTGATCCTGGCCTACCTAAGCAAGGTCCTCATGTATGCAATGATGAGCTGCCTCCATTACAACTCTCACCCCTCTGGCAGACTGTATTAAACCATGAGACTGAATAAATCTTCCCTCCCTTAATTGCTTCCTGTGAGGATTCAGTCACACAGATGAGAAAGGTGACTAACATATCCTAGCAGTGTCGCTTCCACTTTGATCTCAGAATCCTTCAAAGCCTGGGGAGGAGGGAAAGATAAGAAGTGCCAGAGAACCCAGACAGGCGCGTCCGCCCCTGTGACATTGTGAAACAATGCTGTCATCTATAAAGTTCACGCTAGACAACTGTGCTATTCTGTTGGTTTTTCTTTTTTAAATCGTACCCTCCCCTACACACACCAAACAATATAATGTTTTAACTAACTTTAGAGTTTTGTGTTGGGCTGTATCTATAGCTATGCAAGCTGGTCATGCCAAAGATAGAACTGATGCAAGTTGAGCATGTCAAAGCTAGAACAGCTGCAAGCAGGGCATGCAAAAGTTAGAACAATGTCCTATAAGCTGAGGAGACCTTCTAGAACATTCTGAGGACATAGTAACTTGGAAACCCATCTGAACTGAAGCCTGTAAGTCCAACTCAGTAGCGGGTGGGAGATTGTTTTGCAGTGAATCCAGACATCACCAGAGTATGGTAAAGCAAAAATATAATGTCTTTTGTGGCAGAACCTAACACTCAATTTCCTTGGGCCTCAATTTCCTTATCTATAAAATGGGGATAATAAGTCACCTTGGGAAGAGATTTAAAGACAGAGAACTTCAAGAATATTGCTTGGGCCCAATTCATGCTGACTCTCCCCTTAAAACACCAAAGTTTGTTTATTGATTTCATATGTTTGGGCCTCCATGTGTGTGCAAGTGTGTGAACAACAACCTTGGGGTCTTTCCTCAGGTGCCACACACCTTCTTGTGGAGACAGGAACTTGCCATTTAGGCTAGACTGACTAGCCAGCATGCTCCAGCGTCTTCCTCTGCAGCATGGAGACTACAGGTGCAGGCCACCATGTCCTGACCATTTCATGTGGGCTCTGGGGATGGAATTTAGGTCCTTAACACTTGTAAGGTGGATACTGTATAGACTGAGCCATCACTCCCTAGCCCTAGAAATCATGTCCAGTTGTTGAACATCCCTCCATGAATTGGTTATTGTGTTTATGTGTGTGGTGTACCCAGAGTTGAATCTCACACAGGCTGGGTGTGGTGTCTTTAGACAGATGCAGGGCCTCCAGTGTCAAGCAGCAAAGGCCAATGGCATTAGACAAGTAACAGATGGGATTGGAACCTATGATTTGCTCTGCCTTGCAAGTTCAAAACCTCTACATACACTCTTCCTGACCCCCTGTTGGTGACACTTAACAGATGTCAAACACTTAGCGTGGCTGGCAGGAGCCTGAGCCAGGACCTGATGCATTTTCTTAAGGCCTGTCACTGGCAATATTTATTTGCATTGCATTATATTGCATCAAATAAATATTATTGATTCTTGGTGTATATTCCTTTCTTTTTGAGTCCTGGGCATTGAACCTAGAGCCTCATGTATGTTGGGGAAGTGCACTGCCACTGAGCTACAGTTTCACCCCTGTTTCTTTTGTTTTTTTCCTTGTTACTGTTGTTTTGAAGACAATGCTTTACTATGTAGCCCAGGATGCCCTTCAGCTTGCAGCAACTGAGGCCAGAGGCTATCTCAGCCTCCCAGACTGTCTGGAATTCTGGCATGAGACACTATGGCATGTTTATTTATTTACTTCAAGATTTATTTTGTTTATTTATGTGTTTGCTTGTATATACCATATGGTTGGGCCAAGGAGGCCAGAAGATGGCACCAGATCCCCTAGAGCAGGAGTTACAGGAAGTCTTGAGCCACTCAGTGCGGGTGCTGGGAACTGAACTCAGGTCCTTTGCAAGAGCAGCATGTACTCTTAACCACTGAGCCATCTCCCCAGCCCTTTACTTTAATCTGTACTTACTAAACTTGCTATGTCTCCAGGGGGCTTTGAACTCACTATTCTCTCTCCATCTGGCACTTAGGAGCTCTGAGAAAGTCTACACTCTGAACCTCAGTTTCCCTTTCTGTAAAAGGACCTAGCAACAGGAGCTCTAGGCACTGAAGGAATTAATTCAGAAGCTGGGGACATGGTTCATTTCATTAAGTGCTTGTTACACAAGCACAACAACCTGGATTGAATCACCAGAACTTATGTGAAAAGCTGGGCGTGGTGGCACCTGAACTTCAGGTTCACATGCCTGAACTCCCAGTGCTTGGGGAGGCAGAAGAAGGCAGATCTCTGTGAGTTCAAGGCCAGCCTGGTCTCCAGAGGGAGTTCCAGCACAGCCAGGGCTACACAGAGAAACCTTGTCTCAAAAAAACCAAAATAAATAAATAAGATAAAAATAATGAAGCAAAAACAAATCACTACAGAGATTAATGAGCTGTCCCAGCTGAAAGCTATGCCCCACCATAACACCAGCCTGCCTGCTTGTCTCCCCTGGGACCGGAGGAAATGCCTGCTTGTTTATTTTCCCATTGGCACAGCTTCCAGTGCAGACCTGAGTGCACCGCAGATGCTGGCAGGCCTCTTCTGTGCTTCTTACCTTCATCAGTTCCTCCTGAACCGCTGGAGGCTCACCTTTTCGGAGCCCTGCTTAGTATGCTATACAGCACCACTCCCTGCAGCCTTCCCAGTGCTGGCTGGCTGCCATCCCAGGAGTAGCAGCCTCCAGCTGCCCCACTCAGCTGGAGATACCACATCTCACTCCTAATCCCTTCTTGCTGACTTGCCTTCACCCTTCCCATCTTCTCGCTTTCCCCTTTCTTACCCTCTCCCTCCCTTTCTTCCTTTCCTTCCTTCCTTCCCTCTCGTCTTCTTCCCTCCCCTCCCTTCTCCCATTTTACTGTGGTGTTGGACCACTGAAACTGGACCCCACACATCTTAAGCACACTGTCTGCTACCTAGCTCCCTCTTGATTTTAATAACCCGACTCTTAATATCTATTGATTGTTGATCTAGCTACATAGTTCACATGTCAAAAATAACGCACTTCTAAAGTTGTGTAACCGTCATCGCTGTTTAACACAGAAACATCTCCATCACTCGAAGAAGAAATCCAGCACTCATTAACATCATTTAGCATTCTCCTCTGTCCCCAGCCCCAGGCAACCACTGACCTTTCTAGTCCTATGGATTTGCTTGCTCCACATGTTGTTGGGTGGATAAAATTGCAGGATGTGGGACTCTTAAGTCTCCTTCTATTCACTTTACACTCCGGAGGTTTGTTTGTGGTATGTGTTGCATTAGCATTTCATTTTTTAAAATTTTGAGACAGAGTCTCATGTAGCCCAGGTTGGTCTTGTACTCACTGTACAGCCAAGGATGACCTTGAACTCCTGATGCTTGTGAGGCCTGGCAATATAGGCATGTACCTCCTTGCTTGGCATCATTTCTTTCTACTGATTAATAATAATGACATAATACATTTTGTTTATAAGTTCATTACTTAAGGGCATTTGGATGGTTTTCATTTTTTTGTCCATTATTAACATTTATGTAATGGGTTTTGTGTGCGTGTGTGTGCTTGTGTATGTGTGTGCACAGATGTATGTGTGTGGATGCTTTCAGGTTGAGGGGTGCACATGCATGTGCTCACATGCATATGGAAGCTCCAAATCAACACTGATCTCTTGGGAAGTACTTTATTCACAGAACCATCTCCACAATCCTCATGTACATATTTTGGGGTAGCCATGCCTTCTGAGTCCCTTTGGCTACACACTTAGGAGTCCAATGACAGTTTTATATATTAATCTCAGGTTTAATCTTGGAGGAGTTGACTCTGTCAGAGATCATCCTATTCTAGATTGTTTTTTGTTTGTTTTGTTTTGTTTTCTGTTTTTCTAGATGGGGTTTCTCTGTGTAGCTTTGGAGCCTATCCTGGCACTCGCTCTGGAGACCAGGCTGGCCTCGAACTTACAGAGATCTGCCTGCCTCTGCCTTCCAAGTGCTGGGATTAAAGGTGTGCGCCACCAACACCCAGCCTATAGATTGTTTTTATGTCCACCTTCTCATTATATTTCAAGTATTCTTTTTAGTAGTTGACACAGCAGATGAGAAATTGGGGTGCAGGAGGCTGATGTAGGATGTACCATTAGAACCTCTATGTTCTTATCCCCACTCCACCCCCAAACTTGTTAACCAACCCTATAAACCAACAGACCCTGTCTGCTGGCAGGACCTGGGTTTGCTTTAGTGACAGACTGTCTCTGCACTTCCTATTTTAACACCAATTCACACAGCTCCACTTGGCAAACGACAGGGGTGGCTCTGGGATTCCTCTCTAGGGGAGAGTAGTCTGCATAGACTTTGACACCAGCCAGCTTGGCCACTACAAGTTTAATGAGTTTGTGATCCCTTTGCTTCATGTGGATGTTGGCAAGTGGGGTGCTTGTCTGTAGAGCTGATGGCTTGGGAGTGAGGTGAACTGATTCATGATCCTGCTGCAGATCTTCCACACTAGCATTTCCAGTAGGGATTCTGAGTTTCAGGAATGGGTAAATAAAGTAGGTGAAACTAATTCCAGCTCTTGAGATTCCCGGGATAAGCTGGGGCCTCCCAGTTTGGAAGCAATAATTGCTTTCAAATCTTTAGGTTGGAGATGTTATGAATCTCCTGTGGTTTGAGTGTAAGATGCCCCTCACAGGCTCATGTGTTTGAACAATGTGGTCCCCAGCAGGTGGTGCTATTTCAATCTGGGGGAGACTGTGGAACCTTTAGGAGGTAGAGCCTCAGAGGAGGAAGTGGGTACTGGTGGGAGGGGACTTCAGGCTTTAAAGCCACACCCCACTTCCTGTCCATGCTTCTCTTCTTGGTCTATCAAGATGTGTGGTGTCTCAGACACAGACTCCTACTACCATGAACCCCATCATGCTGAACCATGCCTCTTCAAACTGTGAGATAAAATAAGCCCTTCTCCACCAAGCTGTTTCTCTCAAGTATTTGATCAGAGCACTGAGCAAAGTAATACCAAGTCTATGATATTAGCTCTTAACACAACCTAAAATGGAACAGACTGAAAGGGAATTTTCTTTTCTTTTAAGAAAATTATTTTTATTTATGCACCTGTGTATATGCACATATGTGGAGGATGTCAGATCCCCGGAGTTGGAGTTACAAGTGATTGTGAGCTGCCCCCAAACTCAAGAGCGTTATGTGCCCTTAACCACTGAGTCATCTCTCTAGCTCTTCTTTTTCCAGTAAGGATTTTAGTGTGTGTGTGTGTGTGTGTGTGTGTGTGTGTGTGTGCGCGCGCCTTTGCACACAGAGGCCAGAGAAGGGCATCTGATCCCTCAGAGCTGGAGCTGGAGGTGTGCATATGAAGTCCAACTTGTTGCTTTGGACAACAAGTTGAGGGTCTTACTCTGGACTCCTGGTGTACATATCAGGCATGGTGTTGACCTTCCAAGTGTCCTTCCCTTCCTTTTGATATGCACTTTGTGTTTCTGGGATCTGTGCTGCTCCATGTAATGAGACTCTCAACTCTAAACTCCAGTCCTTGTGATCCTGTAACAAGCATTCTTACCCACTGAGCTATTGCTCCAGCCCAGAAAGAGAATATAGATCTGTACTTTGATGATATTAGGTAGCATCTCCAGGTGAGACCTGCAGGAGGTAATAGAGGATGGAGCTGTAGGGAGTGGAATGAGGTTGGTGTTTTATGATGCTTTTATGGAGAGCAACCTCTACTTGTACAATTAGAAGCTGGTTCATTTTATACCACAAAACTTCACTCTCTCTTCCTCTTGACTTTGCAGTGCCTTGCTTCTGAGGGTCTTACTCTGGACTCCTGGTGTACATATCAGGCATGGTGTTGACCTTCCAAGTGTCCTTCCCTTCCTTTTGATATGCACTTTGTGTTTCTGGGATCTGTGCTGCTCCATGTAATGAGACTCTCAACTCTAAGACTCCACCTTCTACCCCATCACAAGCCAGATGGAGCAAGAATGGTATATGCAGCACTTGGTTTGTCTGGGGTGGACGTGGGAGCCAAACAGATTTGAGAAGGGGCCATTTTGGGGACGAGGGTGAGTCCTGGGGCGGGGGAGACCCTGTTATCTTCTGAGCTTGGCCTAGAACAAAGCCAACAGAGAGGAAGAAGAGGAAGATAGAGTGACAGTAAAGGAGACGACAAAGACAGGGAAGGAGAAATGAAGATGGAGGAGGGAGAAAAAAGGAGGGAAAAAGAAGATGAATAGTGAGGAGAGGAGGGGAGGAAGAACGACAGGAGGAAGAGACATTGTTTTGCATACCTATCGAAAACAATTCTCTGGGGCTTCCGTGTCTTAGAATCTCAACTGGTCCTAAAATTTTTCTGCAGGGTTGTTGTAGAAAACCTAGAGGGTCCCCAAACAGAATAAAAGTTCCTTAATTTCCAACTGCAGCCCTAGGTCTATCTTCAAATGTTGCCTGCTAGCTTTCCACAGGCTACCAGCCTCAGATCCACATTTACCTCCTCCTCAAGCCAAAGACTTAGGTTTTATTTCAGGAAAATCACAGGGCAGGCCAGCTGGAAGCAGATGGCACAGGTGACATCTTGTGCCCTTTTCATTTGGATGGGCCCAAAGTATCCATAATGAATTCCCAGGTGACCAGACAGCTTGCATCATCTAGATGAGCACTTGATGACCTGACAGGAACATTGTGACTTTAGAAGGGATGACTGCCCTGGTGACCTTGGAATTGACTATAGAATTCTCCCTGACCAGCCACTGTGCCCTGACATGTTTGTATCTAAACATAACCACCATTGTAAAATCTTTGAATTGAATACATAAGAAAAAATAAAACTCAGGCCAAATGACATGAGGATCATACAGTATATTCTATTTCTCACTAGTATGACTGTGCTAGCTAATATTAATTATCAACTTGACTGGATCTCCACTGACCCAGCAGGCAAACCTCTAGGCACCCCTGTGAGAGATGATCTTGATTAGGATAATAAAGGTGGGAGGAGCCCTAAAAGTGGGCAGCACCATTCCCTGAGCTTGGATTACATAAAGAGGGGTGAGCTAGGTGAACAGTGGCATTCATTATTCTCTGCTTCTGTTGCCTGGACTTCCTCAGTATGGTGGATTGTAGCCTAGAACAGAGAGCCCAACAAACCCATTCTCCCTTAAGTCATTTTTGGTGAGAATATTTTATCACAGCAACGGGACAATTAACCATGAAAGTAGCCAAGTACCTGGCAGAAATAAAGGAAGAAAGGTTAATGTTGGCTCATGGCTTTGGCCACTTCAGTCTACAGTCTCTTGGCCCCACATGCTTGGGTAAGACATTACAGTGGAAGAAGAAATAGAAGAGGAGGGCTGTTCATGTCATAGCTGACTAGGAAGCCCGGAGTGAGAAAGGAAGTGGCAAGAGGACCCAATCCCAGTGATATACTTCCTTCAGGCCACATCACTTCAGGTATGGTGTCCCACCCCATAAACTTTCCAGAACTCCCAAAATAGCATCACCATCTGGGGACCAGTGTTAAAATTGTGAGTCTAAGCCAGGTGGTTGTGGCACACACCTTTAATCCCAGCACTCAGGAGGTAGAGGAAGGTGGATCTCTGTGAGTTTGAGGCCAGCCTGGTCTACAAAGCAATTTCCAGAACAGCCAAGGTTACACAGAGAAACTCTGTCTCAAAAATGAAATAAGATAAAATAATCGTGAGCCTCTGTGACATTCATATTGGAGCCACATACAGGACAGAGCTGTATCCGAGGACTCCAGAGATCTTCCTTCCTTGACCTTTGCTCCTCTTTAATCAGATGGAAACTCAGCAGGTGCACAGACCTGAGTTCAGCCATCTCTTTCCCAGAAACTACTTATTTCCCAGTGCCCTAGTCTCATCTCTGTTGCTGTGACAGATGCCTGCAAGAAAAAGCAACTTAGGGTTTGTTTTGGCTCACAATGCCACGTTACAGGACAGCATTGTGAGGAAGTTGAGGCAGGAACTCAAAGCATCGTATCCAAGGTTGAGGGGAGAGAGAGAGGGAGGGGGAGAGGGAGGGGGAGAGGGAGGGGGAAGGGGAGAGGGGAGGGGAGGGGAGAGGGAGAGGGAGGGGAGAAGAGGGGGGGGGGAGGGAGGGGGAAGGGGAGGGGGAGGGGGCGGGGGGCGGGGGCGGGGGAGGGCGGGGCGGGGGAGAGGAGGGAGGGCGGGGAGGAGGGAGGGCGGAGAGGAGGGAGCGGGAGAGGAGGGAGGCGGGAAGAGGAGGGAGGGCGGGAGAGGAGGGAGAGAGGGAGAGGAGAGAGGGAGAGGAGAGAGGGAGAGGAGAGAGGGAGAGGAGAGAGGGAGGAGAGAGGATTCTTGCTTGCTTATTCTTGCTTATTCTCAGCTAACTTTCTCCTCTGTTCAAGAATCTGTGCCCCAGGAACCATGCTGCCCACAGAGGCTGGGTCCTCTCACATCAGCTGGATTAATTAAGACAATCCCCCAGCAGACACACTGACCTAGACAAGTCTGCATTGAGGATCTCCTCTCAGGACACTGTAGGTTGTGACAACTTGTCAATTAAAATCTAACCAATGGGCATTAGAGAGATGGTGCAGCAGTTTAAAAACATGTACTTCTCTTAAGAACTACAGTTTGGTTCCCAGCATCCACATGGGGCATCTTCCTGGAACTCCAGGGGGCCAGATGTCCTTTTCTGGACTCCTAAAGCACTATACTTAAGTGTACATATGCACACAGATACACACATTGGAGATAAAAAGCAAAATATTAAAAAAGCTAACCATCACACCCAGGTGGTGACTTTTGTTTTACTTCCCTCTCCTTTGTCCATAGCCAGAACATCTAGGGGAATTCTGAAAGGCGGGATTACGATTAGAGAAAATAGTGCATCAGGAATGTGTCTTGAGAGGATCACACCTTCTTGCAGTTCTTTTCTACTTGACTTCCAGATATGATATGATTTCACCAGCAGTGAGACAGAAAATGGAAAAGGACAACAGAATGCTACTTCATAGGGAGATTTTGAAATGACTCCAGCAAAGGACCTATAGGGACAAATGAAGAAACCAGGAACTGAGGAGATGGCTTTGCGAGAAAAGTGCATGCTTAGCTAGCATGGAGACCTGAATTAAGATCCCCTTAAGGCCCATCTAGAAAGCCAAGCATGGCGGCACACATCTGTCATCCCAGTGCTGAGGAGAGACACAGTGGGATCTCTGGGGCTTGCTTGCCAGCCAGGGTAGCTGAATGGATGAACTTGAGTTTCAGCAAGAGGCTCTGACTCAAAAACTAAGGTGTGTAGTCACAGGATGTCAATATCTGGCCTCCACAAACACACATGTGCAGGCACAACTCCCCTCCACCTGAACACACACACACACACACACACACACACACACACAGAGAGAGAGAGAGAGAGAGAGAGAGAGAGAGAGAGAGAGAGAGAGAGCATTACCCAGTAGATGAAGGTTCAAGTTCTTAACCACTGTTGCCTTTAGACAAGAGGCTTCACCTAGCTGAACTCCTCAGTTACCTCATCTACAACCATGATGGTAGAAATACACTTATTTCAGAGCTGGGCTGAGGCTTCAGTCCAATATGTAAACAGGTTACAGCAATTGGTAGGCATGTGGAAATTTCCATTCATTTCCTCCCAGGGCAGTTTCCTTGCCATGGCACCCTATAATGTAGCAACTGAGGTGACCCAGTGCCATTCTCATTATATGTAACAGTTTGACCACTGTGCATCTTGTCTTGCTGGGTGTTTAGAGATAAAAAAGCAAGGGCTGGAGACATGGCTCAACCATTAACAGCACTTGCTCCTCCTTCAGAGGACCCAAGTTCGGTTCCCAACACCCACATTGGGCAGTTCACAACCACGTGTAACTTTAGCTCCACAGGATCCAGTTCTGATGGCCTCTTCTGGCCTCCATTGGCACCTGAACATAGATAGCGCACACACACACACACACACACACACACACACACACACACACACACAGAGAGAGAGAGAGAGAGAAACAGAGAGAGAGGAGAGAGAGAGAGAGAGAGAGAGAGAGAGAGAGAGAGAGAGAGACTAAGCTGGGGATGGTGGTGGTACTTTCCTTTAATCCCAGCACTCAGGAGGTAGATCACTATGAATACAAGGCCAGCCTGGTCTATATAATGAGTTCCAGACCAACTAGGACTACATAGTGAGAACCTCTAACTATAAACAAACAAATAAATAATCTACCTTAAAAAATAAAGTTGACTATTAAGGCACATTCTTGTAATGCCAGCACTGGGGAGGCAGAGACAGGAGGATGCCTGTGACTCACCTGGCTGAACTGGTAAGTTCCATGTGAATGTAAAAGACTCTGTCTCAAAACTAAGGTAGGAAGCTGGGCGTTGATGGTGCATGCCTTTAATCCCAGCACTTGGGAGGCAAAGGCAGGTGGATCTCTGTGAGTTTGAGGCCAGCCTGGTCTCCAGAGAGAGTTCCAGGATAGGCTCCAAAACTACACAGAGAAACCCTGTCTCAAAAACAAACAAACAAACAAAAAAAGACCCTGTTTCAAAAAATAAAGGGGCAGGTCAGAGAGATGTCTCAGTGGGTGAAGGTGCTTGCCACCAAGGTTGACAAGCTGAGTTGCATCCCTGAGTCTCACATGGCGGAAGGACAGTTCCCATAAGTTGTCCTCCGACTCCCTGTGTGCACCATTGACTTTGTGCCACCCACCCATCCACACCCCCCAACACAATAAAACACTGGAAAAGCAGGGCTCAGAGTGTAGCTCAGTGGTAAAGCACTTTCCTAGCATGAACAAGGACCTCAGGTTCACCCCCCAACTAAGTCTACAAAAATAGTATAAATTAGTTAACCTCCAAGAAGTCTCAGCACTGAGTATGTTAAAAAAAATCTGCTAATGGCTATGATATTTTAATGTAATTACAACATATCAATTTCTCTCTATTCATTAGAACTGTTTTCTTCTAACTTTTTTAGTTGAGTGTGTGTGTGCATGCGCATGCGTGTGTATGATATGAGCTGGAGGTATAGGTGGTTGTGTTGGGATCCAAATTTGAGTCCTTTGTGAGAATTTCTATGTGCTCTTAGCCACTGAGCCACACCTTCAGCCCCCCAAACAGTTGATTTTCAAAGCTTAGAAGAGGGACAGAATTATTTGGCTTCCCAGGAACCCTTGAGTGACTAGGGGAAAAGCCTTTTTCCCCTATATTTTTTTTCCATGAGCCCAAGAAAAATTGATCCTTCCTGTGTCTCTCCTTGGAGTTCAGATGCCCTGCTCCTTCTGTTAGCCCTTTGGTTAGGATGCTGAAAGGGCTCCGTCCCTGAGTTCTTTCTGGTCAATGCATCTGAGGAGCCCAGAGCTTATCCTTTCCCAGGGATTCTGTGAAGCAGATGTAATTATCCTGACATATGTAGATGAGGGAACACAGAGGAGTTACACAGCTCGCCCAAGGTCATTCAATTAGCCAATAAACTTGGTCTAAGTCTGTTGACAGATTCAGCGGGCTCCTTCCATCATCCCTGAGGCAGCCAGCCTCCAATGAGCAAAGGCAAAAGGCCACCAGAAAGCCACACAGCCAGCCCCAGACTCAGAATGATCCCAGGAAGGACAAGGTCCATACAAGAGCTTCTGAAACTGGAAGTGTTAGCCCTATGTGATGGTGTGTACCATAACTGAGAACTCTAGAGATTGAGGCAGGAATATCTTGAGTTCAAATGAATTTAAGTATAGCCTAGGCAACAACAAGATTATAATTTTTACAAGATTATATCTTATAAAAATGCCAAACCGCAGTAGCAACAACAATAAAATCTAACAAAAAGGAGGAGGAGGAGGAGGAGCAGAAGGAGTAGAAGAAAGGAGGAGGGGAGGTTGGGGTAAAGAAGGAGGAGAAGAAAAAAGGAGGGGAAAGAAGGAGGAGAAGAAAAAGGATGGAAAAGGAGGACGAGGAGAAGGAGGAAGAAATGGAAAGAGGGCTAGGGCAATGGCTCTGTGTTAGCGTAAGGTACCTGCTGTAAAAGCTCGAGGACCTGAGTTTTGATCCCTAGAGGTCACATAAAAGCTGACACAGCTCTATAGGTTTATAACTTCCATATTAGGAAGGCAGAAAGAAGTGGGTTCTGGGAACTCACTAGTCAGCCAACCACACTGAAAATAGTGAACTCCAGGTTCAGTGGGAGGCCCTGTCTCACAAAATAAGAACTCATAGAGGAAGATGCCTGGCATTGACTTCTGTTCCACAGGAACAGGCATTTGTATTCTATCCCCATGCACCTGCACACATATAGGTGATGGGGGATGTCCTTCTGTATATATGTTTGTCTTATTAGTTGATAAATAAAGTACTGTTGGCCAATAGGAAAGAAAGATAGGTGGGACTAGGAGTCAAGGAGGATTCTGGGAAATGTAGTAAAGAGATCCAGGCAGGAAGTGACATAGCAGACAGACTCAGGACATAAACAGGGACAAGAAGGAAATTGTCTTCTTGCTCTTCCTTTTCCCCCTGCTCTCTGCTCTGGAGCCACCATGTGATCCTGGCAAGACAGGACGCATTCTGCCTGTGTCCTCCATAAGATAAGTCTTATGATTATGGTTGATAATTAAGACTGAGCTAGCAGATAAGAAATCCTAGTCATTGGCCAACAGCATTGTACCTAATATAAGACTCTGTGTGTTATTTTGTGTGCCCATGTGGCAGTGAGGCTCAGGCTGCTGGTGGAAAGATTTATTGTTAATACATGGGTACATGACCCCAACCTCTGCACACACACACACACACACACACACACACACACACACACACACACACAAAGAAAGGAAGAAATGAAAACAAAAAATATAAGGCAGAGTTAAACCACTGCATCATCTCTAAGCTGACCTATTAACTTGGCCCTGATTTTTTAAAATTTGGGACAAGTCTGCTTCTTGTCCTGAAGATTGGTAACTATAGGGCAGGTGAAGGCCCTAGGGAAGTTGCACAGGCAGATGCACCCACCTCCTTCAAACTCTGTCTGGCAGTTCCCCGAGGTCTCGTTCAAACTCTCCTCCTCATTGATGATGATGTTCTCAATGTCCTTCATCGTTAGATGATCCCGGAAGGCGTGGTACAGGATGTGCTTCAGCTCTTCCAGAGTGACTCTCTGCATGTCAAACTGCGGAGACAACGAACAGGAAGAGGGCTGTGAAAACGGGTGTGAACTGAGCTGGGGTGCTCTCAGCATGCCAGAAAAAGCTCCCTAAGAAAACGAGTTTCAGGACACCAGATGAGCAGTTTTCTGTCTTGCTCAGCTCCGACCATATGAATGGTCTTATTGGGGATGAACTGAGTGAAATATAGCCTCCTTGATTTAGGAGACAAAGAGTAAAGCCACTTGCTAGTTGGATTGATCACCAACCAGCCATCTGCTGTCAACCCTCCACGGCATACTATATACTGCAGTATGGTGCCATACTTTAGACAGTGCATATGTTTCTAACATTCTATCATCTTCCAAGAAACCAATCATTCCCATCTTGTGTTTCCCACTTTGGACAATGCATATGTTTCAATTTCTTCATCATTTCCGAAGGACCCAGCGATTCTGATTTTGCTTTGAGGTGTGAACTTATACATGTCTGTTGTGATTTGAATGCAGTTTCCCTCCCCACCATCCCTCTGACAGTAATTGTGTTGGGAACCTTGTGCTCAGTGTTATGGTGATGAGGTAGGGGAAAACTTTAAGAAGTGGGACATGGGCTAGAGACATTGCTCTGTGGTGAAGAACACTTTCTGTTTGTCCAGAGGACCCTAGTTTGGGTCCAAATATCTACGTTGGGCAGCTCACAACTGCCTCTAACCCCAGCCAAAGGGGATTAGACTACCTCTTCTGATCTTGAAAGACCCCCGGAGGCTCAGGCCACCAGGATTTCGGCCCAGGACTTCGGCGACCCCAATCACCAGGTGGAGGCGAAAGCTTGATGCAAACAGCAAGAGGTTTTATTGCAGTTGTTTAACCAGCTAACCCCATGTTAGCTCAGGCCTTTCATCCATCCTCCATGGCGAATGGCTGGGGAAAGATGCTGAGAAACCACAGGACAAAGATCTTATAGGGCAGTGTAAGGGGAGTGTCTAGGGGTACGCACAGGCTCAGGATTGGTGTGCCTCCAGGCTTGGAGGACTTGCCCTGTGTTGATTGGTCAACTGGTTGTTATGGTCCATAGGCCCTCCCAGGGCAGTTATTATGCTCTGCACGGTATTGCTGTGTGCTTGTCCGTAAAGCATACCCAGAGCCATAAAGCATAGCACCACCAGCTAACTTCTGATTGCTTCCTTGCCACAAGGCAGGCATCTGACCTCCTAGTGACCAAGGCAAGGTCAGGCAAGCACATGTTAGGCTGTTATGGCTACCAAAATGGGGAGCTGGTCCCTTCAATCTCTGAGAGCACACACACACTCATGGTTTCCCATACATATATTCAGGACCATATATGTACAAGGATAATAAATAATAATAATAATAAAAAAAGAGATGGGACCTCATGGCTGGTTAGGTCACTGAAGATGTTGCTACAAAAGGGTGCCCCAGTTTCAAGATAGGTCTTAGTTTTGTTTTTTTTTTCCCAGTTGTGTGTGTGTGCACTCACATGTGCATGGATTCACACATGTGAGTTCATGTATGTGTGTGCACATGCATATATACATGGGTTCACATGCATGTGGCGGCCTGATGTTGATGTCTGAATCATTCTCCATTGCTTTTACAACTAACTCATTGAAGCAGTTTCTCTTAATCAAACTCAGACTCCACATCCCCAAGTCAGAATTACAGGTGTTTCACCATGCCAATTGAGCAGTTCCCTGCATTATAAGGCTCTGAACTCTGGCCATCATGCTTGCATGGCAAGCGCTTTAACCACTGAGCCATCTCCCCAGCCTCACAAGTATAGTTATTATAAAAGCCTGACCCCAGAGTCATTTTCTGTTTTACCATGTGATCTCTCCTGCATGTATTCCTGCCATTGTGATGGTATCTACCCTAAGACCTTCATTAGGGGCAAATGAGAGGCAGTACCATGCTTCTGCCTTTCCAAAACCAGGGCCTGTATCAGTGTCTCTTTTGCAGAAGGGATTTTACCACAGTGATGAAAGATGGTATAATACAGTAGATTCATTATTTTTTTTCTCAGTGCCATGACAAAATGCCCAACTGTAGGGGACCAAAAATTATCGATTATAAAGTTTCTCGGGGTTCAAACTTCCACTCCATTTTCCAAGAGCCTGAATCTCCCATTATCTTGCTGGCTAAATTGCTGCTGCATAGCATGGCCTCAGTGGAGAAAGTCTCCTAGTTTACATTACAATAGACCTAGGCCCTGGGTGTGGACACACTTGTCCTGAGGGTTTTGTTTATATGCCTAGAGACTGTTTAGGTGCCTCTTGAATGAAAAGAATTACTTGATATCAGCTATATACATGATAGTAAATGCACTCTGCAGTCACTCCCACTGTTGGAAAGCCATTTAGGAGGATTCTAGAATAAACTGGAGACTCTAGTTTCCAGGATGGACTGAAAGCCCTCCTGAAATGACAAGATGTCTGTGTCTGGTCTTCATCACCACCTTTGGGTAGCTAGAAGTTTCCCGGTCCAGCACCCTCCTCAACCCCTCACCCCTGACTCAGAGATGGACCCCAGGGCCATATGACTGGCTTCGATCTCAGCCCCCAGAGACTTCAGTCTGGAATAGATAGTCTCTGTAGAGAGGGACTGATACGCCAGGCCTCGACACCCAACCAAGCAACATAAGGAAGCATTGGTTTATTTGAGCTCATAGTTCAAAATGATACAGTCCACCTGTAAGACCCCAGAAAGCTCAGGCTTCCAGGATCTCAGCCCAGGACCGCAGCCACCCCAATCACCATGCGGAGGCGGAAACTTGATGCAAACTACACGAGGCTTTATTGTTGTTTAATGAGCTAACCCCATGTTAGCTCGGGTCTTTCATCCATCCACCATGGCGGATGGCTACAAAAGACACTGCGAAACTACTGCATAGATATCTTATAGGGAAGCGTAAGGGGAGTGTCTAGGGGTACGCACAGGCTCAGGATTGGTGTGCCTCCAGGCTTGGAGGGCTTGCCCTGTGTTGATTGGCCAACTGGTTGTTATGGTCCATAGGCCCTCCCAGGGTGGTTGTTATGCTCTGTGAGTCATTGCTGTGTGCTTGTCTGTAAAGCACACCCAGAGCCGTAAAGCATACTACCACCAGCTAACTTCTGATTGGTTCTTTGCCACGAGGCAGGCATCTGACCTCTAGTGACCAAGGCAAGGTCAAACAAGCATGTGTTCAGCTGTTGTGGCTGCCGAAAGGGGCAAGCATCTGACCTTAGTGACTAAGACAAGGTCAGACAAATATGTGTTTGGCTGTTATGGCTGCAGAAATGGGGAGCTGGTCCCCTCACACCAAGGTGGGGAAGGCATGGCAGCAGGAACTTGAGGCAGTAGTTACATTGTATCAGAGATCAGAAAGAGATGAGTGTTAGTGCTCAGCTCACTTTTTCCTTTGTATACAGTACAGGCCCTCAGCCCATGGATTTACCTCCATCAGTTAACCTAATCTAGAAACTTCCTCACAGACATGCTCCAGAGGCTTGTGTCCTGTGTTATTCTAGATCCTATTAAATTGACAGTAAAGATTATCACACCAAGGAGGAGCATGGAAACTCATGGTTGAAACGGGTCCACACAACACCGAAACCCAAGTCCTCCACATTTTTTTCTCCTTCCTGTCTTTTCAAGCATTTGAGAAGTTGGCACCTTGTTCTAGGAAATTAAATTGAGTTACTGAAACTTTTTGGGAAAACCAAGATGATTGTAGTCGAAAGCCCTGTATGAGTCAGAGCAGCAGATGGGCATTCAGATATCAGATGTGTTTTCTGCATTGTAGTTTAGTGACTGTGAGAGTGAACTTGCCACAGAGCTAGGCACCATGTCCCTTCACATTGGGCAAATGAGGAGAGTGTAGCTCATGTGCAGGAACAAGGCACAAAGAATACAGAGGAGAATAATTTTGATGCAAAAATGGGGATTCTGTCCTAGTTAGGTTTAACTGTCAACTTGACATAGCATCTGAGAGTGGAGTCTTAATGGAGGGATGGTCCTGATCAGATGGGCCTATGGGTTTGTCTGTGAGGGATTGTCTTGATTGTTATTGATGGTGTGTGTGTGTGTGTGTGTGTGTGTGTGTGTGTGTGTGTGTGTGTGTGTATACAGACAACTGGGGTGGTACCATTCCATGGACAGGTGGCCCTGGGCTATATAAGAAAGTTAGTTGAGCATGAGCTGTGTGAACAAGCCAGGAGGTAGCACTTCTCCATGAGTTCCTTCCCTGACTCCTCAATGAGCAATGGAGACCTGGAAGTATAAGCCAGATAAACCCTTTCCTACCCAAGCTGCTTTGGGTCAGAGTGTTTTATCAGGGGGCAACATAATAAAGTCAGAACAGTCCTTTGCCACGCTCAGAGATGAATAGTGTTGACATCAAATAGATTCTTTGGCGGGGGTGAGGTGGGGGTGGGTGGGGAGAGGATGAGTCACTAGTTCTTGGAAGACCAAGTAGAGTGCTGTCTGGAAGAAAATTATACCACTTTAAGAGCTTTCTGCCATTCAGAAACTAGGCAAAAAGATTGACTAGAGGCTAAGAGAAGGGAAATAAAGATACAGGTTTCCTGCCTCCACTGTTTTTCTGTTTGAGTTTTATAATCATTAGAATATACTGTGGCAAGCTGGACAATGGTAGCACACAACTTTAATTCCAGCACTGGGAAGGCAGAGGCAGGCAGATCTCTGTGAGTTCCAGGACAGCCAGGGGTACAGAAAGGAACCCTGTCTAGAAAAACAAAACAAACAAATAAAATATACTGTGACTTGTAGATCTAATGTCCCCCAGTGGCAACGGGTAGAAGACTTGGTCCTTAGCTGCTGGTGATGTTGAGAACAGACTGTATCACGAAGGTGCTCACTTCATCAGTGGATTGATCCATTAATGAAGCCATTAGGATATGGGTCCTTCTTGGTAGGTCACTTGGAGTGTGTCTCTCAAGACCTGAGACTCTTCTCTGTGTGTTTCTGTCTTTCTGTTTTTTCTTTCAGTATCTGTGCTCCCCGCTCTCTCCCTCCCTTCCTCCTGCCCTACCCATTCCCTTTCTCTCTTCCAAACTCCATCTCTGTTTCTTGTTCTCTCAGTGTCTGTCTTTACCTTTGTTTCTCTCTGACTCTCTGTCTCTCTTTTCTCACTCTCTCTCCTGGCCATCACATGGTGAGAGATATTCATCTACTGCTCTCATCCAACTTTATCTCAAGCTCATATTGACAGACTCAGGAGACCATGGACTGAAACATCTTCAGCCTCAAGCTCAGGTAGGTCTTCCTCCTTACAACAGTGCCTCTTGACATATGACTGTCTAACAGAGGGTACTAACACCTAAAGAAAACCTAGCTGAGCAACTTCCCATATGTCATCTATATTGTCAGGATACCTCGTGTCTCTGAAAGTTTGGAAAGAAATCACTATAAAACAAGAACATGGCACCAACAGTTATTTCTCCCATGATGACCCATCAATTCAGCTTTCATAGTTTTCTTGAGTAATTTTTAGAACTTTACACTACTTAACGATCTGAAAGCTTCTCATTATTTTTAGCATGTAATTATGCACAGTAGACCCACATTTTAAAATTTATCTCAATACTGACTATACCATAGTGGCTGTGGATGTGGCACAGTTGGTAGAGTCCTCATTTAGCATCCACAAAGCCCTGGGTTCTGTCTCAGCATTACAGAAATCATGGATGGTGGTGAAAGGCCAGGATAAAGAAGACCCCCTCAGCAGACAAAATAAGGCTTAGGATATAGGGTGGCTAGCCTGTTCAGCAACTCTGTTCCAGGAAAAGGCTAGCCATAAGAAATTAGATTAGAATCTTACAAATGATCTTAAGGAATAGGGAGTTTCCCCTTGAGATTTCCCTCGGGACATTTAACTGGTATTCTTGGTATTTTGGGTTGGGGTTTCTTCCCTCACTGGTATTCTTGGTATTTGGGGTTGTGGTTTCTTCCCTCGGAACCTTCCATTGGTATTTTTGGTATTTTGGGTTGTGGTTTCTTCCTTTAAAAACCCCTATATCCAGCCATTTGGGGTCGAAACTCCTCTATACCTGCGTGGGATATGAGTCTCGGCCCCAGCGCACTGGTTCCTGTCAATAAACCTCATGTGATTGCAGCAAGGATGGTCTCTCATGAGTTCTTGGTGGGTCAAGTCATCCTGAGACTTGAGTGAGGATCTTCCCTCTCGGGGGTCTTACAGTGGCCTATGCCCATAACACCAGCACTGGGGAGGTGGAGTCAAGAGGATCAGAAGATCAAGGACATCTTGGCTACATAGCAACTTTGAGGTCAATCTTGGCAACATGAGATCTTCTAAAAAAAATCACTTATGCTGTATCTCTTATAATTTTATGTGTTTCTCTTTTCTAGATTTGATGTAATTGTGTTTTGTTTAGTGGATTGTAGAGAATGTAGCCATTACATATTGCATTCTTTGGACATCTAAGACATTTTCCATTACAGTACAATCTCTATAAAATTAATTTATACTAGTTTATTTATCTTCACATTATGCAGCCATAAAATTAGAATCTTTCCTTCCAATACCATTTTCATTTACATTATTTGTCAAAAACTGTGAGTAACATTTTATAGTCTGTGAAAAGAAAATGTCTGCCCATTAATTATTCTTATAGTCATAATACTGTTTTCAATGGGTTTGTCCTTAGTATAAAAAATTTAGTCTTTAATGAAATGAATAGCTATGGAGGATGACACTGAGATAGAGAAATAGGTGTGAGCAAGTCATAGCAGATGCTGCTCATAAGATAATTTCAATTCAGATTGGTGCACTCTGTAGCAAGGATAGATTGATAACACCCAGAAAGTCAGGAATCACAGAATCACAGAAGGTTTCTTGAAAATATGTATGGAATTGAAGAGCCAAAGTAAGTAAGTAAATGCTCAGACGGAGAAGGCTCAGCCCAGAAAGTACTTGAAGTGCAAGTATGAGGACATGAATTCAATCCCCAAAACTTTTGTTAAAAAAATGGACATGATGGTTAGTTATAATTGCAAATTGACACTAACTAGAGAAACACTCTTAGTTGAGGAATTTTCAGATCATGTTGGGCTATGGGTATGTCTATGTGGGTTATCTTGATTGTTGACTGATTTGGGAGGACCCAGCCCACTGTGGGTGGCACTATTCCCTAGGCAAGGGGTCTTGAACTGTATAAGAGAGGAGGAAGCAAGCATCCATGTATTTACTTCTTTGTGCTGTAGAGTGTGGGCATGATATAAATATCTGCTTCATATATTTTGACACTGTGGCTTCTCCTAAATGATGGATTATAACCTGGAAATGAGCTAAAATAAACCCTCTCCCCCATAAATTGCTTTTTGTCAGATTATTTTATCACAGCAACAAACAAAAAAAATGGAACAGTTTAACATAGTGGTATATGAAATCCCAGCACTGGTGAGGAAGTAGACATCTAGGACTTGCTGGCTGGGTGAGCTTCAGGACAATGAGAAAACCTGTCTCAAAAAACCAAGGTGGATGATGTTCTTGAGGAAGGACCACCACCACCACCACCACCACCACCACCACACACACACACGAAAGCAAGAAGGAAGGAGGAAGGAAAAGAAAGAAAGAAAGAAAGAAAGAAAGAAAGAAAGAGAGAGAGAGATAGAAGAAAAAAGGAAGGAAAAAATTAAAGAGAGAGAGAAAGAAAAAAGAGAAAAGAAAGCAGCTTAGATTTCCAGTGTGTTAGGACAGGCTGTATCCTATTTATCTTTCATGTCCACTTGACACATATAGCATCCTCTGAGTCACTTGAGGGGAAAGCCTTGCTTGAGGAATTACCTGATCTGATCTGTCTGTGGGCCCATCTCCATTCTTCATTGATGGAAAGCCCAGCCCATTGTGGCTGGCACCATTCCCTGCACTGATGGTCCTGGCTTGGATAAAAGGCAGTTAACTGAGCATGGGCCTTTGAGCAAGCCAGCAAGCAGCATCCTCCCTTGTTCCTGCCTCCAGTCTTGACTTCCTGCCCTGATTTCCCTCCATGACAGATCATAAGCTAAAATAAACCTTTTCCTCCAGTGAGTAAATTTTTTATTTTGTTTTTTGTTTGGTTGGGTTTTTTTTTTCCATAGCAGCAGAAAGCAAATGACAACAAACTGGGATCAGGATGAAAGAAAGGGATGGTGAGAAATGGGCATCCCAAGACCCAGTGGTACAGAAGTGTGGGTATAGTCACTGATTGGTCAAACCTGGGTCCAACTGTCCCTCAAGGCCCGTATGTTAAAGGTGTGGTCTTCTGTCTGTGGTGTTACTGACAGGTGTTGGAATAGTTTAAGAGGCAGAGTCTAGTAGGAAGTCCTCTGGTTACTGCAAGGGGATTGCAGTCACTTTAAGAGGATCGCAGGACTCTAGGCTCTTCCTTTCCTTTTTTCGCTTGGCTATGGGTGGGCATTTTGTACCATTACATATGCCCCACCGTGATCAACTGATCTTCCCTCAACCACAAAAGTACTAAAAGGTTTTACACTGGCAATAGAGGCCATTGGAGATGAATCCCCACCTCCGATGTCCATTCCTTGGTGACCCTAAAAAGCTGACTATCACAATTGCTCCTACATAGGATTTAAATTACCATATAAAAAGGTGAGGAGTCTGAGCTTCCTTGAGGTCCAGTGGGACAAAGCTACTTCTTCCTGGCCAAAAGAATGAGATCTGGATGCTGGGGAAATGGCTCAGCTGTTAAGTATATACACACTGCTCTTACAGAGTGCCCCTGTGAGGAGGTTCACAACTCCCTGCAACACTAGCTGCAGGGGATGCCCGCTTCTGTCCTCTGCTGGTACTGCACTCAAGTGCATACATACACACAAAACAAAAATAAAAATGAGCATTAATTTTAAATAGAATGAAATCTACCTCTGGCCCTGAGTGTAAGCTTTGTTTTGAAGCTATCCAAATTATTACATGCTACTGTCTCCTCTCTTAAGAGTCTAAGATGGACAATGATGGCGCATCCCTTAAACATAGCACTTAGTAGGAAGAGGCAGGCAGATCTATGTGAGATTGAGGTCAGCCTGGTCTACAGAGTGAGTTCCAAGACAGCCAAGGCTATTACACAGAGAATCTCTGTCTAGAAACACAAACACAAACAAACAAAACACCAAAACAAAATAAAACAAAACAAAAAACCCCCAAAACTAAAACAAAAACCAACCAAACAAACCGGTCAATCACCTGGCCAGGAGTCCATTCCTAAGGAAAGCTGATTCACCCAGACCCATGCTAAGTAGATAAGATGAATAATTATCCCCCTAGTGAGACTTAGCACCCCAGAGTCCTTCCCACACACAGTTGCTGTCACATCCTGTAGCACTGTGGCTGGCCCACTTTTTTGAGTTACTTAGAAAAGTGTAACTTTGCATCTTTCTTTCTTTGAAGATATTAGTATCATCATTAGCGTGTGTTCGTGTGCATACATACATATCATATGTTGCCAGTTAAGGACACTAGGTCTCCTGAGGCTTGAGCTACAGATGGTTGTGAGCCACCTAACATGGGGGTGCTGGAGAACAAACTCAGGTCCTCTGTAAGAGCTGCAAGTGCTCTTAAGCACTGAACCAGCTCTCCAGCCCCCCCCCCACCCCTCCTCCCTCTTGTACTTTCAGATAGTGAACAAAGCTTGGTCATGCTTTCCCTGCACACTCTCAGCTCTCATTCTTTGTCTCTGACTTAGAGAGAGGTGACAAGTTAAATTTTGGGTGTGTTCCCTGAAGCTCCCTGAATGACAGTCCCAGCATAACAACTAGGGGATGGAGGGTAGACATGACAGGCTAATGATATGGATTTGCAAGTCATTTGTGTTAGGCTGGCAATAAAAGTCACCTGAAGGATGACAACCCCAGAGAAGAGTGCGTGGAGCATGAAGATACCTAGAGAAGCATTCAGAGGTCACCAAAGCCATCAGATGCACAGCCTCCACCCCAGAATATTCGGAACATGTCTTTGATCAACACAAAATATCTAAATGTTTCTTGAAGTGTCTTAAGCTTTTTGAAAAATTCTACTCTGACACTGGTACAGACATGCTGTTTTCTTTCTGTGTGATTATGTTACAACCAAGCTAGCCTGCTTGACAAGTTCCAGGCAGTGGCAGAAAAGTAGATGGGACTTGAAGAATGACACCAAAGGTTGTCCCTCCCTTGGCTCCTAACCTCCCCATGGGTTTTATATGCATGGATCTAGAAAGAACAGAGTTATGTAAAAATGAATTGGTTTTGGGCGTGGCTGCAGTCCAAAAGGTAGTAGAGTGCTTGCCTTGCATGCATGGGATCCTTGGTTCTGTCCCTAGTACCACATATACCAGGTTTCCTGGCACTCACCTGTAATCCCAGGCCCTGGAAAGGTCAGAAATTCAAGGTCATCCTTAGTTACACAGTGAGTCTGAGCAAGCCTGGGTTACCTGGGACCTTATCTACTTAGGACATAGGATTCAGATTATTCCAGCTGGATGCAATCTGAAACTGCCTTCCTTTAGTCTAGCTTCCATAGGACCAGAAAGTATTATGCAAATTTCTAAGGGAGGGAAGCAGTTAAAAGTCCTATCCAGCTGTGACACCTATGAATCACAACAATGACCAGCATGGCAATATATCCAGGAAGGTGAAATAGTGGCACTCACGTGCTGGTGGTAACCAACAGTTGCCTAAGTGGGCTTTGGGCCCACTTAGTAGGAGGGGAATTAGGCCTGCTACTAGAAATCCAGTCAACTGCCCAGCGCTAGTGAGGTCATGGGTCTTAGAAGAGAACCTACTGCTGCCATTTGCTAGATTAGTATAGGTCCTAGGTACATTCTAAATCCTATCCTTACACCCACAGGCAGGTGTAGCAGTCACCCCTCATCAAAGAAGCCTCTTTAAGCAACTGGAGGCCATCACAGAAAACTACAACTGGACACACTGCAGAGATCAATGGGCTGTGGGGACCCCAGTCCCAAAGCATGTATCTGTATAACAGCTCCTGTATCTCTGGCTTAAGGAACATCTTGGGAAAGGGGAGTGAAAGATTGTTAAGAGCCAGAATATGAGGAAGGAAGTCTGTTGTGTGTCTTTCTTTCTGCATAAACAAGACCTGAACAGTAACAATATCAAAAGACATGCTAAATGTGGAAGCGGGGAAATCTCTCAGGGTCTCACCCATCGACAACCTGCCCAGAGAGGAAAAATAAACCTCTGCAGGGGGTGAGCCTCCTGACTGGTTCTCCAATATGAGTGGTCAGCTCTGAAATCATATACACACGCATATGGTTTCATACATAGATACATAGATACATAGATACATAGATACATACATACATACATATGGACCCAGCAGTAGGATTTATATATTTATATGCATACATATATGAATATATATGTAATAATAATAGAGAAAAAGGCTATCAATCTGACAGCATGGTGTATAGGGGGAAACAGGAGAGGCTGGAGGAAAGAAAGGGAAGTAAGGAAGTGATATAGTTATATTTTAATTTAAAATGTAAACTAAATACATTAAAAAATTAGACTTACATTCTCTGCTTCCCAGTAGTGGAAATGCATGCCATTTCCATATATTAATGTATGCCTACTTGTCTCTATTTTGGTATTTTATTTCCTGCTTGCCAGATTTTCTGATCCTTATATTTCCCTTTTTTTCTTTTGTACACAGTGTCTATGGCTTGCTTTGTTTTGATTAAACTAGGAGAGCTCTTCCCGGTTATCAGATAGATGGCTTAACTGGCAATTTCTTAAGATCAAATTCAGGAAAATGGAATTGCTTTTTTCTCCTCCCCATGTGAGATGAGAAGTTACACTCTGTTTGTTCACTTCCCGACTTTCTCTTACTGCTTCGCAGACATTGGGTTTATCTGTCATTGTTATGACACATTTAGGGCATTCTTGGTAGCTGGGCATGGTGGTGCACACCTTTAATCCCAACATCCAGGAGGCAGAGGCCAAGGCAGGTGGATCACTATCAGTTTGAAGCTAGCCTGGCCTACATAGCTAGTTCTGGGTCAGCGTGATCTACATAACAAATTCCAGAACAGCCAGGGCTACATAGTGCCACTCTATCTCAAAATAACACTTCCCACCCCAAAACATATCCTTTGTGTCTTTTTGCAGAAGAAAAATACTGATTCTGCACTGAATTTGGTGATGCAATTTATAACCATGGACCACTACCTCAAGATTGAGTGGATTTCACTTCTCACTTCCATTTGTCTGGGACTACCCCATCTCTGGGTGCATAACTCTCATATCATCTGCTAGAGGACTTTTAAAAACTGCTGCTAATGAAGCATTTGTACATGCTTCCTCTTCCAAGAGATCTAATAATTACTTTGCAATTTTCATGACTTCTACTAATTACTTAAGTTAGTTAGTACACTTGTGTGCAGGCTTGCATATGTGCCAGGGCACATACATGGAAGTCAGAACACAACCAGGAGGAACTGGTTCTCTCCTTCTAGCACACAGGTCCTGGATATGGACCTCAGGTCACCAGGATCAATGGCATGTGCTTTTGATTCCTGAGCCATTTTTCTGACCCAAGATATTATATTTTTCACCATACCTTTAAAAATAATGTTTTTTTTTAAATACATGGATGTATTATCCACATATATGTCAATGTATCCAGTGTGTGCAATGCCTGGAAATGCCAAAAGAGGGTGTCAGATCCCCTGAGTCTGGACTTACAAATAGCTGTGAGCCACCATATGCATTCTGGGAATTAAACTTGGGTTTTCTCGGAGAGCAACCTGGAGGCATCTCTCCATCCTCTACATGCCTTTCTTCTCCCATTCTCCTATGGATAGAATAGCATCTATCCATTTGGGTTAGCATAACATCCTAGAATTGCACAGCTGTCCCTTCCTTGATACTTGAGCTGGGGGTGTGGGTACCATTGAGTTAGTAGAGTGAACACATTTATGTACACACACACACACACACACACACACACACACACACACACACACACACCCCACACACACAAGCACAAGATATACACTCAAAGAAAGCTGAGCTGATTTTTCTAGTTCCTTCTGTTTGGGGTTGAGTGGTTAACCCAAGTTTTCTTCTTTCAATATCCTTTATCCATTTTCCAGCACCAGTAGGGATATTTCTCTACCCTTGAGTTTTAAAAACACACATGGTTTCTGTGCCATATTTAGACATATGTTTCTGCATTAATCTTGGCTTCAGTTGAGGCAAGGTTTTTCATTTTTATACCAACATTGTGTTCTGCCTCCTGTGTGCCTCCTCACAACCATTTTGACAACTGCTTCCCCTTTGTTCTAGTTTGATTTTTCCTCTGGAACACAAATTGGTCTTAATTAGTTGTCTGTCCTGTGCCTTCTCACATTTCATCCCTTCCCTAATCATTCTCATGTCTGTGTTCTGGATTCTACATTTATTTCTTGTTCTTTATTCCCCTACACAGATCATTCAGCTTCTTTTAACTTTTTATTTTTATTTATTTGTGTGTGTGTGTGTGTATTTGATCACATGCTCAGGTGCCTTCAGATTCCATAATAAGGCATTAGATCCCTTGGAGCAGGCATTACAGGTGGTTGTGCACCACCCAGTGTGTGTGCTGGGACCCAAATTCAGGCCCTTTGAAAGAGCAGCACATGCTTTTAACCACTGTGCCATATCTTCTTCTTCTTCTTCTTCTTCTTCTTCTTCTTCTTCTTCTTCTTCTTCTTCTTCTTCTTCTTCTTCTTCTTCTTCTTCTCCTCCTCCTCTTCTTCTCCTCCTTCTTCTTTCTTTCTTCTTCTTTTTTTTGGTTTTTCGAGACAGGGTTTCTCTGTGGCTTTGGAGGCTGTCCTGGAACTAGCTCTTGTAGATCAGGCTGGTCTTGAACTCACAGAGACTGCTCCTTCTTTTTTAAAAAAGCTTGATTTTATTTTTACTAATGTGTTTGTGCTACTCACAGCCCCCCTCCCTGTGTGTGTTTGTGTGTGTGTGTGTGTGTGTGTGTGTGTGTGTGTGTGTGTTTGAGACAGAGAGAAGAGACGAGAGAGAGAGAGAGAGAGAGAGAGAGAGCAGTATTCATGCAGACCAGAAGAGGGCATCAGAGTCCCAGGAGCTGGGTAACCGCGTGCTTCCCTGATGTGGGTGCTAAGAATTTATCTCAGGTTCTCTGAGAGAGCCATGGGTAGCCTTTACCACACAGCCATTTCTTGAGTCCCTCATTCTGCTTTTCGTTGGCTGAGTCAAAGACCCAGTTCTATGCTTTTATTTTGGTTCTGTGCATTCTCTGGTAATTCTCGTTTGTTTCTTACTTGCCTCAAAATTTCATGATTTGCTGTCTTGTTTTCATGTTTTCCTTCCGTATAAATATGTGATAAATTCGTGTGTGTGTGTGTGTGTGTGTGTGTGTGTGTGTGTGATGGTGCACATGCCCACAGGTCAGAGAAGGACATCTCTTGTCATGCTCTATCACTTTCTACCTTTTTCCCTCAAAGCAGGGTCTCTCACTGAACCTGGAGCTAGGCTGGCAGTGACCCTCCTGTCTCTATCCCCACAATAGTGTGGAGGTTATAGGTACACATGGCCATGCCCAACTTTTTATATGGGTATTGGGGACTTGAACTCAGATCGTCATGCTTTCACAGCAAGTGCTTTTATCTGCTGAGCCATCTCCTCTGCCTTCTGTCCTTTTCCCCCTGATAAATTCCAAACAGCTCTTTACATATCATCTTTTCAGATTAAAGTGTAAAAAGATGCCATAAGGGTACCTTCTGTGATTTCTCCTTGATTCAATTTTCTTTTTATTAATATAGTTTGAACATTTTATTTATCATTCCTTTATTATTTCTAAATGTATGGGTGTTTTGTCTGCATATATGTCTGTGTACCACATGACATGCACTATCCACAGAAACCAGAAGAGGGTGCTGTATCCCTCAGGACCAGAGTTACAGATGGTTGTGAGCTGTCATGTGGGTGCTGGGAAATGAACCCAGGTCCTCTGGAAGAGCAGCCACTGCTCTGAGCCATCTCTCCAGCCCGCTTGATTTAATTTTCAAAGGCAAGTAATATTTTTTTTCTCTAGTACATAAGTGAGGTAGGTGTGTGTGTGTGTGTGTGTGTGTGTGTGTGTGTGGTGTGTGCAGGTGCACATGTGTGCTCATATAAGAGGCAACCTTGAACTGTTTAAGAGCAGGATTTGCTCTGCAGCCCAAGCTAGCCTGGAAATCACTCTAAAAGCCCAGGCTATCCTCAAACTCTTGGTTTTTCTCTTTCTCCAGTTTATCTGGTGCTAGGATTACAGGCTCAATCACCATGTCTAGCTTGCAAGTTAGTTTTGTCTATTTCTCTGTCAGCCTCTTTTAATGAAAAGCCCTTGGAAGATATGTACCACCTCTAATTCAGTGGCTAGACCCAAGTATGGGATATATATATATCCCATCTCCCATGTCTTCTTCCTGTCTTTCCTACCCATATTTCCTTCCTTTGCAAATCTATCAGGAGGCCAAGAAAAGTATCTTCTGCAAGAAGACTCCCAGTTGAGACTCACAGTGGAGAAAAGAAATTGAACTCCTGTTCTCGCTGTGATAGGAGCCTCAGGGGGCCCTAGCTGCAGTGAAGTCCTGAATTCAGAACAAGATGAAAGCCAGGCCACTAAAAGGACAAAGCCTGAGGCTCGCTGCAGGCTGCCTGTGAGGTCTTCCACCTCCCAGACTCCCACAGAGACCAGCACTGTGGGGGACCACATCTTCTCTGACCAGTTTTTAGGTTAATCCTCCACTGCTTCCAACTTTCACAGGTGTGGAATTTACTTCCTGGTACAATTTAATTCACCTTTAGGGAGGTGGAGAGAGGGGCCAAATAAGCTCTAGAATATTCTATAACCCTTATTCTTCCCACTGCCTGGTTTAAAAGGTTCTAGTCTACTGTTGTATAATAATAGTTTCTTGAAATTGGAATGCTTCCTCCAGGAGGAGGCACTCATGAGACTCTGGAACTAAGCAAATTCCACATGCTTGGGGAAGATGGATTCTAGAAGGCAGCTCCCCATAGCTATGGAAGCAGTGAACAGTGCTGGAGGAGACACTCTGACCTGTCCAGTTCCCTGCAAATCCCACAGAGAGACCTCCAGGGTGTTGTCACCCATGCTGGGGTGGGCTTTTTGGTGATGTTGCTGCTTTGAGTCATCCATGTTCCTGTAAGCCACCCCTCATACATACTCCTGAAGTAATAACCCCAGTGAACTCATCAGTTCCCCAAGTTAGACTCTGGTGGCATCATTGCTTTGGTCTGCCATAGACTGCCTATCAGGGGTGAGTAGACTTTCTTTTTTATGTCTCCCCATGAAAAACCTCACCTACTGTTAGACCCTCGGAAAACTCAAGTATCCGGGGTCCCAGGCCACGTTCACGGTTACCCCAATCACCAGGCAAATTTGAGAGCTTGGTGCAAAGCTTTATTGTAATTTAATGAGCTAACCCCATGTTAGCTCGGGTCTTTCACCCATCCGCCATGGCAGATGGCTAGCAAAAGACAGCTCCTAGGGCCTCCTGAGAGATCTTATAGGACAGCGTAAGGGGAGTGTCTAGGGGTACGCACAGGCTCAGGATTGGTGTGCCTCCAGGCTTGGAGGGCTTGCCCAGTGTTGATTGGTCAGCTGGTTGTTATGGCCCATAGGCCCTCCCAGGGTGATTGCTATTCTTTGTGCATCATTGCTGTGCGCTTGTCCGTAAAGCACACCCAGGATCATAAAGCATAGCGCCACCAGCTAACTTCTGATTGGTTCCTTGTCACGAGTCAGGCATCTGACTTTCTAGTGTCTAGGACAAGGTCATAGAAGCACGTGTTAGTCCGTTATGGCTGCCAAAAGGGAAGCTGGTCCCTTCACTACAACATCTGCCTGTCAAGAGAAATAGCTGCCCAGATGGATAGAACACCTTCACTTGGAAGCAGGGCTCTTTCCAACCCAGAGTCATAGCCTGTAGTCTGGGCATACTTATAGTGCCCAAGGCAGCCAAGTCCTACCTGCTTGGTTGAGCCATCTCATAGCTTTATCCTGGCACAACAAAAAAAGGACAGACTTTTTTTTAAGTGTACCCTAAGCTCCAGTTAGGTCACTCCATCCACATCCTCCAGTCCCCCCTTTATCATTGGGTACACACCATCAGCATTGCAGATACCTCTGCTCCAGGTCTCAGCAGTGTTAATGGTGCTCTTCAGCCAGAAGTACAGGAAGCCCCATTGTATTCAAAGGAGCTTCCAGAAGTTTCCCTAGCTCCAGAATTTCCCCAACATGGAGCATTAAGCAACAAGCCTGAAGTGAAATTACTGTGAAATCTCTCTGAATTTATGACTCTTAAATACCTGACAGAAACAACTGAAGGAGGGGAGGGTTTGCTTTGGCTCACAGTTCAAGGGTACAGTCCATCATGGTGGAGAAGGTGTGGCAGCAAGACCTGGAGAGAGCATGTGCTCACATTCAGGAAAGGGAGTAGAGGGATGTGGGACTGGGATATAAAACCTCGGGTACCCAGCCCCCAGTGACTCATTTCCTCCAGTGAAGCATTACCTTCTAAAGGCTACACAGATAAAAATAAATAAATAAAACAGCACCCACCTGCTGTGGACCAAGTGTTAAAACACATAAGCCTGGGGGGAGGGCATTTGAAATTCAAGTCACAACACTCCTTTACCACTAAGAATGAAGAGACAGGTTCATCTGAAGCCTATAGCCCAAACTGTTTAGTCAGATGGGTGGGATGAGGGAACTGAGGGTTGACCTTGAGAATAATTAGAGCTGGTGCATGGGTCCATCTGGACTCAGGTGTGTTTGTGATGGCTAACACTGTCAACTTGATAGGATCTAGAATCACCTAAAAGACACTCCTCCAGGGGTGTCTTCCAGAAAAGGCTTAACAGAGGAGGACGCCCCACCCTGAATGAGTGGAGCACTGTCCTGTGGGCTGGGGTCCCAGACTGAATGAAAAGGAGAAAGCCAGCTGAGCACCAGTATCCATCTCTCTCTGCTTCCTGACTATGGATATCACATGACCAGCTGCCTTAGGATCCTGCTACCATACCTTCCCCAGCCCCCTAGAACTGTGAGCCACAATTAATTAACCCTTCCTACTTTCAGTTGCTTTTATGACAGTGATGAGAGAAGATAAGAATACAGCACCTCTTCCTCACCTGGTGTGAGGGTGCAAGAACAGAAAGACAGGGATTGTTGTATTCTTTTACCCTTCTGGGTATCAGTTCAGGTGAGCTGAACAGGATTCTTCAGTTCAAGGCTTGGTCTCTGTCAATTCCCCCAGCATCCCAGCAGGTGGCAAAGCTCCTGGAGCGATGAAGACTCTCAACCAGACCCAAACAAAGATTGAGCATCTATTGACTGCCACAGTCTGGAAGAAATTTTCCACTAGCTACAAGGCCTGGGGAGCAGACACATAATTCAGAACCTTTGGCTGACATTGAAGTTTTGCTCTCAGAACACCATTTGAGGGAGAGCAATTGGGAGGCTCCACCATTCTCATCACCCCCCTGTTGAGGACCACCCAGGGATGACTCTGCAGGGGTCCAGTCTGAGCCCCTCCGAGAAAAGGGCAGCACTTCTTCTAAGCCACAAGAGAGCCTGGTGGAGGGGGCACACTGCATGACTGCACCCTCCAAGGAAGTAGGGGTGAATTGAACTGATAGTTCCCACCTTGACTTTTGTCTGCTTTCCTTAAACCCCACCTTCATTCCCAGGGCCTGGAGGTTCAGATTTCTTTGCATGAGTGTGGAAGGGGTGTGCCTGCAGGTGGAGGTCAGAGGTCAACATCAGGTGTCCACCTTGTCCTTTTTCTTTCAGACGGGGTCTTTCAGTGAAACTGGCGCTCACCAGTTTAGCTAGTCTGGCTAGAGAGCAAACCTGGGGATCTTCCTTGTTGTCCGGGTCCCCAGGAACACCAACAAACATTGCCAAGCCTGGTCCTAAACTGTGTAAGAGTGAAGAGAGCTAACCAAGAGCAAGCAAGAAACTGAGCAAGCAGGAATCATGGATGTGTTGAGTTTTCCTGCAGTCTTGACTGTGGCTAGTTGCCACAGTCCTTGCCTTGACTCCACCCATTCGAGGGCTGACACTTCAGAAGTGTAAGCTATTAACCCTTTCCTCCTTTAAGCTGCTTTTTCTCAGAGTGCTTTTATCACAGCAACAGAATGATACTGGAAGGCCGAGAGAGCTGGTCATGATGAACATGTTAATAACCCTGACACTTTGGCAGCCCATGAGGGAGGATTACCAGGAGTTTAAGGCTAGCCTAGGTTATATAGTGAGATCACTGCATTGATATATAAGAGACTTGAAGAGCTAAAGATTTTGTCATGGGGTCAGTGAGAGGACTCAGTAAGTAACAGCCACCCAGTAACTTGCCACATAGCCTGGCTACCTGAGTTCTATCCCTGGAACATACATGGTAGAAGGAAAAAACTGACTGCTACAAGCTGTCCTCTGTTCTCCGCACACACACCATGGATGTATTCAACCCCCTCAATAAGCAAATGAAAAAAGAACACTTAGGTTCTAGAATAAATCCTTTGACAATTGGGGGGGGGTGATAAATGTGCATGTGAGACCCTACTAAGTGCTAGGTCCTGCTGTAGGTCATGCTGGGGTACCCTCAGAAATGAAAGAGGAAAACACTCTTCCCATGCAAAAGTTACAATACAATTGTGGGAGGCAAAAAAATAGTCAAAGAAACACTAAAAATAGGTGGGTATGGTGGCACATGTCTGTAACCCAGGCCCTTAGAGGCTGGTCTGGACCACATAGTAAGACTCTGTCTCTTATCCCATCCCCCCCCACCCGCCCCGAGCAAAAAAAACCCCACAGAAAATGGGGAGATATGCTAAGGGACAAAATAAAGCACAAAGGATACTAAGGGAACCTGTATAGCTATTTGGGGCAAGGAACACTGGCTATGAAAGGAGTTGACTTGGAGTACGGCTCTGAAGACACTAGCATCCCAACCCCAGGAGCCTCATTGGGCATTCTGCTGAGTTTTAATCTCAACTCAACACGATCTACAATGTCCTGAGAAGGGTCTCAATGAGAGAGTGTCTAGATCATGTTGACCCAGGAGAGGCCTATGTCATCTGTTAATGGATGTGAGAAGACCCAGCCTGAAAGTGGGTGGCACTACTCTTGGGGTTGGGTTCTGAACTGTGTTAAGAGCAGACACCAAGCACGCATGTGCTCACTGCTCTCTGCTCCTGACTATGGGTGTGGTGTGACTGGCTGTGCCAGGTCCCTGCCACTGTGACTTCTCTGAAATGATAAGATTGTAGCCTGGAATTCTGAGCTAACATAAACTTTTCATCTTGAATGCTTTTACTTGGTGACATCTCACTCTGAAGCTCAGGTTGGCTTGAAGATCACTGTATAGGACTCACTATATTGCCCAAACAGACCTAGAATTCAGTATGTAACCCACGATGGTCACAAACTTATAATCCTTGTGCCACAGCCTCTCAAGTGTTAGGATTATAGCTGTGCAACACCGTGCCTAGCCCCCACCCAAAAAAGAGGGAGAACAATTTCCTACAGCTTGCAGATTTTGATACCCTGACTTTTTGTTGGATTGAGACACATGAGTGAAAAATTAAGGGGAATCAAAACCACTTGGTTAGTAGTCTTTGAGGTAATAAACAAACAAACAAACAAATTCCTGATATGTCCACATGTATTCTTATATTTAAATGTGTTTGGGGGATCTAACACCAGCGATCTTCGCGCTGGACTGAATTTGGCGGCGGGATCTGACACACCGAGGCCCGGTGGCAGTCCTACCTCTATCTGTTGGCCCAGGTAGGCGGGGGGGGGGGGGCGGCTATTTCTGGTTCCAGTTTGTCATCACTGCTCAGAGTCATCTGACACCAGCGATCTGCAAATTTGGTGGGATCCGACACACCAGGATCCCGGTGGCAGTTCTGTCTCCATCCGCCAGCCCAGCAGGACCCAACACACCCGAATACTGCCAAAGCCCCTGTAACAGTGACACCTCCATCCAGGAGAAGAGGACAAACATCAGAGTATTGGATCTGTTTGCATCTATCAGAAGAGAACCTTGGTCCCATACCCACCAGGAGAGCAAGAAATTCCTGCTACACCCACCAGAAGAAAGGATGAGAAGAGGACAAGGTAAAAGCACATTTAACAACAGAAAATTCAATATGACACCACCGGAGAATAGGAACCATACACAAGTAAGACCTGAACATCACGATGCAGATGAACCAGAAGAGATGACCTTAAAAACATCTTCAGAAAAATGATAGAGGACCTCAAAGAGGACATGAGAAAATCCCTTAAAGAAATGGAAGAAAAAATACAAGATATCAACAAATCTCTCAAGGAAACAGTTCAAGACCTAAAGACTGAAATAAAGAAAATAAAGAAAGCACAATCTGAGGGAATGCTGAAAATAGAAAAGCTAGGTAAACGATCAGGAACTACAGATGTTAGCATAACCAACAGAATACAAGAGATGAAAGAGAGAATCTCAGGAGTTGAAGATACGCTAGCAGAAATAGATTCATCAACCAAAGAAAATCTTAAGACCAACGAATCCCTAACACAAAATATCCAGGAAATATGGGATACCGTGAAAAGATCAAACCTAAGAATAATAGGTACAGAAGAAGGTGAAGAAATCCAACTCAAAGGCACAGAAAACATATTCAACAAAATCATAGAAGAAAACTTTCCCAACCTAAAGAAAGACATGCCAATGAAAATACAAGAAGCCTACAGAACACCAAATAGACTGAACCAAAAAAAAAAAAAAGGTCTCCTCGCCACATAATAATCAAAACACCAAACATACAGAACAAAGAGAAAATATTAAGAGCAGCAAAGGAAAAAGGTCAAGTAACCTATAAAGGCAAACCTATCAGAATCATACCTGACTTTTCCATGGAAACTCGGAAAGCCAGAAGGTCCTGTATAAGATATTCTACCTACACTAAGAGACCATGGATGCCAGCCCAGACTAGTATACCCAGCAAAGCTTCCAATCATTATAGATGGAGAAAACAAGATATTTGGTGACAAAACCAGATTCAAACAATACATATCCACCAATCCAGCCCTACAGAAAGTTCTGGAAGGAAAACTGCAACCCAAGGAAGTTAACTATAACCAGAAAAATATAGGCAATAGATAACCCCATTTTACCAACAGCCAAAAGGAAAAAGGGATAGAATCCCACACATAATCTCACCACCATCACCAAATCAAAAATAAACAAGAATGAACAATCAACGGTCATTAATATCCATCAACATTAATGATCTTAACTCCCCTATAAAAAGACACAGATTAGCAGAATGGACAAATAGACAGAATCCTTCCTTCTGCTGCATACAAGAAACACACCTCAACTTTAAAGATAGACAATACCTTAGAATTAAAGGTTGGGGAAAGATTTTTCCAATCAAATGGACCCAAGAAGCAAGCGGGGGTAGCAATCCTAATATCCAACACATTGGACTTTAAACTAAAATCAATCAAAAGAGAATGAAGAAGGTCACTTCCTACTCATCACAGGAGAAATCCATCAAGATGAAGTCTCAATTCTGAACATTTATGCCCCAAATACAAAGGCATCCACGTTTGTAAAAGAAACACTACTAAAACTCAAATCACACATAAAACCACACACACTTATAGTGGGAGACTTCAACACCCCTCTCACCACTGGACAGGAACACCAGACAGAAACTTGACAAAGAAACAAAACAACTAATAGAAGTTATGAAGCAATTGGACTTAACAGATATCTATAGAACATTCCATCCAAACACAAAACAATTTACCTTCTTCTCAGCGCCACATGGAACCTTCTCTAAAATCGACCACATTCTTGGCAACCTCAACAGGTACAAAAAAATTGAAATCACCCCCTGTATCTTATCAGACCACAAAGCTTTAAAATTAGAATTCAACAACAACACGAACTACAGAAAACTTACAAACTCATAGAAATTAAGTAACACCCAATTGCATAATTCCTGGGTCCAGGAAGAAATAAAAAAAGAAATTAAAGATTTCCTAGAATTCAATGAGAATGCAGACACAACATATCCAAACCTATGGGATACTTTGAAAGCAGTGCTAAGAGGAAAGTTCATAGCGCTAAATGCCCACATGAAGAAACAGGAGAATAATCACACTAGAGAATTAATAGCACAACTAAAAGCTTTAAAAAAACAAAGAAGCCAATATACCCCGGAGGAGCAGATGCCAGGAAATAATCAAATTGAGGGCTGAAATCAATAAAATGGAAACTAGGAGAACAATATAAAGAATCAATATAACAAAGAGTTGGTTCTTCAAGAAAATCAACAAGATAGACAAGCCTTTATCCAAACTTATCAAAGAGTGAACATGCAAATTAATAAAATCAGGAATGAAAAGGGGGACATAACAACAGACACAGAGGAAATCCAGAGAATCATCAGGTCATATTTCAAAAACCTATATTCCTCAAAATTCGAAAATCTAAAGGAAATGGACATTTTTCTGGACAGATTTCACTTACAAAAATTAAATCAAGAACAGATAAGCAACTTAAACAGACCTATAACCCCTAATGAAATTGAAGCAGTCATCAGAAGTCTCCCAACCAAAAAAAGCCCAGGGCCAGATGACTTCAGTGCATAATTCTACCAGAAATTCAAAGTACAGCTAAAACCAATTCTCCTCAAAATATTCCACACAATAGACCAGAAGAGTCATTACTAAACCCTTTTTATGAGGCTTCAATAACCTTGATACCCAAGCCACACAAAGACACAACTAAGAAAGAGAACTACAGACCAATATCCCTCATGAACATTGATGCAAAATTCTCAATAAAATACTGGCAAATCGAATCCAAGAACACATCAGAGAAATCATCCATCACGATCAAGTAGGCTTCATCCCAGGGATGCAAGGATGGTTCAACATACAAAAATCCATCAATGTAATCCACCATATAAACAGACTGAGGAAACACACACACACACACACACACACACACACACACACACACACACACATGATCATCTCACTAGATGCTGAAAAAGCCTTTGACAAAATCCAACACCCCTTCATGATAAAGGTCCTGGAGAAATCAGGGATAACAGGAACATACCTCAACATAATAAAAGCAATATACAGCAAGCTGACAGCCAACATCAAATTAAATGGAGAGAAACTCAATGCAATTCCTCTAAAATCAGGGGCAAGACAAGGCTGTCCACTCTCTCCATACCTCTTCAATATTGTCCTTGAAGTTCTAGCAAGAGCAATAAGACAACAAAAGGAGATCAAGGGAATACAAATAGGAAAGGAAGAATTCAAACTCTCACTATTTGCAGATGATATGATAGTCTACATAAGTGACTGGAAAAACTCTATCAGGGAACTCCTACAGCTGATAAACACCTTCAGCAAAGTGGCAGGATACAAGATTAAAAAAAATCTGTAGCCCTACTATATACAGATGACACATTGGTGGAGAAAGAAATCAGAGAAACATCACCCTTTACAATTGCCACAAACAACATAAAATACCTTGGGGTAACACTAACCAAAAAAAGTAAAAGACCTGTACCATAAGAATTTTGAGTCTCTAAAGAAAGAAATTAAAGAAGATACCAGAAAATGTAAAGATCTCTCATGCTCTTGGATAGGTAGGATCAACATAGTAAAAATGGCAATCTTGCCAAAAGCAATCTACAGATTTAATGCAATCCCCATCAAAATCCCAACACAATTCTTCACTGACCTTGAAAGAACAATTCTCAGCTTTATATGGAGAAACAAAAGACCCAGGATAGCCAAAACAACCCTGTACAATAGAGGAACTTCTGGAGGCATCACCATGCCTGACTTCAAGCTCTATTACAGAGCTATAGTCCTGAAAACAGCTTGGTATTGGCACAAAAAAAACCAGGTAGATCAATGGAATAGAGTTGAAAACCCTGATATTAACCCACACACCTATGAACACCTGATTTTTGACAAACAATCTAAATATATATATGCTGGAAACGCTGAAACAAAGAGAACATCTTCAACAAATGGTGCTGGCATAACTGGATGCAAACATGCAGAAGACTGCAGATAGACCCAAGCTTTTCGCTCTGCACAAAACTTAAGTCAAAATGGATCAAAGACCTCAACATAAACCCAGCCACACTGAACCTATTAGAAGATAAAGTGGGAAATACCCTTGAATTAATTGGTACAGGAGACCGATTCCTGAATGAAAGACCCCTGCCCATTAGCTCTCTCTCTCGCTCTCGCACACTCGGTGACACGCCCGGCCGCCGGCGCCCTCCCAAGCTGGTCCACCCCAGCCCGCCCGCCTGGCACCACACCCCGGGGCTGGGGCCGAGCGAGGAGCCCGCGAGGCGGCGAGAGGGCGAGCGCCAGGCAGGCCGGCCCGAGGCCCCCGCCCCCCACGCCCCCACACGATGGGGAACACTCCGTCTCAAGGATATCTATGGTCAGCCATCTGGACGCGGAGGGAGGAACTGCCGGGTCTGTTGTACCCAAGATAAGATAGAGCCAAGGCAGCTTCGCCTGATTACCAGACCTTGAGAACATGTTGACTCGAAAATAACTCTGTGCCTCATTTAAATTGTCCAATAGAATCCCTGTAACTATGCTTTTCGCTTCTGTACTGCGCTTTTTGCTATATAAGGACCCCTCTCCCTTAGCTCGGTGCGCTTGGCCTCACAGAAGCTAAGTCGCCCCGGGTACCCGTGTATCCAATAAAGCCTCTTGCTTTTTGCATCCAAGTTCGTAGTCTCGCTGATTCCTGGGTACAGGTCTCCTTCAATGAAAGTACCTCTTCGGGGGTCTTTCACTGAACATAACACCAGTAGCACAGACCCTGAGATCAAAAATTAATAAATGGGACCTCCTGAATCTGAGAAGCTTCTGTAAGGCAAAGGAGACAGTAAGCAAGACAAAACGGCAGCCCACAGACTGGGAAAAGATATTCACCAACCCCACATCTGATAGAGGGCTGATCTCCAAAATATACAAAGAACTCAAGAAGCTAGTCTCCAAATCACCAAACAATCCAATTAAAAAGTGGAGTACAGAACTAAATAATTGAGAGAATTCTCAATAGAGGAATCTAAAATGGCTGAAAGACACATAAAAAAGTGTTCAACATCCTTAGCCATCAGGGAAATGCAAATCAAAACAACTCTGAGATACCATCTTACTCCTGTCAGAATGGCTAAAATCAAAAACACCAATGACAGTTTATGCTGGAGAGGATGTGGAGAAAGGGGAACACTTCTCCACTGCTGGTGGGAGTGCCAACTTGTACAGCCACTTTGGAAATCAGTATGGTGACTCCTCAAGAAAATGGGAATTAGTCTACCACAAGATCCAGCAATTCCACTCCTAAGCATATACCCAAAAGAAGCACATTCATACAACAAAGACATCTGTTCAATGATGTTCATAGCAGCACTATTTGTAATAGCCAGAAAATGGAAGCAGCCTAGATGCCCCTCAACTGAAGAATGGATAGAGAAATTGTGGTACATTTACACAATGGAGTACTACTCAGCAGAAAAAAACAATGGAATCTTGAAATTTGCAGGAAAATGGATGGAACTCAAAGAAACCATTCTGATCTAGGTAACCCAATCACAAAAAGACAAACATAATATGTACTTACTCATATGTGAATTTTAGACATAGAGTAACAGATTACCAGCCTATAATCCACACTGCCAGAGAAACTAGTAAACAAGGAGGACTCTAAAAGAGACAAACTTGTCCCCTGGAGAAGGGGAAAGGGTCACCATCCTCTGAGCAAATTGAGAGTATGGGAAAAGGGGGGAGGGAGCTGCGAGAATGAGAAGGGAAGAAGAGGAAGGATGCAGAGGTCATGAGGGAGCAGAAAAGGTTGAATCAGGTGAAGATTAGAAGAAAGGATATGTGATAGGTAGAGTTTTAATTGGGGGAGTGGTAGGGGAGGAAGGGAGGGAGAAGGGAACTGGGATTGTCATGTAATTCAATCTTGTTTGTAATTCAAATAAAAAAAATAAATGTGTTTGGGGTTATACCTCTATTCTTGGTTATACTTGTTTGGCCCTGTGGTTATAAAATTGTCTCTGTATACAAGTTTTTGGTTTTAATTATGTACTAAGTATTATGGAACTTATTACAATAAAGCACTTATGACACATTAAACCAGTTGATGGAGGCTGGAAGGATGGCTCAGCAGTTACTAATGATTGCTTTTCTTGCAGAGGAGGACCCAAGTTCAGTTCTAAGCAATCATACTAGGCAGCTTACAACTACCTGTAATTCCTAGTCCAGGGAACTGATGTCTTCTTTTGGCCCCCATGGACTTTCTCTCTCTCTCTCTCTCTCTCTCTCTCTGTCTCTCTCTCTCTCTCTCTCTCAAATTAAACACTTCTTAAAAAATAAACCCCAGTTGATATCCTAATCCACACTCCAAGTCCTTTCATGATGCCTCAGTGGACAAACATGGCAGTTCCAGAAAATGGGGTGAGCTTCCTCAATCCTCAGTCTCCCCATGCAGATACATGTAGCAGGTGCCTGCTGGGGCACCTATTAACTACCTAGGTATGCCCTCACAGGTCATTTCCTAGCTTAGATCCTGTAACTTCATCCACTTAATAGATAGTCATAATAATTTAAAAGAGAATAAGGGGCTGGGTAGATGGCTCACAGGTACAGTGACTGCTGCACAAATGAGGAGATGAGTTAGGATGAGCTGGATGTGGCGGGGTAGTCCCAGTGGCACTTTGGAGAGACCGGAGGCAGAGATAGGAGAAGCCTGGAGAGCTCCCTGGCCACCCGTAAAAGCAAATGAGAGACCATGTCTCAAATATGGTAGAAGGCAGGACAGATACCCGAGGTTGTCTTTTGACCTGCATACTCATCATGATGCAGGCATGTTAGCACTTACACACACACACACACACACACACACACACACACACACACACACACACACACACAAAAGAGCATATAAACACACAGACACACAATACAGACACAGACAGACATACACCTCACACACATACAGGATAAAGAATAAGAATAGAAATAAGATAATAGTTGTAATAATAGTGTCTTCAATCTTATAAAGACTTGGAAAGGCTCAAACACAATGAGGTATCAGGAGCCAGCCCTGGTCAGATATAAAAGTCTCCTTTACCAGAGGCTTGGTGACCTCCATGCTAAACCGCCAATTTAGTCAAGCACCCCACCCCTTAGATTAGTGTTCCAAGATAAACCACAAGAAAGTTCCGGGACACCTGCCCAGGCCTGAGGGCATTTAACACCCATTCCTCCCCCTCCCTTACTTCCTCTTTCTTTACTTCCTCCTTTCTCTTTAAAAACTCCTTGCTTAAGTTCAATAAATAGACCTTGACAACCATTGCTTGGTCTCACTCTTTCTTTCTCGCCTATTTATTTTCAGGCTTAATCCCCCTCGCGACTCACGAATTACCAGAACCCCATGGGCCGGAGCAATGAGGAATCTTAAATGACTTATAAAAATGCAAGGCAGTACAGATACAAATTTTGATAGACCTGCTAGTGACAGGACAGTCAAATTCATCTCCTTTTAAATATCTTTTGAATTTCAGATTTATTTATTTTTATGTGTATGAGTGCTTCCCTGAATGCATGTATATGCATCCTATGCATGCAAGTATCTGCAGAGGCCAGAAGAGGGCACTGAATCACTTAGAACTTGAGTCACAGATGGTTGTGAGCCACCATGTGGGTGCTGGAAATCAAATCTAGGTCCTCTGCAAGAACAGCAACTGCTCTTAAGAGTTAACTGCTGAGCCATATTTTAAATTTATTTGTATGTGCATGTGCCTGCATGAGTTTCTGTGCACCCTGCATCTACAGGTGTCCCCAGAGACCAGAAGAGGGTGTCAGATTGCCTCGAGCTACAGTTAGAGGAGGTTGTCAGCAGCCTGACATGGGTGCTGGGAACCAAACTCGGATCCCTGTAAGAACAGTAAGTGCTCTTAATTTGCTGGAGCATCTCTCCAGCCCCTCTTCTCTGTACCTGTGTCTGTTTCTTTTCTCAGAAGATGAAGTGATTCAACAGAGAATTTTCTTCAAGAATCACAAAATATAAGCTCCTCTGAGAACAGACCTGCTTTTTCCTCCGTGAGAGGATGTCATTCATACTTGGAGGCTTTTCTTGACAGTTTCTGTCTGGCACTCCACGCAGCAGCAGGATGGATAGCTCAGTATTACTTGTCTCTTTCAGCACTTCAGCACATCCCATTTCCCCATCATCCAAGATGAGCAATTACTTCTGAGATGGCTCATCTTAAGTAGTCTGGACTAGACTTGAATTCAAGAACCTCTCATCTTTCTTGGAATCACTGATGTTTCTGCCTCCTTCCTTCCTCCCCCCCTCTCTTTCTGTCTTTCCTTTGTCTCAACCCCGTCTTCCTTCCTTCCTTCCTTCCTTCCTTCCTTCCTTCCTTCCTTCCTTCCACATACATGGCAGAAGTTCTACTATTAAACCATGCTCTCAGACCTTCACTGGAGGATTCTGGGAAAGTGTTCTATTACTGAGCCACATCCCAGTTCCATACTGGGACATACTAGGCATGTTCTCAACTACCAAACCATGTGCCCAGTCTTCCTTTTGCTTTTGAGGCAGGGCCTCACTAAATTGCCCAGGTTGGCCTGGCATTTGTAATCCTCCTGCCTCTGTCTTCAAAGAAGCCAGAATCACAGGCACATGTCACCAGGGCAAAGCCTTCAGTTAACACTTGCTGAATAAACAAACACACTGTCTTAAAAAATGTATATAATATCCAATATTGAGAAAAATCCCTGCCTATAAGAGAAAAACAAACAGCAAATGGAAGCGCCCAAGGAAATGGGTCAAGATGACATAAGAACATAGTAGATGGCCTCTAGCTGTTGTTAATGTCATCATAGTGTTAGTGATGACACCGGAAAGAGGGTGAATAAAATCTAATGACAATTGTTAAAGAACAGAGAGTGTATGAGATGGACACTGAATGAAAGGAAAAAAGAAAAAGGTGACCACACAGAGCATAAGGAAACAGAAAACTAGACAAGATGGCTTTTTCCACCACAGGCTGAGTGGAGAGGAAACTCCCATATGGGCTAGAGGGCTTTGCATCTTATCCACACTCCTGAAATGCCATCAACCCTATTAAAAACGAGAAATGAAGGGTTTGGTTCTGAATTAAAAGTTGAGACTAAGGACCAACACAGTGGGTGACGGTGCTTTCTGTGAAGCCCAGAGACCTGAGTTTGACCCATGGGACCCATGAGGTGGGAAGAGAGACCTGACTGCTAAGAACTGTCTTCTACCCTCCACATGAATGCCCTGGCACATACTCACACATATGCACAGAATAAGAAACAAAGTATACTTCTTTAATAAAGTGAAACTACAGGGTTGCAGAAATGGCGCAGTTAGTGAAATGCTTGATGTGCAAGAGTGAGGACTGGATTGTATGCCTAGCACCCACATAAAAGCTGGGTGTGGCAGCACACGTCTATAGCTTCAGCAGTGGGGAGTGGTGGGCAGGGCCTGGGGGGGTTCTGGCCAGTCATCGTGGCAGAACTAATGAGCTACAGATTTAGGGTGAGACCCCAACTCTGAAAAAGAGTAAGAATAAGTAGGAATGCTGTCAAGGAAAACACCCAATGATGACCTCTGGGATCCACACACATGTTCATAAGAGAACACACACACACACATACACACACACACACACACACACACACACACACACACACACACACCTACTTTTAGAATGCAAAACCAACTTGGCTATTTCTTTTCTTAGAACCCAAATTTATGAATATCTATGACCCAATTCTGGTTCCCAGATGGAACCCCACAGGGCTCAGCAACCTTGTCCTTCCAGCTTGACGGTGGCCCTCTGATCTTAACCATAACATAAATGCAGACTTTGTGTTAGTCACTGAGACACAGATGCAACATGAGGGAACATGGCCCAGTTCTCTATTTGTGGAACCAAACCACAAACATGGCCCTTGGTGGTTCCCTGGCTTCTGCTTCTATAGTACAGCCCATGGCTGAGCTGTGCTACTTCTTGTTGATGGAAGCAGACTGGGGATACAGCGCACAGGCAAATGGCTGTCCCTTGCTCCATCACTTCCTTAACAAGGCCTGTGGTTAGGAACAGAGAACTAGTGCCTTAAGGACAAGGTCGGAAACACAGCATGTGCGAATTGATAGAATTCGTCATTTTTGAAATAAGACTAGAAAACCAGATACTGGGTAAGCTAAAGTCTCAACTCTGTGCGTGTGTGTGTGTGTGTGTGTGTGTGTGTGTGTGTGTGTGTGTGTGTATGTGTGTGCGCGTGCGCGCACGTCCATGCTGCATATGGAGTCCAGAGGATGACCTAACCTTGGGTTGCTATTCAGGAACTGTCTGTCTTATCTTTTTATATACAGGATTTTGTAAATATGTAAGTATTTAACTTAAATCCTATTTATTTATTTATTTATTTATTTGGTTTTTTTTTGAGACATGGTGTCTCTGTGTAATATCCCTTTGTAGACCACTTTGTAGACCAGACTGGCCTGGAACTCTCAGAGATCCACCTGCCTCTGTCTCCCAAGTGCTGGGATTAAAGGCATGCTCCACCACCACCCAGCTAAATATATTTTAAGTATAGAAACTTTTTTTTTTGACCCATAGCTCACCAATTTGGCTAGAATGGTGGCTGCCTAGTGAGTCCCAGGGATCCTCTTATTCCTGCCTCTCCAGCACTGGGATTACAAGTGCAGTTCACCATGCCTTGATGTTTTACATGATCCCCAGTGATAGAGCTCAGGTTGCTATGCTTGGATAACAAGGGCTTACATACTAAATCATCCACACAGCCCCTAGCCTCTTTCTCTCTCTCTTAACAAACAGGTCACAGCTTACAGCAGGTAGCATTGCTTCTGAGATCCCAAATTGAGCCCGAGGCTAAACTGTATAATGCTGTATTTATTGGATTCTATTACACATCCTGGCCTCATCTTTTTAAGTTTTATTTGTTGCCTGTGAAATTTTAATCAGCTAAAGCAAAACAAACACATTATAAAGACGAGATAATGGAGGTCATAAAATCAACAGCTCCATATTAAATACTTAAAAAAGGAAGACTGTGATCACATCTGGAGAGTCCACATGAAGAAAATTATGGAAGAAATGCATCAACTCTGATAGACGGGGCATCATGAGGGCTTCAGAGTCGCCACGGGGTAGAGCAAGGACCTTTCATCTCAAGCTGTTGACATTGTATATCATCGCAGTGGGAAACAGCTGGGAGTTATAATTTGAAAAACTAATGTGACAGATAAAATTCAACATCTTGTTGACAGGATCTAGAATCATGGAAGAGGTAAATCTCCAAACATCTCTATAAGGGATTATCTAGATTAAACTGTCTGAGGTAGGGACACCCACCCTAACTGTGGGTGGACCCATCCTGAGGCTGGCATCTTGTGATCGAATCAAGTGGAGTAAGGAAGCTGAAGGCCAGCACTGTATCTCATCCTGCTTCCTGTAGCATGACCAGTGAGGTCATACTCTGGTTGCCCTCACTTCCCACATCACAATGGACTGTACTCTCAAACTGTGAGCCAAAATTAACCCATCTTCATTTACATTGTGTTGGTCAAGTGTTTTGTTGTAGTGATGAGGAAAGTAACAAAGCCCGTCTGTGGCTGCCCCTTTAGTATTGGACATGACCATGTGACTCTCTTTGGGTGATGAGATGTAAGCACACTTACCTTGGGCAGAGGTGGTGGGTGAATCCTCTTGTACCAGTCATGTCTCAGTAAGCAAAAAATTCCCTGAATCTTTGCTACTGGGCATCAGAATGAAGCCATGGAGGTGATGAGGCTCAAGGAACTTTTGAAGAAAAATGACCCAGCCAAGCCCTGCATCAGTCAACTGGCTTCAGCTGGTTTACAGATCCATAACCATCGTATAAATGCTTCTTGGGACTCTATTGAGTACTAGGGTGATTCGATGCACAATATCATTCTTATGATTTGCATGTGAAATACTGCCCACAGGTTCATGGAATGAACAGTTGGTCTCCAGCTAGCGGCAGGGTTTTCGGGAAGTTCTGAAAATGCTTATCCTTCCGGGGTATAGTTAGAGGAAGGGGGTCACTAGGGTGCATACCTTTGCAAAGTATAACCCAGTCCTTGGTTCCTTTCATCTTTCTCTGCTTCCTGTTCACCATGAGATGAACCATTATACTTTCACCACCATTATACTTTCATCACAGTCCCAGAGTGATGCAACCAACTGAAATCTCCAAAACATGAACCAAACTGGAAGTTATGCCACATAGTCTGTCACATCAGCATGTGTTTTGAGACTGAAAAGATGGCTCAATTGATTAAGTGCTTACCATGCAAGCATGGGTATCTGAGTTCGAAGCTTAGAACCCATCTCTTAAAAAAAAAAATGGGCTGGGCATACATGGTGGTGCATGTTTATAATGTCAGCACTAAGGAGACAGAGGGGAGCATCCCTGAGGTTTGCTGTTTAGTCAGTCTAGCTTACTGAAAGGTGAAAGACCCTGCTTCAAAAACAAGATGGACAATACCTGGGGAACTATAACTAGGGTTATTGTCTGGTCTCTACAGGCATGTACACATATCTGCACCACACATATAGACACATGGGAAAATTCCCAACTTACATAATTTGTATTATGGAAAATTCTATTCCACCATTTAGTGTAGGTACACTAAAATAAGGGAACACAGAGTTTGAAATCTATACAAGAAATTTAAGGTATCATAATAGCAGGAAATTGGAGGCCTTTGGAGAGTAAAGAAAACACATGCTTTCAAAAGAACATCTAGGAAGTAAAAGTAGACATAACAAAGCAATTGTTTTGATATATAAACACACATATATGATCCTTCACACATGTGTACTATCCTGTACATACGAGCATGCACACACACACACACACACACACACACACACACACACACACACACCGTGAAGGTTAGTTTCAATTACAACTTGACACAACCTGGAGTCACCTGAGATGAGGCTCAATGAGAGGCTGTCTAGACGGGATTGGCCTGTGGCATGTTTGTAGAATTGTCTTAAGTAAATCATGAGGAGACCCAGCCCACGGTGAGTGGCACCTCTCCCTAGGCAGGGGTCCTGAACAGTGTAAGAGTGGAGAAGCTGGGTCTGGAGAGATGGCTCAGGGGTTAAGAGCACTGGCTGCTATTCCAGAGGTCCTGAGTTCAATTCCCAGCAACTACATGGTGACTCACAACCATCTATAATGAGATCTGGTGCCCTCTTCTGGCGTGCAGGTATACATGTACAGCACTCAAACATAAAATATAAATAAATAAATTAGAAATATTTTAGGCCGGGTGGTGGTGGCACACACCTTTAATCCCAGCGCTTGGGAGGCAGAGGCAGGTGGATCTCTGTGAGTTCAAGACCAGTTCAAGACTCTACAAGAGCTATTTCCAGGAGAGCCTCCAAAGCCACAGAGAAACCCTGTCTCGAAACAAACAAACAAACAAACAAACAAAAAGAGTGGAGAAGCTGATCTCATCAAGCAAGTAAGCAAACAAACAAACGAGCAAGCACATGTTCACTTCTCTCTGCTGCTGACTAGACAAGGCTCCTGCCTTGACATCCCCACAAAAATGGACTGTCACCTGAAATTTTAAGCTGAAATAAACTCCTTTCTCTCCTAAGTTGCTTTAGATCAGGGTGTTCGACCACAACAACAGAGACAAAATTAGGACACACACATACACATGTATTTGTTGGTTAGTAGAACGCTAGTTACTACATAACAAGCAATGGTTTTTGTTTTAATCCAAAAGAAAGCAATAGCAGAGTGAAGAGCCAGTAAAGGAAAAAATTTACAGCTGAGAAAATAGACTCAGTGCCTTGGGTGGCAAAATAAATATCATTAGTTCTGTCAGGCAGAAAAAAAAAGATTCAGGGATAAAAAGATATATGAATAGACGATAGGCATGAAGGACTCAGGATAAAAATGTATGGAGAATGAATCTGTCTGAATAGCCATGCTGAAGTACAATCCAAACAATACCCTAAAATGTTCTTCAAATAAAAAAAATCTCCAGGGCTGGGAAGTTGGTTCAGAGGTTAAGAGGGAGCACTGTCCAGTTCACAGCACCCATGTCAGGAGGCTCCCACCTGCCTGCAACTTCAGCTCCAAGGGATTTGATACCCTCTTCTGGCACCTGTGGGCAACTGTATACACATATAATTTTTAAAAATTCCTAAAAATCTGCCCATCTAGTTTTTATTGTTAATTGGGTAATATAACTTAAAAAATGTCTATCTTAGACACATTTTGAGAATTGAAGTCTTTTCAATACAAGAAGAAAGAAAAAATTCCCCAAACATATAGATATAAAAACAGGCTGACTTTTTCCCCCTGTGGCTTCTGCCAGGGCTGCTGCATACAGTGGCCAGCTGCCAATTTCAGAAGATGTCACCCCATAATGATTTGAAAATAAAGTGGGTTTTATATGCCCCCCCCCCACCCCAAGAGAGGAAGCGACAGCTCCTGGTGGTGTGCGTGTGTGGATTTGAGATGCCTTCATCTGACAGAGAATGGCCTCCCTCGGGACTTCAGATCTCTGGCAGCAGCGAGTTTCAGTACATAATATATGCAGTCCCTCTGACATCAAGGTCCTAATTAAAATACTTCAGCTCAGACGGTAAGAAAAGGTGGCTTAATTGGGGATGGAGAGATGGTTCCATTGGTAAAGTGTTTGTCTCACTGCATTGGGACTGGAGTCTGGATACTTGGCACCCACATAAAGTCCAGGCACAGTCCTGGCAACTGCTAATCCCAACACCAGGGAGGCAGAGGCAGGAGTTTTCTGGAGACCGTTGGCCAGCCATTCTAGCCTAATTGGTGAGTTCTAGCTCCATCGAGAGACTCAGTCCTCCCAAAATGAGGTGAGATGGCTTTCATGCTACCAAGCTACCAAGCCTGAGTTCAATCTCTGACACTCCCATGGAAGAAGGAGAAAACTGACTCCTGCAAGTTGTCTTCTGATCCCCCATGTATACTATGGAACACACACACACACAGGCACACACACACACACACACACACACACACACACACACACACACACACACACACACACACACGGCATGTCTACATTGTAGGAGCCAATAGAGGGAGGCCACTGAGATTTCAGTAGGTGTTTGACACCTGGCAAGGTGATGATTCATCTAGAGAGGACAACAGACAATGAATCACAAGCACATGGTCAGAAAGCATGGCATCCATTGGGCCTCTGTAAATCATTTAAAATGCACAGTGGCCCTGTGGGAGATGAATCAGCATAGATTTCATGATTAATGGGAAGCCTGGCCTGTTGGTACACAACTGTTATCTCAGCTATTGGGGAGGCTGAGGCAGGAGGATTGAAAAATCAAGGCCAACCCTGTCAACACAGGCAGATACAATCTCAGAATAACAGGGGCTGGGGGTATGACCCAGTGGTTGAGCCGTTGCCTAGCATCTGGCAGGATATGGGCTCAATATTTAACACATTAAGAAGTATGTGTGTGTTGTATATGTGTGTGTTGTGTGTGTATTGTTTATGTGTGTGTATATGTATGTATGTGTGTATGTATGTTGTGTGTGTGTGTGTTGTGTGTATTGTGTATGAGTGTGTATATGTATGTATGTGTATATATGTTATATATGTGTGTGTATGGTATGTGTTATGTGCATGTGTGTTGTGTATGTATATGTCTGTCTATATGTGTGTTGTGTATATGTGTGTGTATAACGTACTGTAAGAAGTTAGAACCGTTGCAATATATAATTTAATTTAAAATAAATGTTAAAAATGAGACAACAGAATAACATGTAAATAAGATGGAAATGTCTTGAAAAGGGAGACACTCTATGAGGTGTTACATTAAGCAAAGGTCAAAACTTTGGAGCAGTGAGGATAGTAAGAGGGAATTGCTCCCCTCTCGCTATTTGAATGGGAGTAGATTCTACCTAACTGCACCAGTAAGTCACCAATGTTAAACAATAGCTGTGGTAATGGGAGTTTTCACTCTCTGATGTTAATGGATGTCTTTAGCGGGTGTATGATTGTGCTATCTTCCTCCTCCTCTCTCCCTGCCTCTTCCACTTTCTCCCTTCTCTCAGCAAGGAGGGCACAGAGAAGAAGGTCAAAATCAAACTGGAGTTTTTCCCTATAGATTCATTGATTCAGCTGAGCCTAAAGTATGCCCAGCTCTAAACTCCTACTTTCTGTTCCATAACCCTCTTTAGATTAGCTTCAACGGGGTGCTTTTATGACTTGTGTTAAAAGCTGTCTAACAAAAACAGAGTGTGAGGAAAGCATGACCAAGGCTTATGCAGATATCCAAGCCTGGGAGACCCATGATTGGACAACTGGGTCTTTTAAATGAAACTATCAGAGCCAAACCTCTTTTTCTACGGGGATATTAATACTGACAGGATTTGGAAACTTCATTTACTGTTGTGTGACACTGATAAAAATACTATAGATGGCTAGCCTTCTATAGTTGGTACTGCCTTACCCTTAAATACATGGCACGGCATAAATCCCTTTAAAATAAAGCCAATCTTCCTTCATCCTGTGGTTCCCCTCCCCCTTTCTTCTCTCTTGAGACCAGTCTCTATAGATGAGTGTATTTAGCCTCATGATCCTCTTGCCTCAGCCTCTCAAGTTTATTGTGTATGGGTATACACACCATACACAGTATTCATATAACCTGTTTTTGTTTAGTGACAATATGTATGTAGTATTTCTTGAAGTATCTCCTCCAAGTTTGAAACTATTCCCTTCATTTTGAAGTGAACTAAATGTATTTATTATCATTATCATTATTAATTTTTTGTTTTGTTTTGACCCTTTGTTGTGTAGCTCAGGCTGGTCTTGAACTCCTGTTCCTCCTGCTTCTACCTCCTATATTATTATATTACAGGCATGTACCACCATGCAAGGTTAAGTTTTTTTTTGGTATTTTTTTAACAGATAGATTAAAAAGAAAAAAAAAAAAACAAACAATAGCATGTAAGTAGTCCTGGTCAATGCATGTATCCATTACAATGTTTAAACCAGGTTAATTCTCTCTAAAAGAAAATACTTTTGAAGAAACAAACAATTAGAAAGGTATCCCCCGCCCTCCCCCACACAAATAACCCTCAGGTCCAGCAAGATAGCTCAGCAGGTAGGGATGCTTATGGCATGAGTTTAACACCTGGGCCCCATATGATGGAAGGAGAGACCTGACTCATGAAAATTATTCTCTACCACATGAGTGCTGTTACATGCATGCATGTGCTCACATACAATTTTAAAAATACCCAAAATAATAATAGCCCCAGATCGCTCATCATCTTAGTAGGGATATTTGCAAGGAAACAAAGCAAAAAGCTCCCCAAATTTGTTTGAACTGATTTAATTGACAAACAGAGGCAGATTTGGAAGGCGATGAGGGGTTGCTGTGGAGTCTTAGGAGACAAACAAAGGCTACAACAATCTTCAGAACTGGGAAGACAATTTATACTTGAAAACAGAAAGCACAGCTCTTCTCCTTCCTTCTGTTTGGAGTTATAAGACCCTCAGATCCATTAGCTTCTGGGGTAGTTCAAGGTTCACTCAGTTCATGGTTCAAGGGATCATTTAGCCACAATCAGTCACCAATTCCAAGATCAATGACTCCCAGTCCAATTTAATCAAACACCTATATCTTCAGTTCTGGATCATCAGAAGATAACACCTGGCTCACACTTTACTTAGGGAGGATATGGGTTGCTAGATACACCAAAGGCCTCCTTGTTTCTGACAGACAAGATTATTTGAAGGATGATGTTGGGGTTTAAACATGAAAAGTCCCCTATAGGTTCATGTATCTGAAAACTAGTCTCCCACTGGTGGCACTGTTGGGGAAGTGCCACCTTTAGAAGGAAGCGGGAGGGACTGGAGAGATGGCTCAGAGGTTAAGAGCACTGACTGTTCTTCCAGAAGTCCTGAGTTCAATTCCCAGCAACCACATGGTGGCTCAGAACCATCTATAATGAGATCTGGTGCCCTCTTCTGATATGCAGATATACATGGAAGCAGAATGTTGTATACATAATAAATAAAAAAAAAAAAAAAGAAGGAAGTGGGCCACTAAGGGTAGGCCTTAAGGTTTTACAGCCAGGCCACACTTCCTGTTCATCCCCTGCTTCCAGACTGCATATGTAATGTGAGCAGCTTCCTTGCTCCAGCTGCCATGTCTTCTCCTCTGTAATGAGAATTACGTTCTATAGAACTACGGTTCAAAACAAAGTCTTCCTCCCTTAAGTTTCTGCTTGTCAAGTATTTTTCCCAAGCAAGGAGAAAAACCACAAATACAGATGTGACTGATCCAAGGTAGCACAGAATTACAGCTGGGCCATGGGGAGGGGATATTAGAAGCCATAAACTGTCACTGTCTCCAGCAAGGGTTGATGGAGGCCAACATGTGGAACTGCACGAGAAGGGGCTCTTGGCCCCCACAGAGCTGATTCCCTATGGCTTCCTTCTAGAATTCTCCTCTGACTTCCCCAGCCGCCATCTTACCTGAGTTCTCAGATACCTAGAGCCCTTTCTCATGGGGACATGGCATTTGTTTTAGAAAATGAAGAAAGAAAACAAAGCTATTGGGTGCTTTTTCCTGTGGCTTAGCCAACAGGGATGCTGGTAGCCTGGCTAGTGGGGTCCCAGAGAAAGACATCCCAGTTCCAGTTGATGCCAAATTCAGAAAAACTCAGTGTTATCTGAAGTCCAACTAGAAGAAAAGCCAGGGTTCATTTACTTCTGAGCATCCATGCACTGTGCAAGCCATGTTTGTCATAGACCCCTGGATAACACACTGGTAACCTTGGAGAGGTAAAAGGAAATAATAATAGGACTTCTTGGAGCTTTCCTAGCCTGGTACGTCCATAAGTAATTCTCCAAAGGAGCAGATAGGTCAATTCCAAAGCCTCAGTATTGCCAAAATTTGGAGTTATATGTTCTCCTCAGATCAATAACTTGATTACATTAGCTATGGCACTGTGCTTTAACCCTTATTGTGATTTTTGTACTTTATAATGCTGTTTGGATAATCAGGGAAGGGAAAAATCCTAGATCTCCAGAAATCTAGGGCAGTGGGAATTTACTTAATGTTTTTTCTCAACTGTGTGTTTGTTTAAAAAGGTGGAATCCAGGTATGGTGGCACCTGCCGGGAACCCTGACTCAGGTTGGTGCAGGAGGACTGATATGATACACTGGAGGACAGTTTGAGCTATATAGTAAGATCCTGTCTCAGAAACTACCATAAATAAATAAATAATAAATAAGCAAGTACATAAATGCAGAGGTATGAGCATGCACACTAGACATCTCCAAAGGAACAAATGGAATGAAATACAATTGGGTAATGAGATTTCTCAGAGGTTAAAGTGCTTGCTCCACAAGCAAGAAGACCAGAGTTCAGATCCCAGAAGCCAGGTAAATGCTGGGCAAACTGATGTCCTGCCTGTGACCCCAGTACTCAGGGGGCAGACACAAGACATCTCAAGAATAAACTACACTAGATAAATGGCCAAGCTCCACTTTCAACAATAGACCCATATAAGGTGGAGAGTCCCAATGTCAACCTGTGGTTCCACATGCATGAGTGTAGACAAACATGAGCACTTGTACATAAACCTGTACTCACACATGTGAATACCATAGACCCATGCATGCATGCCACATGCACATACACATACACATACAAGAAAACCCACCCATAACTGATAGTAACAGATTTCACTAAAAACACTGACTTCAGCAACAACTAGATCCTAGGTCATCAACTCTCTTTACAGTGAAATATGATTGCTATCTTATACAATGTTTTTCTTTCAAAAGATGAAAGCAACAGGGAGGCTGGGGTGGCTCAGTGGGTAAGATGATTTCCTATACAAGTATGAGGACCTGTTTGAATCCCCAGCACCCATGTAAAAGATAGGCACAACTGCACATGTCTGTAACCCCAGTATTGGGTGACTGTGGTGGTTTGATGAGAATGGCTACTGTAGCTGTATTTGAGTACTTGGTCCCCAGTTGGTGGAACTGTTTTGGAAGGATTAGGAGGTGTGTCAGAGGATGTGTGTCACTGGGAATGGGCTTGGAAGTTTCAAAAGATTTACACCATTCCAAGTCTCTCTCTCTCTCTCTCTCTCTCTCTCTCTCTCTCTCTCTGTCTCTCTGTTATGTCTCAATCTGTGAATTCTCCTGCCCACATGCTGCCATGCTCCCCGTTATGATGTTCATGGACTCACCCTCTGAAACAGTAAGCCCCAAATAAACCCTTTCTTCTATAACTTGACTTGATCATGGTATTTTTGTCATAGAAATAGAAAAGTAACCATGATAGTGACAGAAACAGAGAGATCCTGATAGTACAGAATTGAATGGTTAAAAGCAAAGATTCTTGAACCCAAATATCTGATTATGTATGCATGTATTTATTTTGTATTTGCAATATAGAGACTTTTTGAGCACATAGCAGCCAAACTTTTCTATATTTGGAAAAAATTTCCATTTTCAGAGCCTTTTAAAGGTATAGTCTCCTAACTCAGACATCTGAGGGGATGTTGGGCAGGATCCTGAGGACTTGAATTCCACCCCTAGAACTCACATTAAAAAGTTTGATTGCATGGCAAGCATTTTACCCACTAAGCCATTCCCCCAGTCCCAAATATTGGATTTTAAAAAATTATGTGTTTGTGCACCTGAGTATAGCATCTGTGGGAGCCAGAACAGGGCACTAGATCCTCTGGAGTTGGAATTACAAGTAGTTATGAGCCACCCAATGAGGATAGTGGGAACTGATCCTTGGCGGGTGGTGGGTCTTCTGCAAGATTAACTGCTAAGCCATCTCCTCAGGTCACCCCCAACAATCTAGATTTTTGACCATACATTCTTTATGTATCTTCCTGCCTTTAATGCCATTGAAATCAATACTGCATTGCTCAGAGTTAAGAATTCAATGCAGGAAGACAGTGAAACACTGCTAGAATGAAAATTCAGTCTGTGAATCAAGGGAATTTAAATATTGTGTCTGGAAGTGTTGAATGGGGTGCTATAGTTCCCATTTCTGGTTGCTAGTTCTGCCTTGGGCATTTCACAGTTTTTAATCTATCTGCAAGTCTTTAACAGAGGTTTGCTCCAATCATTCCTTCATTTCTGTCTACAGCCAACTATCTCCCGAGTTCTTTTTTCCTCTCCTCCTCCTCTTGGCCCAGTTACCTGTGCTCACTTAATCAGGCCAGAGGCTGAGGCAGAGACAGGTCGATGGCCCCAGGCAAGGCCTATGTAATTCTTCATTAATAGTAATGAAAAATAAGTTGTTTAATTCATTCCTTCCCTTGGAGAAAGGTCCAAGGACTGAAGGATCCTTCACTGAGATGTTTGATAAAAACATAAAACAATCATTAGAAATGGAAAAGGGTGGAATAAGTAATAGCTATTTCCTGGTGATTCAGTGGCTATGAGGAGAATGCCATATTCACAGGGACACTGGATCCTGTGTTCATGTTATTGAGGAAGTAAGCCAAGGAGCTGCAGAGTCTTGGCATTTAAGAAAACAGACTGAAGTCATATCAGAATTTGATAGGCTTAAACTGAGCAAGTCTACCTGAATTCAGAGCAGAAGCGCTTCTCGGATTGGGCATCATTTTTCATTTGTTTCTTTGTGCTCCAGTTTAAATATGAAATACTCCAGGCACTCATGTGTAAAGATACAAAACCTCAGATAGTGAAGCTATTTTGGGAGGTGACAGGAACTACAGGAGGTGGGGCCAAACTGGAAGAAGTATACATCTTGGGGGGGGCAGGTCTTATCACAGGTTCCTTCCTGTCTTGCCCTCTTGATATCCTTTCCACCATAGGTGTAGAATCCCCTCTACCATATGCTCCTGCACCGTGATGCTCTGTCCAAGCATGTAAGTCATGTGATCAGAGACTAAACTATGATCACTGCTCCAAAATCATGAGCTGAAATGAGTCTTTTCTCCTATAGGTTGCTTCTGATAGGTATCAGTATGATAATAGTAACCCAGACACATCAAACCTGACCTGACCTCTGTCCTGTAACTGCATCACTTGCAGCTATCTTTAGAATCACAGGTTGAACAAGTACCCATCTGATCTTTCTATGAACTGTGATTTTCCCTTCTTCCCCTAACCCCTGGTTGACCTCATGGGTATATGAATCAAGACTCTACTTCATCTAGAGAGACTCCAAATTCATGAGATCTCCTGGGTTCCCTCCTCATTCCAAACTTGACTATATATCAGTGAAGGATGTTTGATGTTTAATAGTGATTATCAACTTGACAAGCATCACATGGAAACACACCCTGGAGTCTGTCTGTGAGGTATTATCTGAACTAGGTTGATTGAAGAGATGACCCACTATTATGGCTGGCTTTAATGTCAACTTGCCACAATAAATCACTTGAGTAGGGAGCCTCCCCCCCAAAGAAACATCCCGACTGCCTTGATTGATGTGGGAAGATGTACCCCAATTTTGGGTGGTACCTTCTGATAGCAGCTTGGAGACAAAGGATCTCAGGAGGAAGGTTATTTTGCCATTTGCTTACTAGGCGTTCCTCTTGCCACCGAGTGGATCTTTTCCATTGCTGCTGCTCCGATTTCCTTTACTGATAATATAATAAGAGTTTCCAAACTTTTATAGTGGACCAGATGACCAGACTGCACTATTCTGTTCCTCTAGAGAATCCTGACTAAATCATTCACCATAAATATGAGTGGCACCATCCCATAGGCTGGGGTCTTGGACTGAATAAAAAGGAGAAAATGAGCTGAGCATTGGCGTTCATCTCTGCTTCTTGACTGCAGAGGCAATGTGAGCAGTTGTCTCATGCTTCTGCTGCCATGCCTGCCCCCACCATGATGGACTGTATCCCCTCAAACTGTGAGCCACAATAAATCTTCCTGCCCTAAGTTTTGCTGTTGTCTTGTGGTGGTTTTTTGTCTGTTTGCTTGTTTGTTCCTTTGTTTGAGACAAGGTTTCACGGTGAAGCTCTGATTGGATTGGAATTCATTCTGGATATCAGGCTGGCCTTGAACTCACATAGGCCTGCCTATCTCTGCATCTCTAGTGCTGAGATTACAACATGTACTACATATGTAGTCTTAAAATGTTTCGTGTTGGGCATTCTGTTGCAGCAATGAGGAAAATAGCTATGAAAGATGTCAGAACAGAACCAATTTTCTTTTTTTCAAAATAACCTTTTCTGGCAATCTAGCCCTACATCCATAACAATGCATTTGGGCAAGGAGAGGATGGAATGATGACCCTGGGTCCTAATTGAACCCGTAAAGAATGGTGATGCACCAGTCACTATGACATAACATACGACACATGGCACCTCGATGGCAGTTGAGAATGGCAGGCCAGCATCGTGTTATAAAACTTTAATAACACCAGGCACTGTCATCTTTGAAAGGCAGAAAGCAGGGGGTTCAGAACAATCTCTCATAGAGTCTGTGTCCAGAGAACTAATGGTTGACACTTAGGCGATGCTCCTCTGGTCACAGCTACAGATTAGCAAGCATGAATGACCCCATAGAAACACAGTTCAAGGTTGCCCACCCATCCCATGTGTACCATTGAAGAACAATGCTTGGGTCAGATATAGAGAGCTATACAGAGTAAAGAAGCACAGGGCATCTCCATTACCTTGTGTGTGAAGATGTGTGTCTGACCTTGAACATAGGATGCCACTTTCCATGAATTACAAAAAGTGACATGTGTATATACATGTGTGCCTATGTGCATATGCATATTACACCTAGTGAAGCACAACTTAGATAGTTTCATCATTTTGACACAACCTAGAGTCATTGGGGCAAAGAGTCTCAGTGAGGAATTGTTTAGATCAGCTTGGTCTGTGGGCATGTTTGTGTCTGTGTTGGGTCGTCTTGACTAAGGTAACTGATATGGAAAGACCCAGCCTGAAAGTGGGTGGCACCATCACTTGCTTTGGGGCCCTGGACTAAAGAAGAGTAGAGGGAAGTGACTGGGCATTAAGGATGCATACATTCATTTTCTCTTTGCTGTTGACTGTGGTTGCTATGTGACCAGCTGACTCTAGTGCCTGCACTGTTATTTCCATGCAGTGATGGACTGCAACCTGGAATTCTGAGACAAAATAAACTCACAACCCTGGAGTTGCTTGTTGTCAGGGTGTTTTGTTTGTTTGTTTTTTATCACAGCTGTATAAACAAAACTATAATATGTTTCTAATTTGGTAGGTAAAACAATAAGCATACAATGAAAATGGGGGGGGGATCTTTTCCCTGGTTTCCAGAAATGTTCTGTTTTGACCATAATTTGCTTGGTGCCCTTTATTTAATTTCCTTATCCCTATAAAACCTTTTTGGGTATACTTCTGCTGTTAATGACCAGCATGGGAGAAAATTCCAATAATAGGCTCATCTCAGAAAAAATCCTATAGGTTATAAAATCTGTATTCAAAGATGCTGATTGGATTTCCTAACACCAGAATGTTAACCTGGTCCATGATGTCACCAAAGGAAGATTTTTCTAGAAGGTTCTAAGGTTCCTGGTGTAGTTAGGCAGAAAGCTAGGGAGATGGCACCGTCAGTAAGTACCTTCCAGACAAGCGTGAGATTTGGTCCCCCAGAAACTACATTAAAAAGTTGGGTGTATGATGTGTGTCTATAGTCCTAGTACTGGAGAAATGAAGGATGCTGTGCCATGCTGTTGAGCTAGAATGACTAAGTGAGCAGGCTCTGAGTTCAGAGATAGACTGAGTATCAAAAACTTAAGGTGGAGAGCAATTGAGAGTACATCCAACATTAACTTCTGGCCTCTACAGATAAGCATGCACAAGTACATGCATGCACACACAGAGGCAGGGGCGGGGGAGAGAGAGAGACTGAGACTGTCCAAAGCAGAAACAAGGACTCAGGGCTGTTGTATTCACGAGTGTGAGGCTATGAACAAAAGCTACTTAAGGAAGAAAGAGTTCATTTTAGCATAGGGTCTGGAGGGACAGTATCCATAAAGGTGGAGAAGACATGGTAGCAGGAGCAGGGAGAAGAGAGATCACATCACATCACACACACACACACACACACACACACACACACACACACACACACACACACAGGAAGCAGAGAGAGGGAACAGGAAATGAAGTAGGGCTTTAAACCCCCAAAGCCCACCTCCAGGGGTATATTACCTCCAGCAAGGCTGCACTCCATACCCTTCCCAAACAGTGCCTTCTGGGCTGCTAACCTGCTCCCTCAAGTCACCAGTCACCACAGGAAGATGTTCTAGTGGTGTCCAGATATGTGAGCCAATGGCAGACATTTCTCATTCAAACCACTGCTGCCTGTAAGGTGCTGGCCTGGGAGATGTGCCTGACTCCTTAAAGCTTCCTGAAACATTATATGTGACTTTGTTTCTGCTGTGTCTCTGACTTTGGGGATTGAGACAAGAGAATCCTAAGCCCGATTTTGCTTCTTACAGCCAGCAAAGGGATCCACTGTAAGCCACCTGGGGTCCCACACTTGCTCTGCCCTGAGACTTCTAGGATGGAGCTAAGAAAAAACCAGTTCATAGAAACAGCTCTCCAAAGATGGAGGGGACAAACACCCAAGCACAGGAGGGGAAGTGTTGGAAATGCAAATTAAAATTCTACCTAGATTCCATCTTACCCAAGTCAGAATGACTACCATTAAGATAACAAACAGTGAGTGCTGGCAAGGACGTAGGAATGAATGAAAACTGTTGGTGGGCAACAGAGGGGTTGGGAGTGGGCCTCAGAGGTGGAGTGCCTGTCTAGAATCTCTCCATGACAGGCAGGGGTGGGGCTCAGTTGTAGAGAACTTGCCTTGTATGTAGGAGATAGTGGTTTCATCTTCAGGAACACCAAAGAAGGGGAAGGTGGAAAAAAGGAGGGAGGGAGGGTGGGAGGAAGGGAAGAAGGGAGGGAGGAAGGAGGGAGGGAGGAGGGAGGAGGAGTTCAACGATTCCCACCCAAAGAAGTGCAAATGCTTAAGGAGATAATGACATTAAATGGATGCTACATGTTTAATAATTTGATTATTATACATTATGTACATAAAATATGTTTATAGGGAATTAACACCATACCCCAACATCTATAATTAATATATAGCAATAAAAATTAGGCAACTGAAAACAAAGGTCACCTTTAAGCAAATATAGAAAAATGCTAACATCTGTTAGTCTGCACTCTTACAATCACTTCTTTCCATCTGCCTTTGTTTGAAATAATTTGTAACTAAAGATTAATTTTTAGGGGAAAAAGGTGAAATGATGAAATGTCAAATGATCTTTGAATCATTTCCCTCCTACCTCCTAGTTTTCAATATTTTGCAAAAACACATTGAATCTTCGTTCCTTTCATAATTAGGAAGAAAACACAAACTCCATTTTAAAAAAGTCATATAACCAATCAACCAAGGTAAATAGGAAAGTACTCAGGAGAAAAATGGATGAGGGATGACTCTGATAAAATGAAAACAGAAAAGGCATAAAATTTGGTCAAATCTCATTAACTGGTACTTTACTTATTCTGAATTAATTAGTGGGCAACTGGGTTAGGCTCTGCGCTGTCAGCAAAGAGAGATTATTTGGTGCCCAATGGAATTCCAGTTTTAAAGATATTTAAATCCAGTGTTTGATGACAAGTACCTTTTTCATTAAATTGGTTTTTTTTTTTAAAAAAAAGGGTCTTACTATGTCACCTTGGGTGTCCTTTAACTTGTGATAATCCGCCTGCCTCAGCCTTCTGAGTGCTAGAATGACAGATGTGTACCATCAGACCTAGCTGAAAACATGCAAAGCATCAATTAATGTGTCAAACAAAAAGTGGTTTTGATTTCTTACAATAATGGGCTTAAATCCAGGACCCTGTGTGTGCCTTGCGAACACAAGAGTGGTAGGCCACTGAACCACAACCTGACTTCTCAATGGGGATTGGAGACAAGTGTTCTACCATTGAGCCACACCCCAGCACCTCACTGGGGAGTTCTAGGTAAGTGTTCTACCACTGAGCCACACCCAAGCCCCTCACTGGGGGATTTTAGGCAGGTGCTCCACCACTGAGCCACACTTCCAGTCCCTCACTGGGGCATGCCCCCTAGGCCTTTAACTCCATGTCTCTTTAAGGCAGGAAACATGCTTTCTTCACATTTGGTTTCTTTTTCCATCCCAAGAGTCTAGACCCTTGACTGGCAGAGAATGCACTCCTGTTGAAGGGATGATTAAGCCAACAACGTAAGCAAAACTGCAGGGAGATTTGTGATTCACTTAAGAGAACAAACTCTTTAATAGCTGTTGGCTCATTAAGTGTTGAAGTAAATATTGTAGCTAATTAAATACAGCTTTATTTATTCCCTTTCACAAGACCCAGCAGAACATCAATTACCAAATAAAATTTTAATGAATCAAACAGCTTTAAAAATATTCAATGTATTTGCTAGTGCTCACTGACCACCTTTTGCAATTAGTGTGCATTATCATGAAGCTTCTTTTGCCAAGGATCTCTATCCTATGGGAGTTTACTCAAATGCTGGCTATATCATTCAGGTCTCCAGCTATTCAGATCTTTCACCCACATACCTAGGTGTAATGGGAGAATGATCCATCCACAGGTTGGGTATATGCCTGTTAATTTCCCTGTTGCTATGTTAAACAAATACCTTGACAAAAGCAACTTAGAGAGCAAGGACTTATTTGCCCAAAATTCCAGTTTATAGTTCATCATGGTGGGTAATCACAGTTGGAGGAGCTTGGGTCAGCTGGTCACATGACATCAGAAGAATGTATGCATGCTTACTAGTGGGCAGCTCCATTTCTTGATAAAAAAGATTTAATTTTAATTCTGTGTATTTGTGTGTGTGTCAGTGTGGAGATTATGCACTGTGTTCATAGGCATCAGACTCCCCTTGGAGCTGTAGGAAGTGGGTGCTGGGAATTGAACTTGGGTCCTTTTGAAAGAGGGTAGGTGAAATGAGCCAATCTGGAAAATGGGCCTGAATCCTTTAAGAAAGCCTGGCTCCCGTTCCTGGGTCTCCAGAGTCCTCAGGAGATTACAACTGTTACAAAGTGGACCAAAGGGGTAAAAGAATATATCTAAGGGACTGGGCAGGATCATCAGGAAGGAGACTGAATCTAGAGGGGTGAGAGCTGATGGGAGCCTAGAAAAAAAGTCTTACTCAAAGCCCCACTCCCATCACAAAGGCAGGGTTCCTACTCCTCCCATCCCCAGATGGGAACTGTTTGTTCTAATAAAGTTTATTGTTTTGGTTTTTTTTTCCTCCTGAGTAATTGGTTTTTCTCAGTTCTGCGTCAGTTTGTAACTGTTGCTTTCACTCCATCAGCTGGGCCCAGGATCTGTAGTTATAGATCTGTTGCTTTCTGTCAGAGACCTTCTGCTGAGGGCCTCTGTTTTCATATCCTCTGCCTCAGACCTTTAGGTATCACAGTCTCTCAGTGGTCCCTTTCTCTTCAACTATCACATTATTTTCCTCCTGTTTGAGTAGATCTTATTTTCTAGAACATAAAATTCTTTGTTGATCCCACTGAATGAACCGGGCAGCACCCCTAAATGACCACCATCACCCAACGTCCCCATAATACTGCAACAAAAGTATAGGCTCTTAAAGGTTGAGCCATATCTGATTTCTCCATCCCTATACAGTCCAGAATCTCTTGCATAAGGAATGGCACCACCCACAACGGGTATGCCTTTCAACTTCAATTAATGTAACCAAGATAATGCTCCTTAGGCATACCAAGAAGCCCTTCTTTCGGGTGACTATATATTTTGTCAGGTTGACAACATTAAACATCACAATGCCACTGTAAATTCAGGGTCTCATCCTCAAAAGTGCCCTCGCTACTGCTCAGTCATGAGATCATATCACATTTGATCCCTTAACAACGAAGTTCATACAATCTCTTGTCCCCCTACACCCACTCCGCTCTTTCATCCTTTCTTCCATAGCTGACTAGGGCTTTCTATTTTGTGAAAAAAGTTAAATCAGGAGACAGACGATCACTTTGTATCCATTTCCCTGCAGGAGTGTCAATGACATGGTGGAGAGAACTCCAATAAGTTGTCCTCTGACCTCCACACATGTGCCACTGCAGTTCCCCAAACACAAATAGGAAAATAAATAAATAAACAAACAAATGCAACAAAACATTCACAACAACAAGACTAAGGAAAGCGAGATGCCTCAGCAAGCAAAAACATCTGCCCAGATCCCTGTAGCCCATACAAAAAGCTGGATGGCACTCCAAGATGGGAGGAAGAAACAGGAGAATCATGGAAGATCATGGGCTAGGTAGCCTTGAGTGTATAATGCCACAGCAAAAACAACAGGAGACCCTGCCCCAACAAGGTCAATTTTACAAACTGACTCCTGAAAGTTGTCTTCTAACCTCCATGTATGTGCCATGGCGTGTATATTCTTTCCTCCCTCCCTCCCTCCTCCTCCTCCTCACACATACAATCAACTTTTAAAGATTCACTTTATTTCATTTGTGTGTCTATATGTAGGCATGTGCACACAAGTGCAGGTGTTCACAGAGGCCAGAAGAGGGCATGAGTGCCCTGAAGCCAGAGTTCAAGGTGGTTGTGAGCTGCCCAATATAGGTGGTGGGAACCAAACTTAGATCTTCTGCAGGAGCAGGAAGTGCTCTTAACCAATGAGCCATCTCGGCAGCCCTGAATAAATAAACCTTACAAAGAGCAGTGCTGATCCCTTTGTGCTCCTTGGCTTCTTCTCCTGCTACATGGTCTCTTTGTCTTGTACAAGCTTCCAACATGATGCCACCTACAATACTGTGATGTGGAGGGGCTGCCTAATTTTTAATTTTGCTCCACCAAAAGGATGAGTTAAATATGCCCTTTTTCTTTATAAGATACAAAACATCAGGTGTTACGTTATAGCAGAGAAAAAGAAGTTCCACTGACCTCCTTATAGCACTGCACTGGGACCAAGCCTTCATCATGCAAACTCTTATAGTTCAAATGCACCCAAACTACAACAAGGATCAAACTTCCAGGACAGCGCTTTGCCTTCCGTTCTTTGCACCCTGCTAGAACCAGTCTTCCTTGTGAGATGAAACACAGCCTCACTTGTTTCTCTGGAACTCATCTTTCTTCCCCACACCATCAGTTCTCTCCTTTACTGCATCTTCCCCATCAGCATACAAATGAGCTGTCATTTCTCTCCCATTTCAAGGATGAAAATAGAAATTTAAACTCATCTTCACCCCATGTTCCCTCCCATTCTGCCTTTTGTCTCATCTTAACAGCTAAATTCACCCCCAAGAATTTGTGGTGCTGTTGCCTGAAGAGTCTCTTCTCCAGGTCTCTCACACATGTCTTCATCATGACACCCAGAACTCTTAGTCAAGGTTATCAATGAACTCCATGTTGATCTGCAACGGTTACTTTGTTCTTTGACTTGTCAATAGGCAGCTATCTGTTTCAACTGCCATGTGAACGCTGAGAATCAGAAGGGACAGTGCTGACCAATGAGTCAGGATAACAGGCGTGCTTTTGCACTTCCTGAAACTCAGGAATCTGGTGTGATGATCTGACCTTGGAGAATTTTAGCACCTGAAACTCCTTCCTTCCACAAGACACCACACTCCTGGGCCTCCTGCTACTCTCTCTTTTAAAATATGGACCACTGCATGAATTTATGTGTCATACTTGCATAGGGGTAAGTTTCATTCCAACGTACATGTGCTGACACCATAGTCAACACTATTCTGTCTTTTTCTGGTGACTCTATTTGTCTGGTAGGTGTGTGGAATGCTTCTATTTCCAAATTCCTCTCAACATGCAGAGCAATCCGCTCAAGCCCCATGGTTGAGGTTCAGGAGCACACTAAAGGTGTACTTTGGGCTGGAACTTTTACTCTATAAACTCCAGACTTGTATTTCTCATTGTCTCCTCAAATTGTCCACTTTGGTGTCTGTGATGGTCAATATTGATTCTCTTCTTCACAGAATCTAGAATCACTAAAGAGACACCTCATTGGGCATGTCTGTGAGGGATCTTCTAGATTGAAGTTCAGTGAGGTGGGAAGATCCACCTTCAATTTTGACAGCACAGTTTCATCTACTGGGGTCCTGGACTGAATTAAAAAGGGGAAAGTGAGCTGGGCACTAGCATCCATCTCTCTCTGCTTCCTGACTGTGGCTGCCATGTGACCAACTGCCTTGTGCTCCTGCTGCTATGCCTTCCCCAACATGATTACTGGTACCATCAAACTGTGAGCCCAAATAAATTCCTTCCTTAAGATGTTTTTGTCACAGCAATAAAAAAAAAGCAATGCATGTAATATCTAACAGGCATTCTATTCCAATCTTAGCATGCTCTGTGTTACGGTTTGAATGTGAAATACTCCCTCAGAGGTTCATGTGTTTGAACATTTGGTCCCCAAAGAGTACTGTTTTAGGAGTTGTGCAACCCTTAGCTTGCACAAGTATGTCACTGGGGTTAGGAGAAGACTTGAGGTGTATAGTCCAGATCAGCTTCTAGTCCTTTCTCTGCTTTATGTTCCAAATAGATGTGAGCATGCTCTCCTGCCACAGCCACCATGGATTGCATCCCTTCAAACCAAGAGCTAAACAACCTCTCCTGATTTAAGTGGCTTCATGTCAAGTACTTGGTCATAGCAATAAGAAAAGTAACCAATAGAGGCTACATTGGACTTCTAGTTTTTCTTATCAAGTCCAGGCATCTCGGTGAAGGTCAAGTCCATTACCCCAGTTGCTTAGATGCAATTTTCAAATTTTAGTTTAGTTCAGCCACAACTCACCTCTGTTAGATGCTCTTATCTCTTTCAAAATGTATCCAGCTTCTGGTCATTTCTCCCTACCTCATTGCTGCTCTGTGTGCTGGACCAATTTCCTCAGAATTGAAACAGGCCTAAGAGACTCAGGAAGTGAGCAAATGCCCCAAGTCCAGTGAAACTGGAACTTTCTAGATGAATCCTGAAGGCCACCCCAAGGTCATAGAAGCGGTAAATGATGGCTGGTCAGAAGACTCCAACCAGACCAGCTGCTGCAGGCCATGCAGGGAGCTCCTGAGGATGCAGCTTTCATGAGTCATGACTCATGTTGAGGTGGGCATTTCAGTGATGCAGCTGGCTTGAAATCACCCACTCCTGTAAGTAACTCTTCATCCACACTCCCACCAGTAACCCCAATCCCTTGTTCACCAAGCTCGACTCTTGTGTAATTGCTACTTTGGTCTGTTGTGGGTTCTAGGGTTAGTAGCTACGTCTGTGTCATATCTCATCAGGAAAAGTCTCACATGACACTATGCTGGCCCAAGTCACCATTTCAAGTATTGTCAATGATGTCCTGATGGGTCTTCTGTTCCCCTCCAGGGTCTCTCTTAGTCTACATACCACTTGACAGCTAGAGTGATCTGGTAGTCTGTATGTCTAGTTACGTCATTCTCTTCAGAGCTCTCTAGTGGATCTCCTTCTCTAACAAGAGATGAAGTCCTTCCACTCAAAGGCATTTCTTCCCCACTGTACACCTGTAACTTATCAGCTTTCCCAATTGGTTAATGTTAATTGATTTGCATTGAACTTTTAATTACATGTAGCTTGTGGTCATTGTATTGCTCTCATTAATGCAATAATTTAATTTTCCACCCTCTAGTGTTTTCAGAAATTGTGTCTGAAAATAATGTTGATGGTGTATTTATCCCCTTCCATAGAATATAAAAGTCCATAAGACAAGACTTCTTTTTCTGTGCCAATCCATGATGTGTGCTCAGTAAATATTTGCTGAATGGATGCTCTTTACCCTGAGTGTAACATTTTAAGAGCCAAAGTTTGCTTCTATTTTAATTTTGTCATTAGAGTTATTTAACCTGTGTGCATGAATATATGTGCCCATGTGGCACAGTGTATGTGCTGTGTAGAGGAGTCAGTTCTCTCCTTCCTCCACATGGTCCCAGAGGTCTAACTCAGGGCATCAGACTTAGTGGCAGGAGCTTTATCCATTGAGTTATCTTGCAGACCCCATCTTTCTCTATTTTAAATATTTTCAGAACTTGTTCTCTGCTCTCTCTACATCTTCACCTTAATTTATTACAAAATATACTGTTTCCCTGAAACATGAAATGTCACTTTTCTATATTAAATTATGTCACAAGAATTGTGTCATTGGAGACAGTTAATGTCATCCTTTCATTAAGTGTAGCAGATTGCTGGGTTTTTATAGTCTGTCTACCAAAAGACTGTTTGTCATGAACTTTTCTTTGCTGACATCTCCAGGTTCCTTATTTGATTTTTAATAAAAATAACTGGAAGAGTTTGGAGAGTTCTTCTACCTCCCATAGAGATGGACAGGATTTGTAACAACTTTTACTACTGTGGACACATTCACAGTGTGATCAGAGGTTGCTAGTTGTTGGAATTTCATTCTGTGGCTATGATAAAACTCTGTGGCCAAAAGCGTAGGGAGCCGTCCCTGCATTCTCCATTACAATGATGGCGCCTGCAGGCACTGAATGTAAATTATTGCGCAGGCGCTGGGTAATTTTCCATTCCTTGATCTCTGCCTATTCCGTGGCGTCATATGGCCTGAGGAGCTGCAGCCAATCATAGGGTGACACGTCCCAGGTGGCGGCTGCCAGCCTTTATTAGGGGACGGGATTCTTGGCTCGGGGTCTCTGCTCTGGTAAGCTTATGCTCTCCTCTCAAGATGCATTAAAGCTTTACTGCAGAAGGATCCGAATGTCCTGTGTGGTTCTTGCTGGTGAGGCGATAGCGCGGGACATCTGGTGCCGAAACCCGGGAACTTGTTAACATTGCTGGCACCTCGGAGACCCCTCGGACGGGGCGGATTCAGAACTGCAGAGTGGTAAGTTCGGAGAGGTATGCTTTATTCTGACACCTTCTTTTTTGACTTTGTTTTTAATTTGTCACCACTATGGGATGGAAAAGCCTTAATTCTAGTCTTTATTCTTCTTTTGTTCACATTGGTCTTATATTATGCCCACCGTGGCTGGTGTTCCAGTTCGAGACCAAGCTTACCCCAGGTAGCCTCCAGCATAATGGGCTCTTCAAAACAGAGAGACCTAATTAAAAACTGTCTAGAGATTGAGGCTTGCCGTCCCATGGTAGCAGAGAGTCAAAAAACGCTTAAAGAGGTACAGGATAATATATCAGAAACCGAACGAGATGAGAGATTAGGAGCTCAAAAAAGGAAGGACATGTCTAAGGAAAAAGGCCCTCCCCAGGATACAAAAAAAGGGGGAGAGAAAATAGGGAATAACCGGTCACACCCCGGTAAATTTAAGAGAAATAAAGACTCAAAACCTAGCCTCTACCCTACGGTGAAACTAGAGGCCTTGGAGCTGAGCAGCTCAGACTCTGAGATTTTAGACTCTAGCAAGGAAACAGAGCTAGAACAAGACAGATACCACCCTGATAGAAAAGTGAAAGCAAATATGAGGCCATCGCCTGTTAATTCAGCGGGTGTACTTCCATCAGCACCGCCATTATTTGGTACCGACTCCTTTTTACCATTAGAGGAGTGGAGAAAATTACAGATGGCTTTCCCAGTCTTTGATAGGGGAAAAGGCCATGCATGTTATTCAACACTTCTTGGAGTCCTGGAATGCCTGGGGAAAGCCTCATAAACATTGATGCTCGGGGCCATACTGCGGCCAAGCGTCACACCTCAGAACCTGAAAGGCCAAAGGAAATGGTAAAATGGAAAGATATATGTTGCTTCTCTGGCTGGTCTGTAGGCTCAGGGCTCAAACTAAGAGAGACAAGGTGGTTATCGCCCAAGCGCTTGTAGCTTTGGAACAAGGGGCTTCCACTGACATTTGGTTAACAATGCTTAAGCAATAGGCCGCCGGCCAGACAGCTCTTGCACACCCAGAGCCTAGGCTCATTGCACAGGGTAGAGTGCCTGGCTTGAGCAGCCCATGAGGGATGTCGAGCAAGGCATCGCACAGAGAGTTGCCCAGTATGCAGGCTTCTCTGGGAGGCATGTTGTCCTGCATAAGGGTTGCCTGCCCTAGTCTCCCTTTCCCAGAAAAACGGCAGAGGACAGGTCGAGAGCGCTTCAGGTCAAGCTAACAGCCTGATGGCGACTCTTGTACACAGTCTTAATGTTTGATTGGGAAGGTACAACCTCTGCCTCTATCCCTCAACATATGGGTGACCTATTTGCTTGTAAAAATATAAAGCCTTATCATTAATTAATAAAAAAAGGGGGAGATGTAGGGAGCCGTCCCTGCATTCTCCATTACAATGATGGCGCCTGCAGGCACTGAATGTAAATTATTGCGCAGGCGCTGGGTAATTTTCCATTCCTTGATCTCTGCCTATTCCGTGGCGTCATATGGCCTGAGGAGCTGCAGCCAATCATAGGGTGACACGTCCCAGGTGGCGGCTGCCAGCCTTTATTAGGGGACGGGATTCTTGGCTCGGGGTCTCTGCTCTGGTAAGCTTATGCTCTCCTCTCAAGATGCATTAAAGCTTTACTGCAGAAGGATCCGAATGTCCTGTGTGGTTCTTGCTGGTGAGGCGATAGCGCGGGACATCTGGTGCCGAAACCCGGGAACTTGTTAACATTGCTGGCACCTCGGAGACCCCTCGGACGGGGCGGATTCAGAACTGCAGAGTGGTAAGTTCGGAGAGGTATGCTTTATTCTGACACCTTCTTTTTTGACTTTGTTTTTAATTTGTCACCACTATGGGATGGAAAAGCCTTAATTCTAGTCTTTATTCTTCTTTTGTTCACATTGGTCTTATATTATGCCCACCGTGGCTGGTGTTCCAGTTCGAGACCAAGCTTACCCCAGGTAGCCTCCAGCATAATGGGCTCTTCAAAACAGAGAGACCTAATTAAAAACTGTCTAGAGATTGAGGCTTGCCGTCCCATGGTAGCAGAGAGTCAAAAAACGCTTAAAGAGGTACAGGATAATATATCAGAAACCGAACGAGATGAGAGATTAGGAGCTCAAAAAAGGAAGGACATGTCTAAGGAAAAAGGCCCTCCCCAGGATACAAAAAAAGGGGGAGAGAAAATAGGGAATAACCGGTCACACCCCGGTAAATTTAAGAGAAATAAAGACTCAAAACCTAGCCTCTACCCTACGGTGAAACTAGAGGCCTTGGAGCTGAGCAGCTCAGACTCTGAGATTTTAGACTCTAGCAAGGAAACAGAGCTAGAACAAGACAGATACCACCCTGATAGAAAAGTGAAAGCAAATATGAGGCCATCGCCTGTTAATTCAGCGGGTGTACTTCCATCAGCACCGCCATTATTTGGTACCGACTCCTTTTTACCATTAGAGGAGTGGAGAAAATTACAGATGGCTTTCCCAGTCTTTGATAGGGGAAAAGGCCATGCATGTTATTCAACACTTCTTGGAGTCCTGGAATGCCTGGGGAAAGCCTCATAAACATTGATGCTCGGGGCCATACTGCGGCCAAGCGTCACACCTCAGAACCTGAAAGGCCAAAGGAAATGGTAAAATGGAAAGATATATGTTGCTTCTCTGGCTGGTCTGTAGGCTCAGGGCTCAAACTAAGAGAGACAAGGTGGTTATCGCCCAAGCGCTTGTAGCTTTGGAACAAGGGGCTTCCACTGACATTTGGTTAACAATGCTTAAGCAATAGGCCGCCGGCCAGACAGCTCTTGCACACCCAGAGCCTAGGCTCATTGCACAGGGTAGAGTGCCTGGCTTGAGCAGCCCATGAGGGATGTCGAGCAAGGCATCGCACAGAGAGTTGCCCAGTATGCAGGCTTCTCTGGGAGGCATGTTGTCCTGCATAAGGGTTGCCTGCCCTAGTCTCCCTTTCCCAGAAAAACGGCAGAGGACAGGTCGAGAGCGCTTCAGGTCAAGCTAACAGCCTGATGGCGACTCTTGTACACAGTCTTAATGTTTGATTGGGAAGGTACAACCTCTGCCTCTATCCCTCAACATATGGGTGACCTATTTGCTTGTAAAAATATAAAGCCTTATCATTAATTAATAAAAAAAGGGGGAGATGTAGGGAGCCGTCCCTGCATTCTCCATTACAATGATGGCGCCTGCAGGCACTGAATGTAAATTATTGCGCAGGCGCTGGGTAATTTTCCATTCCTTGATCTCTGCCTATTCCGTGGCGTCATATGGCCTGAGGAGCTGCAGCCAATCATAGGGTGACACGTCCCAGGCGGCGGCTGCCAGCCTTTATTAGGGGACAGGATTCTTGGCTCGGGGTCTCTGCTCTGGTAAGCTTATGCTCTCCTCTCAAGATGCATTAAAGCTTTACTGCAGAAGGATCCGAATGTCCTGTGTGGTTCTTGCTGGCGAGGTGATAGCGCGGGACACAAAAGCAGCTAGAGGAGTAAAGGGTTTGTTTGGCTTTCACTTTCAGGTCCTAGTCCATCACTGAGCTCAATGAGGGCAGGAACTCAAGGCTAGAAATCTGGAGGCAGCAACCATTAAGGAATGCTGCTTCCTGGCTGTCTGTCTAGCTCACACGGAGCTCGTGCTCAACTAGATTTCTCATATACCCTAGGCCCCTCTGTGTAGGGAGACACTGTAGCCCCGCCTCCTAGTAGCTGGGACAGGTGTGCCAGGACATGCCCGTGAGGGCGTGAGGGCGTGGTAAGGGGAAGTCTAAGGTGACGCAGGAACACGATTCTTAAGGGAACAGGCACATGCAAATAGTCCCTTCTTTCTGGTCCCTCTCTCCGTTGCTGCCCCTGGCACGCGCTGGGTTGCATTTGGGCTGTTGTTTATCTGAATAAAGAAACCTTAGCCTTGCGGATTGATCTCATCCTCTCTGCCTGGGTATGATGCTGCCACGGGGGGCTTGGTCCCCCACATCAATTAATAATTCAGTCAAGACAATCCCTCACAGTCATATCCACAGGCCAGTCTGATCTAGTCCAGTCCTTAACTGTGGCTGTCCTCTCTGATGACTCTAGGCTGTGTCAAGTTGACAAGTAAAGCTAACCAGGACACTTGCCTATTGGTATCCTCTCCATGGACACTAGCAGAAACAAAGAGAGTAGCTAGTGGTCCTCCTTACAGGGTGTACACGAAAATGAACAAGTTAGAAGCCTGGCCTGGGGAGATGGCACAGCAGAGATCTGATTTTGAATCTCCAGAGTCCATGTGAAAAGTGGGATGTGGACAGGAGGCCTAGTATGAAGAATCCTCAGAAGTTCATGTGCCAGCTAGCCTGGCACACACAGCAGTAAACAAGAGACCCTGTCTCTAACAGGGTGGAAGGTGAGGCCTGAAACTTGAATTTTCCTCTGACTTCTACATGTGTACTATGGCACTATGGCACGCATGTAACCCCCAACACATGACACACACACACCCTCCCACACACATAAACACATCACACACACACACACACACACACACACACACACACATACACACACGTGCATGAGCGCACACACATGCAAAGACAAAAGAAATCTGGAAATCTGAGGCTACTGGGCTAGAATTAAAATCCAAATATTCCCCCTCTGAGACCAGTGGTTTCTCATCAAACACACTTCAAAAAATGTGCTCAAAGTACAAAAGCAAGACTGGCACTATGGCTGAACAGGTAAAGGCACTTACAAACAAGACTGATGACCTGCGCTCAATCCCCAGGACTCAGTGGAAGGAGAGGAGGGCTAGTGCCTCCAAGGTGCTCTCTGACTGCCACATGCACACTGTAGCACAAGTTTACCCTCACACACATGGGTGCAGACACAAACAAATGAATCTAATACAATTTTAAATGCAACAGCCATGGTGGTCCTTCTTAGTGGCGCTGTGGACCAAACCAGGGTCGCTCACACACTCCTGGCAAATGCTTGACCTCTGAGTTACATCCCTATGTGATGCTTACTGACAATGAGTATGCCCTGGTTCAGAACCCTGGAGGGCTGAGCTCAGAAACCTGTAGCACAAACACACAGTAGACTGGAAGACCCACCGTGCTGCTTCTTTTCAAAGAGAATAGAAGATACTTACTCATCCCTTTGCATCCATGGGAGACTTCCCCAGAAGTGCCTGTGGATACCTACTATGATGGTGCTTCCTTTTCAATAAGAGATTTATTTTATTTTTAATTGGGGTGGCTGTACACATGAGTTTGTGTGCTCAAGGATTCCAGGAAATGGTGTTGGATCCCCTGGATCTGGAGTTTCAAGTGGTTGTGAACCACCCAACCTGGGTGCCTGGGACTAAACTCAAGCCATCTGGAAGAGCAGCAAGTGCTCTTAACTGTTGAGCCTTCTTTCCAGTCCCTGGGGATGCTTATTTATATAAAATGCTGTGAATTATGCAGAGTGCATTCCCTCCCATATGCTTTAAATCATCCTTGTATTACTTATTACAGCTAATGCAATGTAAATGCAATGCAAATAGCTGCTATACTGTATTGTCTAGGGAATAATGACAAGGAAAAAAAACCGCCTATGCATGTTGAGTACAGACATAATTATATTTTCTGAATATATTTGATACATGGTTGGTTGAACCTATGAATACTGAACCCACGGATACAGAACCAACTGTTGTCTCTTGAGATTTTATTCTATAGGGGAAATGATACTCCTTAAATTTTTAAAATTGTGTTTATTTATTTATTTGTTTTTTTTTTGTGTGTGTGTGTGTAGGGGGAGGAAGTATACATACATACCATGGATAACATAAGAAGGGCAGAGGACAACCTGTGGGGTTCTGTTCTTTCCTTCTACCATATGGGTCCCAAGTATTGAATACAGGTCATCAGGACTGGAAGCAAGCCTTACCCACTGAGCTATCTTGCCACTCGAGACTACTCTCTATTATCTCTTGTGTTACCAACATCCAGCTGCTATACAGTGGAGAGTCAAAGGAGAATCTTAATCAGATAGACTTACATATTGGATGAATCTGAACTACATCATAGCTGAGCTGTGATCAATAACAGATGCATTTCATCTAACACCAAAGGATTCCAGGGGGATGTGGGGAAAGAAGGTCCTTCATTTGCTGCTGGCAGGAGTGCAAACTAGTGCAGCCATTGCAGAAATCGGTATGGAGGTGTCTCAAGAAAATAAAAAATAAAAATTGAACTATAATATGACTCAGCTGTACCATTCCTGGGCATATACCCGAAGGGTTCCATATCTTACAACAGAGATACTTGATCAAGTACCTAGAATAAAAACACCTCAGCGCATTAAATAGCACCAAAGCATAAACATAAATATTATTATAGATGGTGAAGCTATTTCAAATTAGATAAGGAACTAGGCAGGTTGAATTTCATTTTGCTGTTTTTATTTTCAGTGACATCTGCAGGTTCTAATATTTATCAGAAGTATGTCCTAGTTGGCTTTAACTATCAACTTGATACATACAACCTAGAGTCACCTGAAAGAGGAGTCTCAATTGAGGAATTGCCCAGATCAGACTAGCCCATGGATATCTCTGTGAGGGATTGTCTTAAGTGTTAACTGATGTAGAAGGTGGTATCATTCCCTGGGTAAGTGGTCCTGAGCTATATAAGAAAGCTAAACATGATCCATAGAACAAGACAGCAAGTAATATTCCTCCATGGTTTCTGCTGTAAGCTCCTTCTTGAGTCCCTTCCCCGACTTCCCTCAGCAAGAAACTGTGACCTATAAACCCTTTCTTTTTCTAAGTTGTTTTGGTCATGGTGTTTGTCATTGAAACAGAAAGAAACCTGGAGCACAACAAAAACCAACAGAGCAGAAAGACAGGAGAAGAAATAAAATTATGCTTTTGTAAGCTGTGTGCACATGGTGGCATAGGCCTTTAATCCCAGCACTCAGGAGGCAGAGGAAGGAGTATCGCTGAGTTCAAGGCCAGGTTGGTCTACAGAGTGAGTTCCAGGAGAGTCAGGGCTACATAGAGAGACCCTGTCTCAGAAAACAAGAAAGCAAGCAAGCAAGCAAACAAAAAACCCAACCAAACAGTCAACTGCCCCCCCCAAAAAAACCAACTATGCTTTTGTTTAAAATGGCATTTGAATAAGATAATTTAGTAAAGTGGCAAATATAACACAAATTCTTAGTTTGCCTTATATTTTTCTCTCAATTTTAGATACAAAAGCATAGAGGCACAATGGAAAAATTACTTAATAACATGAGCTAAAACTATAAATTACTATGAATAAATTGGCAAGGGAGTTGACATTATGAAAAATGGCAACAATAACAACATAATTGATGGAGAAATGAAGAAGCATTTATTCTCAGACACAAAGACTGAATAATGTTTTTTAAAAATTCCAGTTATTGAGGGGAGAGATGGCTCAGCAGGTGAAGGTACTTGTCATCATGAATAACAGTCTGAGTTTGGTCCCTGGGACCCATACAGTAGAAGGAGAGAAACAACTCCTGAAAGTTGTCCTCTGACCTCCACTTGGGCTCAGTTGCACCACCTCCCCCCATACGCAACATAAATAAATGTAAAAAATCCTACTTACTTTAATGTTAACATGATGTTAACCGTGGTTATCAACTTCATAGGCTATGGAGTCCCCTGGGAGATACACCTCTGGGTGTGGCTATGAGGGTGTTTCCAGAGAGGTTTAGCACTGGAGCCTATTGGAAGGATGCATTGTAAATATAGAAAATGGGAACACTTGGGCCTCCTCTCAAACACTGAGAAGGGTCTCATGGGACTGCAGCTCAGAGGCAGAGTCTGCTGAGGTTTCATGTCTACCTGGTTGCCAAGTGTTCACCATAAAAGGGAAGGGAATATGTTGGGTGCTCTTCACTCCTAGAGATTGTGAGAAAGAGCTAGGGTGACCTCATAATTCTTTACCCCAAATAGGACACACACACACACACACACACACTCAAAATCTCTCTCTCTCTCTCTCTCTCTCTCTCTCTCTCTCTCTCTCTCTCTCTCTAGCTCAAAGTGTCCTGGAACTTGCTATGTAGCTGAGGATGACCTTGAGCTCCTGGTTCAGGTGCTGGGACTACATGTGTGCCACCATGCCCTACCACAATAGGGACTAAACCCAGGGTCTCACACATGCTAGGCAAGAGCCTCAACTGCCAAAAGAACACATTTCACATGAAATCATTATGGTTGGACAGGGTGGGTTTTCTAGGAACCAATGAGACCACTTGGGTGGGATTCCCCAGAGCACTACTGTGAGGGGACCACAAACCTCAGGGAGAAGCTGAAGTTGCAGCAGACGGAGGTGACTGGCTGGAATGAAGGTGGTTTTGACTGGATGTGGGAGGCTGCTGGTAAGCATATCTGAGCTACTGAAGGGTAGCAAGTATCATTGAAAGCATGGAATAACCCAGGTGAGAAAGAGGTGACCTTAACCATCTGCCAAGTGCAGAGAGCTGGGACACTGGATCCTCACAGGGGTTCAGTGACTAAGAATGATGACAACCTTTCCTGTACTTGTCCCTGTGATGGGTGTATGGAAACCACAGGCTTGAGGGTTTCAGGGGGCAGGAGAACTGATAAGGAAAGGAAAACGAGTCAAGCAAGCCCTCTCATACAAACTGGGGAAGCAAGGGTATGCTGGCAGCATCAAGTTCCAGTTCACAGTGCAGTTTTGTTCAAGACACACTACAAGTGATCACAGCAAAGAGTGTATGTACTGGTGTGTGTTCATGTGAGTATACTCATGTGTGCTTTTGTGTATTATGTAAGTTTGAGTGTGTATACAACTGTGTGCATATGTATATATGTGCATGTTCATACGTCATTTCTGTGTGTTGGTGCATGCATGCATACGTGTGTGTGTGTGTGTGTGTGTGTGTGTGTGTGTGTGTGTGTGTGCCAGAGATCAACCATGGTATCATCCCTCAGGAGACATCTACCTTGTTTATTGAGCAAGTGTTTCTCACTGGAATGTGGGGCTTGCCAGTTCTGCTGGGCTAGCTGGCCAGGTGAGTCCCAGGGACTCTGTCTCTCCCTTCCCCATGCTAGAATCACAGATACGCACCGCCATGTCTGGCTTTTGTTTGCACATCATACTAGAGATCAAACTCAGGTTCTCAAGCTTGTGTGGCAAGCACTTTACGCTAGCCTCACAAAGAACTTACTTCTCTTTATTATGGGCATATGTGTGTGCAAACACCAGCAGACATCTGAGGGCCAGACCACGTGTATTGAAGTCATGTGACAACTTTTGGGAGTAGGTTCTCTTCCTCCATCATGTGGATCCTTAGCAGCAGGCTCTTTTACCTGCTGAGCCATCTTGCTGGCCCACAGAGGACATTTTATTACCTAAGTGTGACCTGAAAGATCTTGGCATTCAACCATTTGATGAAAGGGTTAAAAGAAAATTAAAGGATAAGAAAAGACAAAAATAGAGTTGCTTTATTTCAAGAATGTATTTGTTCAGTCTGAGAGTTATGTAACAATGTAAGATATTTAAACAAATCACAATTGGAAAAACTTGAGGCATGCACCCACCTCCCCAATCCCCCACCCCCTCAGCCCCCAACCCCTGCCCCCAGTAGAATTAGAATGTTATCTCTGTGCCTAGAGTATGGGACACCATATCTTGGGGGCAATGGTGATTAGTTTCAGTGCCTTAAATATGATGGTGGGGCACTCATAGGGTAACCTACTCAAATTCTCCTGTAAAATATGTAAGAGGCAGGAACTTGTTCAGAGAGGGAGAGGGGTACTTTCCAGGAGTGGAAAGGTGGGGGCTGGGGAGACAGTTTATTGGGACCATTTGTTTGTTGCTTAAAACCCATGTTAAAACAAAAAGTCAAGCATGGTGGCACCTGTTAATCATCATCCCAGCTCTAGGGAGGCAGAGACAGTTAGATCCTTCAAGCTTACTGGCCAGATAATCTAGGCTACATTGCAAACCACAGGCTGGTAAGAGAACCTCTCTTAACAAACAAATGAACAACAAAACTCTGGCCACCACCTAAGAAATGACACCTGAGGTTGTCATCAGGCCTCCACATGAATTCAAACACACACACACACAAAATGGAAGGGTAGTGAGATGGCACCTGTCACAAAGCCTGATGACCTGAATTTGATCCCTGGATCTAGATTATAGAACATGAGAACCAACTCTTACAGGTTGGTAGTTGCCCTCCACATTTGGGCTGTGACATGTATGCCACTTCCATTAATGTGTGAATGCCTAATTTTTTTTTTTTTTTTTTTTTTTTTTTTTTTTTTTTTTTGGTTTTTCGAGACAGGGTTTCTCTGTGGCTTTGGAGGCTGTCCTGGAACTAGCTCTTGTAGACCAGGCTGGTCTCGAACTCACAGAGATCCGCCTACCTCTGCCTCCCGAGTGCTGGGATTAAAGGCGTGCGCCACCAACGCCTGGGTGAATAAAATGTTTTTGTTTGTTCATTTTTGAAACAGTCACTCACTATGGAGACCAGGCTGGCTTCAAACTCTCAGAATTCTACCTGCTTCTGTCTCTTGAGTGCTGGGATAAAAGGTATGTGCTACTAGTTTCCTCTTCTGGAGGAGCACAGAGCCTGTGGGGTTTCTGAATGTTATAATAACCTGGTCCCTACCTCAATTATTTTCCCAGAAGTAGCAGGAGAATAAGCAGGCTAAGCAGTTCTCAGGCTCAGAGAACAAATGGAAAAGATGTGCTGAGAACCAGCAGGGGCCAAGGGATGTCAAAGAGGCAACATAGCATCAGCAGCAGAAAAGGGCAAGACAATAACCATGGCAACCTCTGTGGCACTCTGGGTACCACTCTGATTCCTATACTCCCCTAGGGATGAGACCTGAGTCAGAATTCCTTGTCACTCTGCTTAGGGGGATGTAGAGGTGCATAGAATTTGACTGAAGAACACCGTGTATTTGGGTTACAAACGTCTATGCACCAAGAGCCAGATGTGAGAAAAGCGGGGTTTCAAGATTCTCACATTTTACCACAATTGCTCAAGGTTGATTAGTTTGATCCTTAAATTGTGCTCATCAATGTTAAGGTGAGACTTGGGGGAAAGAATTAGCCTGACACGGTGCTAATTCTACATTCTAGAGCATTCTCCTCAGGTCGATTCTATTCCCTCTGCCAGCTTGTATTCCAGCTCGGGAGGAACATGATTACTTCCTCATTACTCTCAAGTGCACTCTGCTCTGCCTGTCTGTGGCTGTGTGTCCCCAGCTGTCCTTTAAATCCGGGAATCAGCCAAGACTCACGCATCTGTTAGCATTCTTCCCTTTGGCCTTGCCTTCCCTCCTTTTCTCTGCCTCTCTGTTTTTTTTTTGTTTGTTTGTTTGTTTGTTTTTTCAGCACAACTTCACAAATCCCAGGCTGTCCTTGAGTTCATTATGGATGAACTTAAACTCCAGATCCTCCTGCCTCTAACTCCCAAGTGTTGGGATTACAGGTGTGCACTACCACACCTAGTTTACCTTTTGCTGGGAATTGAACCCAGTGCTTCATGCCTGCCAGGCAAACATTCCACAGACATTTAGTTTATGCATTAACGGCTGTACCCTCAGTGTCGTTTACCTAAAGTGTGTGTGGGTAGGAGTGAGATGGTGTCTTTAAGTGTCTTATAACTCAGCTCGTTAAGTCTCTAAATTGTAAATATCTTTCTTCTTCTTCCCATTGACTTTGGAATACAAAGAGCAGGGAAATGTCCACATTCAACTCCTGAGAGGTTCAAATCCTGGAAGGTATGAGCTCTTCACAAAGACACTGGACATGACTGAAGACTTAACCCTACCATCTGAGTTAGCCTTATCAACTTGATACAGTCTAGATGCATCCTAGAGGAAACATCTTTATTGAAGAACTGCCAAGATCAGATTGGCTATGGTCATGTCTGTGAAGAACTGTCTTGTTAACTGATGTAGCGTCCTTAACTAAGTGGTCCTGGGCTATCTAAGAAAGCTAGCTGAACATGAGCTAGCAAGTGAGCAGCAGGCAGCATCCTCCATGGCTTCGACTGCTTCCTTGGCTGTGAGTGAGTTCCCTGGTTAAATGTGATGGTGTGAGGAATAGCAGGCCGAAGATTCTTGGATGAGAGAAAGTGGACACTCTCAATGAGAAGTCACTAGATTCCCAGTTTGAACCAGCTGGTCTCTGGGTGGTTGGTGTATGTTGGGGACAGCTGCCTTTAAAAACAAAAGTATTTTTCTCTTAGAAAGTGAGGTCTGTTTGGGATGGAGTGAGAACACCCAGGAAAGCGCTGATCTTAGCACATAAAGTCTAAACAAAACAAACACTCATGATCCACTGAACTGGAGAAAGGAGCTCATCTAATGTTTGGGATGATCACACACACAGGCTGGCTGTCTCTAGGATTCTATTTTCATCCTGTCTCCTCTTTGGGGAGAGATTAGCCAGAGCTTTGCTGAAGTTGCCCTTCAGCCTAAAACTCAGAAAGGAATTACAAAAGAAACAAATCCATCTCCATGGTAACAGGAAGATGACCATCCTGGCCAAAAGGGAGCATGATCAATTCCACATCATATACTCATGGTTTTAAAATGTTGAGTGGCTGAAAAAGAAGTTCATTCATGGGTCCAGGAAAAAACAAACAAACAAAAAACCCCAAAAACAGCCCAGAAGAATTCAGTATGGATTTCAGATCTTCACAAACAACCCAACCCAATTTCAACAGGAACCCCAAAGAATGTAGCAAGTTCTCTCTGCTTTGATGGGGTCAGTGACCCCACTCCCAGGTGACCTACAAAGCCCTTGTCCCCTGTGGCCAGCTGTCTACTCAGAAAGCCAAATCATTAAACCCAGTTGGATCCACATGACAATCAGGAAGTCAGAGAAATACAAAGAGATTGCACGGCTTGAAGAGCCCCAGAAGGGAAGGACCGAGGCGGAGGCAGCTCTCCCAGCGGCCTCTATAGTGTAGCCACTTGCTGTGAACTGAGACTTTCCTCTGGACAGGAGGCTCCTTACACTGAGAAACGTTCAGGTATCAGGAAGGTAATGGACAAGACTTGCAAGGGGAGGGAATACTGTGTGAATGACTGAGCCACCTGAAAAATCAGGCAGGGAGCTAGGCACCAGGGATGCTGTTTCCATGAGTCCTTAGCCATGCTGTTACCCATGATACATGGGAACTTTCGTCAGTTCAGCTGCCTGTTAGATACCCAAGCTGTATGTAACCCTAATAAATCCATTGATTCACTTAAGCTAGACTTGAAAGGGATCATTTCTTGCTCTGCCATCTGGGCCCTATCTGGGGCAAACAGATAATTTGTTCCTGTCTTTGCAGGAAAAGCACAGAACAAGGTGTAACATTCAGGCCACTCCTGTCCCTTACAATGTCATATGCCTGTCTTATAAAGAGTCAAGGTGAATCTTCTGGGCTTTGTTCATTCATATCAACAGTGACAACATGTTTCCTATCTTAGGAGTGTGGTGACCCGCCCTGAGACTCCCTGGGGATTGAGCGTGAATGGCTGTTTGTTCTTGAAGCAATTCTATCCTATTGAAGAACAAAGATATGCCTCCAAAACACAACTCCATGAACACGACAACACAGCATTAGACAAAAAGTGAACTTAGAATTTATGAAACAGAACACAATGACTTTACCACATTGACTATGAGCAGCTTTCAAGGTTGAAGTTTTGCTATGGAAATTTTATAACAGAGAAGATTCTTTGTTTTGTTTTGTTTTGTTTTGTTCCCTTTCAGATCCACTCCCATCTCCCAATCTCCACTCTCTCCCAACTTCATATATATTAAAAAAAAATCATCAAGTTGAATTCATGTTGCCCATATATTTATGGGTGTGGGGCATAGTTGGGGAGCATAGTTGACCTATTAGGGCCACACCCTTAAGGAAAATGGGCACTCCTCTCCTCGCAACCATCAGCTGCCCATAGAACCTCAGTTAGGGATGGTGGTTCATGAGCCCCTCCCCTCTCCATGCTAGAACCCCGACTGGCTTGCTCTTGTGCAGATCTTGCAGGAGCAACCACAGCAGCTATGAATTCATTAGTTCAACAGTCCAGAAGAAACTGTTTCCCTTAGGCTCTTCCTTCCTGACCTCTGACTCTTATAACCTTTCTGCTCTCTCTTCTATGCCAGTCCTTGAGACTTAGGAGGAGAAATTCTAAATAAAATATGTGATGGTTAATTTCCACTTGGCTGGATTTAAAAAGACCTAATAGTGAGGCACACCTTTGGGTAAGTCTGTTATCTTGTTTCCAGCATTAACTGAGGGGGAAGACCCACCAGGAGTGGGCTACAGGAGGAACTTATTAAGTGTGGGTTAAGAAATCTGCTGTGTCCATAGGAGGGAGGAGACGCAGGTATGACAAGGATAAGAGAGGTCTGGGGACAGCTGGAACTAGGGGAGGACAAGGATGATAAGACCTACCCCAAGTGACAGCAACCCATCTTGTAACCCATCATGCATGCATACGAGATGGGTTGCATCTGAAGAAGGATGCTATATGAGTTACTTGTCTGTTGCTGTGATGAAATACCCTGACTAAAGTAAATAAAGAAAGAAAAGGTTTATTTGGGCTTACTGTACCAGGGGATAGAGTTTATTACGGTGGTAAAAGAAAGTGTGATGCAGGAGCAGGAAGTTGACTGATCACATCTCCATGCATACATAGGAAGCAGAGACAGTGGCAGGAATAGTGACCAGCCTTTCCCCAGCAAGGCTGCATGTCCTAAATAAAGTTTCATAAACTTCCCAAACAGTGCCACCTACTGGAGATTGTGTATACAAATACATGAGCCTCTGGAGGACATTTCTCGTCAAACCACAACAGTTGCCCTAGTTATTTTCTTATCACTTTGACCAACTACCTGGTAGAAACCATTTATTGGGGGGGGGCTTATTTTGGTCACTGTTTCAGAGTGTTCAGTATGCGGTGGTTTAGCCCATGTACTTAATTGGGTACCATGGCCGTGGAAATACATGGCAGAGAAAAGCTGTTCACTTACTGCTAACTGAGAAGTAGGGACTCAGGCAAGAGGCAGTGAGAGATAACAACCCCCATGACCCACCCCAAGTGACCTCCATCCTTCAGCTGGACTGACCTAGTAGACTTTCCATACTTTCTCAAAATAGCTAGGGACCAAGCATACAAAATACAAGACTCAGAATATGTTATACACACATCAGAGCAAAGGGTATGTCTAATGGTAAATGGGTTAGAATGCTGATGGAAGAACTGGTGTAGGTATGAGAATCTAGAATGTACGACAACAAACATAGGGTTGAGGTTTCAGGCTAAACACGAAGCTATGGAAGTTCCAGGAGTCAGTCCCATATGAAGCAATAGACTTGAATAAAAACCATTCTTTTGCCGGGTGTTGGTGGCGCACGCCTTTAATTCCAGCACTCGGGAGGCAGAGGCAGGCAGATCTCTGTGAGTTTGAGGCCAGCCTGGTCTCCAGATTGAGTGCCAGTATAGGCTCTAAAGCTACACAGAGAAACCCTGTCTTGAAAAACTAAATCTTTCACCCAGCTGGGAAATGCCATCTTCAGTCATCGTAATCATTAATTCTCAACAGCTGTAGCCACCTGCACTGGGCCATGTCAACAGTCATGGAAGGAGGAGGGACTCATGGGTCCCTATTGACAGATTCTGGGAGAGGGGGATTAGTCATGTGTCCACAGTTGAGCCTACCAGCCTCCAACAGAGAACTGTCACACAGATGCCCCTGGTGAAACCCAATGGGCCACAAAACAAACAGGCATTAACATGAAAAGGAGATCTACAGGGAAGTGGGGTAATAGGTGGGTGGTAAGCAGGTAGGTAAGGGTAAGGATAAGCGCTCTGTCTGCATTATATGCACATGTAAAATTATCTTTAAAAGTTTAGTTTATTCAATTAGTAAAAATTACACCTGAAGTGTGGGAGTGAGGTTAAGGAAACAGTATCAGAGAGTCAAGTAGAGGAGGAGAATGGATGGAGAAAATTTGTTGGGGGAGGGGTCATGGTAAAAGTAACCTTGGACCTGTAAGAGACATGCTGCCAGTATAAACACACTATAATTAGAAGAATAGCTGCCTTCAATTCTTTCCTCCCTGATACATAACATCTGGGCTCATAAAGTAGCTTATAGAAGGAAAGATACATTTCATGGTCAGGTTACCTAGCAACCCTTCCCCCTTCTAACCCACTATCTAACACCTGCACCCCTATGACCTTGGTAGCCTCCTGCACTCTCAAGGACTCACCCACAGGGACATTCCTCAGCCTGGTTATCAGGCAAGTAGCCTCAAATGACCTCTCCCTTCCTGCCAAGCTCCCCGCTTGGCACCCCTATATAAGGTCCCTGTGAAAAAATAAAAATTTGCAGCTTGATCAGAAACCTGTCTTGCTGTCGTTCCTTGTTCTCCCTGACCCTATTGTTCTAGGTTCTTTGGTGACTGCAGCACATGAGGTGTGAGCTCGTGTGATACCCCGCAGATCAGGGCAAAAATTATTAAAGATTATTAGGAGAAAACTAGAGCAATAATCAACTGCTGAATGTTCCCAGATCACCAAGAAAGAAAGGTACACATTTTAACAACCAATGAAGTAGCCATGCATAGGGTCATGTGCCTGCAATCTTAGCAGTTAGAGACATCTCTGACGGTCACAACTCGATATGCTGCTGTCTACTAGGCAAGGCTGGGGTGCCGCCAAACACTGGGAAGAGTACTGGCAAGGCTCAGGCACAAAGGGTTGTCCAGAGCAAATGCCAAATAACACCGAGGTCAAGAAACCTGTTTGAACTGGAAGAGGGCACGCCAACCGAAATGAGATGCTTGGGGGAGGCCAGAGCTATGTTGTGACATCAAAATAAAACTGAGGTTGCTCTTTTCGTCTTGAGATTTGGGTTGTGAGAACAGAAGGGCAGGAAAGGGGAAGGAAAGGGCAACTTGGAGGATCTGTGGATTATTTATTTTTCCTTGTGAATCAACCTTCGATTGCTTCCCATGAGGACGCCCCAACAAGACATAGAGAAGCCGATACAATCTGCCAAGGTTCATCAAGCTTGGCAGAGCCTGTCTCCGACCCTGCCAAGCTCCCAAAGAGCCAAATTCCCACAGCTACTGAAATCAGTTTATAGAAGTTACTTCTTACCTGATAACCCATTCTCCAAGTCCTTGTGAGGTAATCTTACTGTCTGGGGCTCTTATTTGCATGGCTTGGTTACATTCTAGTTCAATCTATCATTATATCTTAAGTTGCTTTTGGTAGAGTACTTTAATTTCAGCAATAGGAAATGAAGCTAAGACAGATACCTTTATTTTAAAGTTTATTTTGTTTCAATTTGTGTCTGTGTATGTGTGTGTGTCTCTCTCTCTGTGTATCTGTGTATCTCTCTCTGTGTGTGTATGTATATGCCCTGTGTGAGCAGGTGCCTGAAGAGGGCAGAAGAGGACATCATATCCCCTGGAGCTGGAATCCCAGGCACTCCCACTTTAATTCCCAATGAAACTCCGGAGTTATAGAGCCTCCCATTGTGGGTGGATGGAGCTGAACTCCTGTTCTCTGCAGAGCAGAGGATCTCTTAGAACGGAGGCATCTCTACAGCCCCTGAATTCTCTCTTCACACCAGTAGTTACCCTGAGTGTTTCTCTTGTTGGCCATCTCATTTTAATTGCTCTGCTTTCCCTTGTTCTCAGAAGTGCCTTCATCTTACAAGAGATTGATTGCAATTTTTCATTATTTAATAGATAGTTTTGGGGTTGAACACTCCCACCATGTTTGAGTTAAGGAGATTTTTCTCACTTCCTGATGAAATCTCCAATTCATTGTTATCAGGGCTTCATTCTCTCTAGTGTCAATGTTGCATTCAACAAACCTCTCCCCAAGAGTTTCAGAAGGCCAGAAAAATAAGAGAGGACAAAAATGACTCTCTTCCTCCTTCCTTCCCTCCTCTCTCTCTCTCTCTCTCTCTCTCTCTCTCTCTCTCTCTCTCTCTGTGTGTGTGTGTGTGTGTGTGTTACACCTGTGGAGATCAGAAGACAACTTGCTGGAATCTGTACTCTCACCACATGGATTTGGGGCTTGAACTTATACTATTATACCACCAGCACACTTTAAGTTAGTGCCTCTACCCACTGAGCCATCTTGCAGACCTGAAATGCCTTTAAAGAAATGCAAGGTAGCCAGGCAGTGGCACATGCCTTTAATCCCAGCACACAGAAGGCAGGTGGATCTCTGAATTTGAGGCTAGCCTGGTATACAGAGTGAGTTCCAGGACAGCCAGGACTACACAGAGAAACCCTGCTTCAAACAGCAACAACAACAACAAAAAAAAAAAAAAGGAAGGAAGGAAGGAAGAAAGAAGAAAGGAAGGAGGAAGGCAACAAAGAGTGTGGATGTGGCTTGGTCAGTGGCATGCCCTAGCAGACCAGGTGTGGTGGCACACACCTGCAAGTCCAGCACTAGGGAGGCAAAGACAGGATGATCAGAAGTCCAAGTCATCCTCAGCAGCCTAGGGGATTTGATGTTAGCTGGAGCTGCATGAGACCCAGAATTGGGTGGGGATGGGGAGGAAGAAGAAAGGAAGGAACCAGTCAGATAACCATGAGTGTGGGCAGATGACTCCAGAGAGAACAGAAATGATATATAACCAACTCCCCAGCCTGATTGTCTTAGATTCAAAATAAGCTGGAGTTATGCTAAAAACCCCAATTGTTAATAAACTCGGCACCACACTGGCTATAAAGAAAATCTTAATGTGCCTATTTCCTGAAAAAATAATGGCCTCGGTAAGCTATCTAAAATAGGCATGGGCCGGCCTATATAATGCCCCCTGTGACTCAAAGGCACACAAATTCTACAAAGGGAACCAATTATTCTGAAAATGACACACATCCATACACACAATTATAGATACATTAACGTTTTAAACAGCTCATCCATTTAGAGTCTTTGCCCAGATGTGTAAGAATGGAGAGATGACCTGGTTTGGTCTCTCCCTCTCCTGCAAAGGCTTCAAGTCTCACACATCATAAACATCAGAAAGTCTGTGATTCCTGTAAGTTCAACAACTAAGGGCTGAATTGTCACCAAAATGTCCCTTCTTTTTATTAATTCAATATATTCCTGGAGAAATTCTCTCTCTCTTGCAAGATCAGCACTTCTTCATGTTTAATAAAATATTAAGTTTCTCTGCACCAAAAAAAAAAAAAATAGCTGAGCAAGTTAAAATGGAACTGTGGGACTATGCTTATAAACTCTGTTGCAACAGTTTCCAAATTGCCTTAAAAATACTTACCAAGCAACAACAGCAACAACAAAAACAATCAACACTGAACTCAGACCACAATCTTTGTGTGTTTCTATGGGGATGAGACATGTGTATGTGTGTACAGGCCAGAGGTTGACAGTAGGTGTCTTCCTCAATCAGTCTCCACTGTATTCTTTGAGATAGAATCTCTCCCTGAGCCTGGAGCTCACTAGTTCAGCTAGACTGGTTGGCCAGTGAGCCTTAGAGATTCTCCTAACCCTCTTTCTCCAGCATTGGATTATGGGTACATGCCACCGTGCCTAGTTTTTATATGGGTATAGGGATCTGAACTTGGGTCCTCATGTTTGCATAGCAAGTGATTTAACAACTGAGCCATCTCCCCAGCCTCAGCCCATAGTCTTAAAGGACTTCAAACTAGAAGTTCTGGTGCTGGAATAACACACATCCTAGGAGCCCTAACTCAAACCCATTGAGCTTCATTCCCCCTGTAAACAAGGAACAGGCTTTGGAGAACCTTCAGCAGCTCTCTCAGTCTCTGAAAGTCAATACTGAACCATCAAGGACTCTAAACACACACATTTCAATGGAGCCAGCCCCAGGACTGTCTGCTCCTCCCCATACCCACACTTGCCCTAGCCTGTGCTACAGTTTGAATATACTTAAGTGTTTTGGTCCTCAACTATTGTGGAACTCAACTATTGTATATGGTCCTTTATACAAAACAGCTGACATCTTCATGAGATCAGCTGTGCCTTCTTGCAAGCGTTCACCAAAAACTATGCTTCTTGATTGTTGACGTCAAAGGAAGGCATGTGGAAGGCCATTGGAGAGTCCAGCCATTCCTCCCAAACATTTGTGTGTAATTCTGCGCTAATTGCATATGGCTTCTTGGTTTAGAGCAGGAGATGACATGGGAGGGATGGGTATCTCAGATATGAGCTGGTGTACATAGGTTGGGGAAGGTGAGCTGAGGGAGCTCCGTCAATGTGGCTCTGGAGAAGCAGTCATCCATATAGGGTGAAGACTATACACTACAGTCTTTGGTGTCACACCCTCACCCACACTCTAGAGGCAAGTCTACTAGACGCTGGTTCCCCAGGGGGACCCTTGTTTTCTCATTGGGACTTTATGAAGTGGTACTCTTTTCAAAATTCTAGAGGTCAGTTGCAGAGATGGGCCATTCAGAGTGTGGCCTTTTGAGAGTCATATCCTGGCTCTGTTACTGATCCTGCTCTGTTCCCCTGTCCAAAGTCTTAATGTGAATATCACATACTCCTTCAGCCAGGGAGTTGCTGCCTGGTCCACACTGTGATGTTTTTGTTTTTGTTTTTGAGATAGGTTCTCCTGTTATCCAAGCCGATCTTAAACTCATTGTGTAGTCAATGATGACCTTGAACTCATGATCCTCCTGCATCAGTCCATTCCAGCCAAAAGAAAAATAAGCTAGCTTCACAGAAACAATAGCTAGATTGACAGCTGACAGTTGACCTCAGAGGAGCAATCCCCAGTCAAAGAGCAGTTATCTCAGCAACATTTCAAGCAAGAAGCCAGTGATTAACAGCAGTTTTGCTGTGAGTAGAGAGGCGATTATTTGCCTGGGAATTCATTCCGGATATAAGGGGCATCACCCTCAGAAATTAGAAGGCCAAATTACTATGATCAACTCTGTAAAATTGTACATCTCTGAAATCTAACTGATTAAGATTCAATAGGATTGGTACAATTTAGCAAAAATCCAGTGGTTTCTCTACAAATGAGGCTAAAATATAAAGAAACCCTACTCCCAGCACACACACACACACACACACACACACACACACACACACACTCACACACACACAAATACAGAGGGAAGGTGAGATCAAGAGAGGGAGGGAAGGAGAGAGAGAGAGAGAGGAGGGAGGGAGAGAGAGAGAGAGAGAGAGAGAGAGAGAGAGAGAGAGAGAGAGCCTTTCTCAGCATCTCCTCAACCCAACACATTATTATTCCACACTTCTATAAAATGTCAAGAAATAAGGCTAATAAGAAATGTATGAAGTGCTTAAGGAAATGAGAGTAAAACCAATATTGAAATTTATAAAAGAAAAAATAAATATTTCAAGAGCTATCCCCCTGTCCCTGGATTGCAAGAACCTGTATCTTAAAGGTCCTCAAAGTGACTTAATAAACATCTCTATGATATTTATCTTAGAATCAGAAAAAAAAACCACGCTAAAGTTCATGTGAATAAGTAAACAGGGAAGGGTCTGGGTGGTTGTGAACACTTTCTGGCTATTTATTTTTATATAAACATTATTATATAAAAAAATCTTGCAAAATCTGAGTTCAGTCCCCGGCACCCATTCCAGATACCTCACAACAGCCTACAACTCCAGCTCTGGGGGATTCCAACTTCTACAAGCAATGTACTCATGTGCACAAACACACACATACACATATACACATGTGATTAAAAAAATGGGAAGAACCATGTGGAAGAACCAGACCCCTAGATACTAACATATAAAATACAGCAGTCCCCTTTCATGCTGAGCTACATTCCAAGACCCACTGAAACCAACGAGCTGTACTGAATCCTATAGATACCCAGATCCCTCCAATGCATACAGATCCATGGTAACCTTTAATGCATATTACCGTTTGTTTGTGAAACATCCCCATAAGCTCATGTGTTTGACACTCGGTGCCACGTTGGTGGTACTTTTAGGGGAAACTGTGAAATCTTTAGGGGGTAGAGCCTGCTGGAGGAAGTAGGTCACTGGGGTGGAGCTTGATGTTTATAACTTGTACCTACTTCCTGTCCACCCTCTACTTCCTGGATGTACAATGAGCAGGTCTGTCTCCTGTTTCTGTCATGCCTTCTTCACCATGACGGACTATGTGACTCTGGAATCATAAACCCAAACACATCCTTTCTCCTTTAAGTTTCTTTGTCTGGGGACTTTATCCCAGCAACAAGACAGTAACTAAAACATCAGACAATGTAAAAAATTGCAATGGCTAGATGAAGTGTTACTCAGCCCCCAACTCCTCCTTCTTTACCGTGAGGAGAAAAATTATCTCCACTGCACATTCTGGCCAACATGATGGGGCCCAGTGACAATGGATAAAACTCTATGAAAGAATGAGCCCAAATATATTTCCTCTGTTAAGCTATTCTATCAGGTACTTTTGTCATGACAATGAGAAAACTAACAGTCTGGTTTAGCTTTAACTGTCAAGTTGACTTGGTTTTGAATCATCAGAGCAGGGAGTATCAATTGAGGGATTGCCTAGATTAGACTGGCCTGTGAGCATGTGTATGTGGAGGGATCATCTTGATTGTTAACTAATATGGAAGGCTCCAGCCCACAGTTGGCAGCATCATGCCCTCTGAAGGTGGTCCTGGGCAGTGTAAGAAATCTAGATTCTCATTAGTCTGACTGAGCCAGCAAGCACCATTTTTACTTTGGGTTTTGCTTTAAGTTCCTGCCCCTGACATCCCTCAATAACGGATTGTGACACGTAATCTCAAATAATCTCTTTCCTCCATTAAACTTCATTTGGTCAGAGTGTTTTTCATCACAGGCACAGAATCAAACTAGAATTGTATTATTTAGCTTTGTCAACTTGACACAAACTAGTGTCATTTGGGAAGAAGAAACCTGAATTGAGGAGATATATCCACAAAACTGGCCTCTAGGCAAGTCTGTAGGGGCCTTCCCTTGATTAATGATTGATATAGAAGGGAGGATGTGGGCGGTGCTATCCTTGCTTTGGTGGTCCTGGGCAGCATAAGAAGGCAGGATGAGCAAGCCATGAGGAGCATAAGCATTAGAGTATTTTGGAGCATTGGCCTGGAGAAGCCATTGAATGCTCAGAACTTAATTAACTACAGTCTATGGTAATCTGAGAGCAATATAAACAATAGAGGCCTGGTTTGTAGGCTTATGAAGTTTCAAAATCCCTTCAAGATTCTATTAGGAATTTGTATTTTTTTTTTATTAGGAATCTGTGGACTCTGGTCAGCTTGGGCTGAAGAATCAGCTGTAATCAACAAGAGACCAGCACCACTGATGAGAAGCCTTTTCTTTATTAGGACAATTGAGGCTGGTTAGCTAGGGCTGAAAAATGATCTGTGATTGACAAGAGACCAGCTTCACTGAGGTACAATCTTCTAGAACATTGGGTACACAGAAGCTGTGGTATGGAGTGGACCAACACCGCATGCCAAGATGGGAGTAGACCTTGGTAATATGTGAGAGTCTCCCAGGTGGTACTAGTTTTGATGACAAGGGAGCTGCAGGATTGAAGGACCCATGGGAAGCAGACATGGTACAGTACCAGGGGACAGAATTAGAGTACCTGCAGAGAGGTCGGGAGGCCATTGGTGAAGGTGAAGCCTCAGCTGTAGTGGAGGCCTCAGGATTTGAAGAAGTCTTGGAGAGAAGCTGAGGCTTGGTGTCATGAAACAGAGTCAGAGTCCCTGAAGAGAGCCCAGGAAAGGCTATTTTTTGAAGGTAAAGCCTCAGTTGTAGTGGATACCCCAGGATACTAGAGATGTTAGGACTATGGGATGACCACCAAGGACAACTGAATGCATGAAAGTCAGCCTGAATCGATAAAATGAGCTACACGTGCTAGCAATTGCAGAGCTGGGATGGGGGAGGCTACCCAGACATTTGGAGTCCAGAGGATGATGAGTGAATCCTAGATGCTGTACACAGAGCTACATGGTTTGATATACACTGGCAGGAAATTGGTTTTGCTTTGATTTTATTGAAACCATGCCCTGATACATCCCTCATAGAAGTCTATAACTTATTTTTGTTTGTAATTTACAGGAGCCTACAGTTGAGAGACTTTGACCATTTAAAATTATGCTATATGTTTTACTGTGATATTAACATGAGAGCTTGGAGGGAAATAAAAAAGGAAAGGTTATGGGTTTAATAGTGATGTGTTTGTGTGTCAGGTTGACAAGGGGTCAGTTGTTATGGTTAGTTTGTTTTTGTCAACTTGTCACAAACTAGAATCATTTGGGAAGAGGAAACCTTAATTAAGAAGATACCTCCAAGAGCTATTTCCAGGACAGCTTCCAAAGCTACAGAGAAACCCTGCCTCGAACCCCAAGCCCCCCAAAAGAGAAGATGCCTCCATCAGATTGACCTATGTGTAGTACTTGTTTGATGACTGATGTGGGAGGGCCCAGCCTCCTGTGGGCAGTGTCATCCCCAGGTAGATGGTTCTGGTCTGGGTTGTTTAAAAAGGCAAACCGAGCAAGCCATAGAGAACAGGCCATTAGCAGCATTCTTCCATGATCAGCTCTTGACTCCAGGCTCTTACCCTGCTTGACTTCCCTGATAATGGACTGTAAAGTGTAAGATGAAATAAACCCATTCCTTGGTTATGCTGTTTATCATAGCAGTAGAAACATAACTAGGACATCAGCATTGAAATTAGCAATAATGAAGTAAAATAATTATAATAATATATCATAATCATAGTTACACAGATGTCTCCTTTCTCAAAAAACTCAAGATGAATAGTATTTTCAGACCATGATTGTCAATGAATAATTGCATCTTAGAAAATAGAATTTCACATAAGGGGTGGGCAGTGTATTTGAGTACAATTGAGATGATGAATAATGAGTAATGAAAAAGTCACCTGCATGTATATAAGTGACATAGAAAATATGAAGGCAGGAGCTATAGAAATGGCTTCATAGTTAATAGTTCTTGTTGCTCTTGCAGGGGACCCAAGGTTGGTTCCCAGCGCTCAAAATGGTAGCTCACATTACCTGGAACTCCAGCTCCAGGGGATTGTGACACCCTCTTCAGAACTCTGTGGGTACTATACATAGGACATACATGTACACACACACACACACACACACACACACACAAATAAAAATATATCAAGACATATATGAGACCCATTTGGTTATTTGATTCTTTTCAGGACTAAATAATGCAACTTCCCATGACAGTGGTAAAGGTAAAGGAGGACAGCCAGAGTTAGTGTGGAGTCTCCAATTTACAATCCGAAGTCCAGCTATGTGTGGCACTTCACGTTTGTAAACCCAGTACTCCAGAGACTGAGACAGGAGAATGATGAATGTGAAGCCAAGCTGAGCAACAGAGTAGGCTCTGGGCTAACATGAACTATGGCAAGACCTTGTCAAAAACATACAAAATGGGCATTGGAGAGATGGCTCAGCGGTTAAGAGCATTCACTGTTTTTGCAGAGGACCTGAGCTCAAATGCCAGAACCCATATTGGGTGACTCACAACCTCCTATCACTCTAGGTCCAGGAGATCCAATACCTTCTTCTGGTTTTCATGAGCAACACACACACACACACACACACACACACACACACACACACACACTAAAATACTCTTCACAAAATACAAAAAAGAGCAAAGAACCAAAATAGGCAGCAACCAAGGCCACAGGGCAGTTGCCCAGGTGCAGAACAAGTTTACATGGTCCCTTTCTGCAGACAAGAAAATTATTTTGCTTCCCTTTATTGAAACAAAGCATCACTGGATATCTCAGAATAGCCTAGAACTCACCACCCTCTTGTCTCACCATTTTAAGTGTGCAACACTGCACTTGCTACATGGACAACTCCACTCCAGCTTCTGCCTATAGGCAGGGTCTGACGTGGGCCTGGCTGTCTGCCATGTGTGTCCTTTCTTCTTGGGCTGACTATGGAATGTGTTAGGCTTGTGTGTGGGGTACATGTTTCCTCTGACTTCTCCAGCATCAAATGATTGAACATTTAAGTGATTGTTCTACTTCATAAACCAGGGTCCAGGGAGGCACTGTGCAAATTGCTAAATCAAATTAGTCTTAAACAGTTATTTATTTATTTTACTAAAACACAGAAAGAGAAGCCCACAGAATGAAGCCTTGACTTGCTTCATGACAAGGGATGAAGAACACAGCCACACACACACCCGTCACATCATGGTCACACATGGTTGGGAAGTATATTGGTTACTTTTTTCATTGCTATGACAAAAGAACACATGGCAACTCAAGAAGGTCTTATTGTGGCTCACAGTTTGAGGATACAGTTGATCATTCAAGGAAGGCAAGACAGCAGAAGCATGTGGCAGCTGGTCGCTTTGTATCCAGTCAGAGAGGAGAGAGAGATGGATGTTGGTGCTCAGCTCACTTTCTCCTTTGTACCCCAGACTGTGCAATAGTGTCACCCACATCCAGGGTGGTCTTCTCACATCAACAAACTCAGTCTAGATGTGCTCATCTATTTGTTTCCATGGTGATTCTAAACCTATGAAGTTGGCACTCAGGATGAATCATCACAATCAGCTAGCCTGAAAGATAAACTACACTGGCCAAAAGCAACTTAGGGAAAGATTTAGGTAGCTTAGACTCTCATAACACAGTCATTGAGAAAAGTCAGGGCAGGAACTCAAGCAGGAGCTTGTAGCAGAAACCCTGGAGGAAACACTGTTTGCTGGCTCACAGGCTCACACTTAGCTAGCTTTTAATGTAGTTCAAGGCCACCTGCATAGGGTGAGCCCTTCTCCATCAATTGACAGTCAAGACAATCCCACACAGATTTACCCACAGTCTGACCAACATAGGTCATTCCTCACTTGAGATTCTCTTCTTAGATGATTCTAGGCTGTTTCAAGGGGAAAGTCAAAGCTACCTAGAATGGGAGATTTAGAGCATCCTAGCAGAAACATGGCATCCCCTAAGGGGAGAGAGAGGCTTCCCTTAAAAAACCTGGAGGAGAACTTCATTAAGAGAGAGAAAGACAGCTAAAGCAAACAAGTAAGGGGGATAACCACAGTGGGCAACATAATAACAAGGAATATGGGGTGTGCCAAAGAAGATAGCCTTCAGAGAAATCTCCCAAGCAGCAGACTCCGCCAACTTTTACAACATTTAAAGGGAGACAGGATGTTTCATATAGATAAGTCTGGCTTATCTATATGCTGAGGAGCATGGAGGAAGCCGGTACTGGGCTGGACCATAAACATATATTGCAGATGCCAGGGGAATGGGCTGGGACTGGGCTTGGATTTTCCCACAGAGATTTGTGTGCTCTCTCTAGCCTTCACAGCAAGAGCTGTCATTGTGTAGGATATGGCCTGATTTGAGAGAGAGAGAAGGAAGAAAGGGCCAGAGGGTTTGGTTTGTGATCTAATGCTAATGTGTGCAATTTGATAATATATTGTCCTCAGTGAAAGGCTAGCAAAAAAACTGTATGTGTGAGTGCACACCCATTCACGTGTGGAAAGCACATGCATGTGTGAATGTGTCAAGGGACAGAACTCTTGAACCAGCAGTCTGTATGTTACAGACTATTATGGGTTGGGCTTTGAAATTTCAATTTGTTGCCAAAAACATTATTCCTTGGTTCCTTTCCTAATAAGACATATGCTTTTTTTTTTTTTTTCTGTCTTTGGACTTCATGTCTGCAGCTGATTCGGATGACAATCTATCTTCTGTGATTTAGGGAGTCACTCCATGGTCCCCAGCAACCACCCAAATATATCCACTTTTGACCCTTATCTCCTACACACTTGAGTTTCACATAGGTGACAAACTTTACTCTTCCCCTATAATCACACCATAAACCCTTTTTAAAAAAAGCTGTTCTATTTTGGGATTATCTTTCGTCCAATTTAGACCTAATGACAGAGTGGTTTGTCAAGGTTAGCCACTTTCAATGCCAAGTAGAGACAACATAAATCAAAAAGTTAACATCGAAAGGTTTCCAAGGAGCCTGGAGGAACACCAAGCTAAAAAGGGTGACTGGAAATGTTGGCTGGAAGTGGGAGATAAAAAAACTGTGTTGTTTAATTTTCAAAGTTCACGGGTACAGTAGAAAAGCAGACGCATTAAAAGGATGCATTGGAATGCATTGAAAAATAAATATAACAATGCATAAGCAGGCTGTTTTATTCAAATCCTTCTCTCCTGTGCCTGAGTTGGTATCTTTGTCACACTCTCAGGAAGCAGGGAAGGGCAAGCACAGCCATGTCCCTGTTATTTTAAAAGGAAAGTTCAGTAGAAGCTCCGACGGTGGTCAGTGTGCTGACAGTTTGAGGGAGACACAGAAACCCAACTGTGTCTAAGTTTAGAACTAATGTACTAGCTCAGTCTTTTGATTCATGTAAATTGGAAATATGCATTACAAGGACCCAGAAATTTCCAGTAGTGTACTTTTCTATAAGTGTGTGTGTGTGTGTGTGTGTGTGTGTGTGTGTGTATGCACGTGAGTGCATACAGGTACACACATATGCAAATATAACATTGGGTGTAGTTCCTCAGGTGCTGATAGAGACAGGATCTCTCACTGGCTTGGAATTGGTGATCTGGCAAGATTGTTAGCCAGCAAGTCCCAGATCTCCAGCCACCCAGCTATCTCCCCTCAACGCTGGGATTAGAAGTGCATTCTGCTGTGCCTAGCTTCTTTATATGGGTTCTGGGGATAGAACTTAGTCATCAGACTTGCACAGCAAACACTTTAATGACTGAGCCTTCACCCCAAGCCAGTGGATTCCCTTCTAAATGATTCTCCGCTCCAATTTGGATTAGCAATACCCTCACAAAGGTCTGTCCATTGAAAGCTTGGTTCTCATCGTGCAGTCATTGGGTGGGAGTGGAGCCTTTAAGAGGTGAGGCCTGGTGGGAGGCCTGATCGGGGGTGTGCTTTCAAAGGAGATTATGGGATGTTAGTTTCTTCTCCTTTTCTTCCCATGCAACATGAGGGAGCAGTTCGCTCTACTATACCATATACTCACAGTCATTCTGTGCTGTCTGGAACTAGCTTGAAAGTGACAGGGACAACTGAGGCATAGGGAAGCCTCTAGAATTGAGCTAATTTTTTTCTCCTCTTGAATTTGTTTATCTCAGATATTTGTTTCAGTAATGAAAAACTTATGTGTGTATATATGTGTTAAATATATGTGTGAGTGTGTGTGTGTGTGTGTGTGTGTGTGTGTGTGTGTGTGTGTGTGTGTGTGTATGAGTGTGTGTCTTTAGTGTTGAGGATAGAGCCCAAAGACCTGTGCACACAAGACTAGTGTTCAATAACTGAACCACACACAAGCCCTTCACTGAGGGATTCTAGGCAGGTGCTCTACCACTGAGCCACACCCCAGCCCCCCACTTGGGGATTCTAGACACATTCTCTACCACTGAGCCAGAAGATAATTTCAGCTGTCATTTCTCAGGCACTACCCACTTTGTTTTTTTGAGATGATTCTCACTGACCTGGAGATCACCAAGAAGGCCAGGCTGACTGATCAGCAAGCCCCAGGGATCTACTTGTCTCCACTTCCTAAATACACCTGGCTTTTATCCTTACATGAGTTATGGGGGGATCAAACTCCGGTCATTGTGTTTGCAAGGCAAGCTCTTTACCCAGTGAGCCATCTCCCTGCATCTACATTCTGGAGGTTGGGAAAGCCCTTCATATGTATAACTTTACCTGTACTGTACCAGGATAGGATAACCTTTAAAAAAATGCTTTTTGTAGAGACAAGGTCTATGTAGATCAGGCCAGCCTGGAACTTGTGGAAATCTGCTGCTTCAGTGTTCCCAGGTCTGGGATTATGGATGTGAGTCACTGTACTCATTTTTTTGAAACAATGTTTTTTTATATAAATATGAGAGAGAGAGAGAGAGAGAGAGAGAGAGAGAGAGAGAGAGAGAGAGGACCGTGGTTGCAAGTGGGAAGAATAATGTGTGCAGAGAGGCCTTTCTGATTTAGTGAGTCATTCTTATCTCAGAACATCATCCTTCCATCTTAGGCAGAATTTTAATCAGAGGTGAAACTTCCTCTCAGAAAAAGTCATCTCATTTTTCATCTGTGCACCCACCTCCTGAGAGATGCTTAATATTCTCTCTCTCTCTCTCTCTCTCTCTCTCTCTCTCTCTCTCTCTCTCTCTCTCTCGCTCGCTCATGGTATCCTACTCATTGGTGGGGAGCTGGGTTCTAGAATCATTTTTTATTAAGATTAATAGATCATGGTATTATACAGATGTTAGGTTCCTGGGCTTCCTGGGTACCAAACTGACCTATATAAATAAAGGATCCCAAGCTAGAACTGGCGGTTCAGGCCTGTCACTCCTGCTTCTTGGGAAGCTGAGGTAGGAGGACCACACAGACAAGGACTGCCTAGACTCCAGAGTGAGCTAAAAACCAGACTCAGCAACTTAGTCTCAAAATATAAAAGCAAAAAAGAAGGTTGTGGTTGTAGCTCAGTAGTAGAGTGCTTGCCTAGAATCCCCCAGTGAGGGGCTGGGGTGTGGCGAGTGGTAGGGCACTGCCTAGAATCCTCCATTGAGGGGTTGGGGGTGTGGCTCAGTGGT